>NW_028270167.1:20211108-20538108 GCF_037043375.1 Chiloscyllium plagiosum | reverse complement strand
CACACCATGGGTGCTGGGGAAAAAATAAGCACTACCGCACTTAGGTGGTAGTGTGGGGGTTAAAAGAAAAAAAAGATAAACAGGAGTCCTCAAAAAAAGAAAAAAAAGAAAAAAAAAGAAAAAAAAAGAAAAAAAAGAAACAGGAGATTCCCTACCCTCCCCTTCATTGTTTTTGATCACACAGCACTGCCCTTTGATGTGAAGGGCAGTGTTTGTCACTGGCCACCCGGGTGTTTGCCTATTGTGAGTGTAGAAAAAAAGAGAGAAAAAAAAGACCAGGAGTGTGACACTGTTCACTCTGGGAGCTGGCTCTGAGGGAGCTGGATCAGTGTCAAACATTCTCCTCATGTAAATAACGAGTGACTTGGTGATGGGATTCCAGCCTCTGTGAAGTTATTTCAATAACTTCATCAGAATTATTCTCAAAACTTTTCCTTTTAATGTAGGCTACAAAGACTTGAAATAATAAAAAATGTTAATTCAACATGAAATGAGCAGTAAAGTGACTAAGGGATTGCATTTCTGTTCTTTGAGTAGAAGGTTGATAGAAGGGCACCAATAAAGAACAAACTTTCTTTTCATAACCTATTCAGTGAAAACTGGAGACAAACCTTTGTCTGTTTCAAGTCCTTCCAAAATCAAAAACTTTGCCACCAATCAATAAGCTGCAGCACAACCCTATCCAAACAAAAAGGTAGTATTGATGAGAAATAAAAACTGAAATTGCTGGAAAACTTCTGTAGGTTTGGCAGCATCCATGAAGAGAAAACAAAGTTAATCTTTTGAGTTCAGTGAACCTTCTTCAGCTCCTTGTTCTAATGCTACTGCTAGAAAACTTTGTGCACAGAATCAGACACCCCCATCATGGTTTGGACTAAGTAACAACTCAGGCATATTGCTTGCTCTCTTAGTGCTCACTCTCATTGCTTCTACTTGGATGCCAGCAGCATCTCTGCATTGCTTTGCCTTTTAGTACTTTTCCCTTTTCCAGAGCCGCAATGCTCACAGGACCTTTGTCTTGCCTTGCCTTTTATTACAAACAAAAAGCCAAACAGTTGTCAGCAGTGACCAATGAAGGGGTAGACATACTCTTGTCTGGCACCATGCTATTTAAATATTGCCCCTGCAGTATGTACCAGCAACAAACACACTGGTGCATTAATCTATTTTGATTGGCAATGACTAATAGGTAGAACTTCAAGATTTATGATTAGTTGTTCAAACTTTAAGACCCAAAGTAGAAGAACATAGGATTGTCTTGAAGTAATTAATTGAAAATAGAAAGCAACCTTGCAAGCTTTCTATTGTTGTGTCATAGAGCCATACAGCACGGAACAGCTGAATATATTTCCCAAACTAAACTGGTTCCACTTACCTGTATTAGGTTCATATCCTTCTGAACATTTCCTATTCATGTTCCTGTCCAAATGTCTTTTAAAATTGGAACTGTACCTGTATCTGCCACTTCCTCTGCCCATTTTATTCCACATAAGAACCACCCACTGTATGAAAAGGTCCTTTTTAAATCTTTCTCCTCTCACTTTAGAAATATTCTCTCTAGATTTTAACTCCCCTACTAAAGGTAAAAGACCTTTGCTACTCACCTTATTTATGCTCCTCATGACTTTATAAATGTCGATAGTCAACCTCCAATGTTGCAGTGAAAAAGTTCCAGCCTATCCAACCTCTCCTTATGGATCCAGTCACAGTCTAATATAGTGTCAACATCGCAGGCTCAGCTTTGGGCTTACATTAAGGCCTGGTTTTGTGAGATTCAGTCAAATCTTATTCATGTCACATATTTATGGATTGCATTTAGACACATGCTGTTCTTCTAACAATACAGTCAAGAGAATTAACTTTCTGAAGTAATAACCTCTCCTGAGGTACAACATCTTATTTCCAGGATGGTAGAGGGATAGATTCATAAACCTTAGTTTCCTGTGGTAACATCTTTCCTGAAAATTCATTTGAGATTCATCACACACAGTTTCTATGCAAGCTTCAACTCTATTAATATAAAAATAAACCAGTTTGCCACCAGAGGCAATTAATAACATTGTGCTTCTACCAGTCACCAAGGGCAAAATTTTCTTTCTAGTAAGTTTTATGGATAGGTCAGCATGTTTGCAAAATGAAAATTATAGTTATTTCCTAATTAATTTCCTACAATACCTACCAACACATCGACATTTTACTTTACTAATGGTCTCCACATGATTAGCAATATACCAAAGATATTTCTCCTACCTGAGGGTGTTCTTATATCTATTCAGATATCAGTTTCAGATTTAAGATGAAAATTTCCCAGCTAACATTTAATCTATTAGTTACATCTGAATCTTATTGAGGTCAATGGAACTCAGGTCCACACTGAGGTAGCTAACTTGAGCCAGTATAGCTCTCGAGAAACTGGCATCAGTGAGACTTTTGAGAATGAGGTTAATCACATGGGAGGTATATATATCTTGAATCCTATCATGGCAGATGATGCAATTTGAACTCAGTAAAATTTGAAAGCAAGATTCTAATGATGACTGTAAATCCATTGCCAATTGTTGGAAAATCCCATCTGGCTCACTAATGTCTTTTAGGGAAAGAATCTACCATCCTTACTTGGTCTGGCCTATATGTGACTCCAGACCCACAGCAATGAGGTTGACTCTTAATTGCCCTCTCGGCAATTAGGGATGGGTAATAAATTCTAGCTTGGACCGTGATGCCTGCATCCCATGAATGAATTTTAAAAATATATACAAGGTCAAGCAAAGTTGCTGTTACTGCTAGAAACTTACTAACTTGCAAACTTTGGGTGAAGATGATGCTCTATTAGTCAAATTACCTGAACATGTTCATTCTAAAGTTTCACATTGGAAGAAAGGTCAGTTCACTTGTACATGGTACAAGAGTATTGATACGGGTTGTCCAATTAGAGTCCAAACATAGAGAAAAAAAACAACTTTAAGATTTAGCTTTTTAAAAAGAAAATTGTGCACGGAATATGGATGTCAATAGTTAGTAGAGCAGTTAACCCAGAGGGCAGTTACAAGTCAATCATACTCTATGCCAGGAGTCACACATAGACCACAGAAGACAAGGAAAGCAGATTTTCCACCTGAAAAGACATTTATAAACCAGGTAGGTTTTGCTACAATCAAACGTGGTTACATCATTGCTATTAAACTAGCTATTAACCCTAGATCATCTTCTATTCAAATTTTGCCAACTACTACACTGGGACTCCAAGACATTGGCCTGTGGTTGACTGGAGTGCTACTCCTAGTCCACTATGCCAGAACTTAGCCCTAGGATACCTGTAAGTCTGCAAACAAGCTACTTTCATGAAATTTAAATTGAAAATGGGATATTCTTATAATCTCTTACTCACTTTATAAATCAGCTCAGAAAATCTGCTTTTCAGTGTACAAACAATGTTTGGGTGCCAGGGAAATATGCAATCAGAAAATGTACAGAACAAAGCTTGGGCACAAAAAAATATTTAGATATCCAAAATGGACATCGCAAGTACACTCAAATGCTTATGCTTTAATCCTGAATGATCAGATGGCACAAAGTTTAAGAACTGCTTACATTGTAAACGATGACCATAGATTAATCCTTCATTGTGATTTCAGTGATCATTTCTAGGTTCTGTCAAATTATCAGCATCATCTGTCTCTGACGTTTTATAGTGTGTGTATCCATGTATATCTTGATACAAATATTCATTAGAGTATAAAAATGAATATAGACATTGATCAATGCTTGAATTTTCAATCGGATGTAGGGCTCTGCATTTTATCAAAATAGCACCAGAACCTCGATTCCAGAAGTCTCACCACTGAACCTGGCATTTTCACCAGGGATTTGGGGACAGGTACAAAGTGGGATATATTTCACACATTGTTCAAGGGTAGTAGTGCATTTAAAAGTGCAACTCCTTTCCAACAGAAGGAAGTTTGGTGACCTAGAAGTTTGAAAAATAGCCTGTGGGCTTTGGGCATTTGAGGAAAGGGTCTTAGCCTGACAATGTTCTTCAGCAAATGCATCATTTGGAGAGGAAAGGTATCTTTTGGAAGTGTTCAAGTATCCTTTAGGATACGTATATGTAAAAGTAAGTAAGATATTTGGAATTGTCAAGGAGCCAAGTTATGTAATGACACGGCCCTTTAAATTTTTTGGAGACAGAAGCAGCCAGCCTGCAATTTTAAAAAAAACAGTGCTTGAAATTTCAGCAGATGTTTGTTGCCATAAGCCTGGAGGCCATAATCATAGGGTTATTTTTTTTTTGACTGCTCCAACAATCTATCATTATCTACAGTGGGAAGTTTACAACTTTACAGTTTGATTGCCAGCTAATAGATTTTAAAACGATTGATTAACTTTAATGCTGGGCTATAAATACAAATTAGGGCATTAATTATTTAATAAGTTAGCAAGTAAATTTTGTGTCAGTATATCTTCCAATTATTTAATAGATTCAAAAGATATTGCTGTTTCAAAACTTGAGCTGTGGATGATTTCTTAAATTTTCTTTAACGGTGATGCAAAGCTTGCACATGAAAACAGACTGCTGTGTTTTTCAACTGCAATAGAAGTCGCAACATTGAACGGAAAGTATACTTAATGAAAAATACAGTTCTGGCAGGACCTGTGGTCGATATTCAATTGGTTTATGCTAAACTCACACAGCACAACCAGTAGGCAGGCCTTCTCACCCGAGCTACATATAGGGAACAGGCAGTGCTTACAGATTAGTTGTGAGTGCAGAGTGTTATTATTGGGTGTGTTGTTCCACTTTGGAAAGTTTACCAAAAAAAAGTTTACAAACATAGGTTTCACATTTCCACTTCTGTATCCATTATCCTGGCAACACCATTGATGGTTGCATTGTAACCAGGAAATCAGGCTACATGCAAGTGACCATGTTACATGGCTCTTCCCCTCAGGCATGTCACGTGACTAAGCGCAGCCACAGATGTGTTAATACTATGGCTTTAGGAAGTGTACTTTTCCATTTTTTGTGAAGATAGGTTGAAACAGAGGTACAGATTGGTCTACTCAAAGTCAATAATGTAGACACCTTGTTCTTTTTCAAAGATGAAACAATAGAAGCAGCCTGAATGGGTGGGGTCAAGCTGCCATAGATCCAGGTTTTTTAGTTTTCGCTTTCAGCAGTTGCTGGGGTCTTGGAGCTGGATGTGGAACCTTTTATTCTTCTCCCTCTGTTACAGCTAAAAGCTAGGATTTTCTTGCTGCTGCTAGAATTGCATTAAGATAATTTCACTAAATCTACCTTTGCCAAAAGTGTGTTTATAGAATGTTACTATAATGGAACAGTTCATTAGTAGTAGTTAATATATATATATATTATTTTGTTAGGCATTTTGATAGCCACAGTAAATCCAAGTCTTTTATTTTGTTTTAATTGTATCTGTATTTTAACTGTAATCTAAAAATAAAGAATGTTTTGTTTCAAGTCAATTAGTTTGACTGACCAAATTTCATCTGTAAAGCAATGCCTTGCACTTAACTTTGAAGTAAGAAAGAGTTAGGAACTAAACTATTTCCATAATATATTTTGAGAGGATTTGGTCTGGTCTATCACACAGTCCATAACTAAAATGAGTGTCACGCTTCCAAAAAGAACATTATTAAAGACATGATATAGGCACAAATCACTGCAGATGCTGGAATCTGTGCTGAAAATAACAAATGCTGGATATCACAGTGGGTCAGACAGCATCCATGGAGAGAGAGAAAACCAATGCTTTGAGTCTGGATGACTCTTCATCAGAGCTGAATTGTAGCTCTGCTGAAGAGTCATCGAGACTCAAAATGTTGGCTTGCTTTCTCTCCCTAGATGCTGTCTGACTTGCTGTGATCTGCAGCATTTGTTGTTTTCAGCCCAGATTCCATTTGTTGTTTTCATTACCAAAAGTACTACTGGAGCACTCAAACAATTCTTCCAATGCTTCAAAGGTTTTTGCAGACTTGTGTAGCAAATTCATAAGAAACAATCTGGATTTTGTTATGTGCGGAATGGTCCACAGCTTTACTATTACAATGGATGCAGATGAGTAGAGGTCCTCTACACATTTGGGAAATAGAGGTTTTGAGCTGGGGAGGGGAATGAGGAGAGGGAATGGAGTTGCATCTTCACCTCCTAATGCTGTTAGGTTGCTGTGTTCTTCCAGCCATCCTGTTTGTCTACCTTAGATTCCAGCACCTGCAGTTTTTTTTGTCTCCTACCATCATAATGGTTTAGCTTTTGCCATTAATCACCTATGGACTTGAAGTAATAAAATGAAAATATAAAAGAGGAGGACAAGGTCCAGTGATCATTAGAGCTCATAGGTGCTCTAACTATCAGGCACCAGATCATTCAGGACTATTTTGCCTAATTCAGCTATTTCATGCTCATTCATCCTTTTGGGAGAGTTGAAGAATCCTTTGGGAGATGTTAGACATAAAAATTCAGAAGAAGTAAATGAGATCTTTGGAACTGTCAAAGTGTCACGTTGTTTAATTACCCTACCTTTAAATTTTGAGGGGAGAAAAATAGCCAACCTGCAATTGTAAAAAAAAGTGTTTGAAATTTCAACCGAGGTTTGTTTCCATAAGCCTGGGCTCTATCTTTATAAGATTAAAGCCCTTTGACTGCTTCAACAGCCTTTCATTATCATGTTGGGAAGCCTACAACTTCACATTGATTGACAGCTTGGAGATTATAAAGGAATTAGCTGACTTTGATATGAGATATGATAATTACATGAGGACATGGACTATTTTACCAGGTGGCAATTAAACTTGGTGTCAGCATATCTTTCAATTATTGAATTGTTTCAAACTATGTTGTCATGTTTCAAAACTGGAGCTGTGGATCATTTCTTACTATTCTTTTAATGTTGGTATAAGCTTATAGAAACGACAAAGTTTTCATCTACAATAGAAGTCACAACATTGAATGTGAAAAATAATTAATGAAAAGTGCATTTCTTATAGGACCTGTGGCAGATTCTTAGCTGGCCCATGCTAAGCTCACATAGCACAACCAGTAGGCAGATCTTTTCACCTGAGCTACATGTAGGGAACATGCAGTGCATACAGATTTAATAAGTCCTTGCTAATTTCTTTATAAGCAATATCTGATTGTTCTGCTTCACTCATTGCAAAGCACAATTCCAGCACATATTCCAAAACACAAACCTAATTTATCAAACAAATATTGGATCTGCATTATTTACGTTTTCTAACTAGCCTTGTACAGGCCTTCATAACTGTCTTGCTTGTATTTTTTCCTTCCTTTGGAGTTCCAATGCATTGAATCTTCAATTGCTATCGCTCAGGAGGTGATGCTGAGCTAGTATTGAGGACGCATAAGAACATAAGAACTAAAAACGGGAGTGGGCAATTTGGCCCTTCGAGCCTGCTCCACTGTTTCGTACAATCATGATCTCATCTCAGCCCCAACTTTACTTTTCTGAGCAGTCTGTATAATCCTTCAATTCATTATTAATTTAAAATCTGTCTATTGCTCCTTAAACTCAATCAGTGTCCTGCTAAGCATCACACTCTAGGGTAGTGAATTCCACAGATTCATGAGCAGCAACCTTTCCTTATCGCTGTTCAGATTTGTTATCCCTTATCCTAAAACCACGACCTCTCATTCTAGATTATCTTAAATGAGGAAATCTGCTTTATCAATCCCCTTTACCATCTTGTAAACCTCAATTAGATCTCCTCCGATTCTTCTAAACTCCAGACTATTTTGGCTTAAAATGCTCAATCTCTCTTCATAAAGTTGAGCCCCTCATCTCTGGTTTCAATGTAGCAGTGCTTCAGTCAAATTCAGAAGACTTTGGGCATCTCTGGGTCCAGTGTCCCTGTAAGACTGCAGAAGCTTAGCATGGACTGCAGGGGTCCGTGCCAGCAAGATGCATGGTAATGGAAGAACGCTGATGTTGTGGCTGGCAGGAGAGTGGGCATACAATGAGTTACTCCAAAGAAGCTATGAGAATATTCAGGGGAGTGACATCTTATTCCTGCCTTGGAGTAGAGTGCAGGAGCAAGCAGCTTGCAAGAGTGTTCCCCCAGATATATGCTTTTGCGGGAGCTCTCAGCGCTACTCCATTCTGGTAGCAGAAACTGTATTGTTAGTGGATCTGACTGCATTGGACAGAATTGTTGCTAAGCTCTGCACAAAGCCTTGAGACAAGCTTTCATTTTTATGTGTATAAGCCCTCTGGTGCGCTGCTGAGTATGCCCAGTGTTGCCTGGTAACTGCCCTAGAGCCTTCTTCAGTTGAGCCTTAGAAACTTGAATCTAAATGATCTGCAGCATACAACTGCACCCTCCGGCATTTACACCATCCAATACACCAGATCTCATTCTTGTTCAGTTGTGATCAGTAAGTGCACATATTTCCTGTGGTGCAGCTGGTAGAATTAGTGCGATCAAACTGCTGCTTGCCACAGTAAGATAGAGAGGTATTGTTTCTTGTGCGGGAATAGGCTCCACCATTTCAGAGACGTTAACATTCTCAGCAGCTGAAATTAAAGCAAGAGACGAAGGTTAACTTGTGGTGCAAGGGGGAACAGAAGTGCTTTCTATTAATAATCATTGGTTAGAAACTATGGTACAGACCTGGGGATTTTCAAAACCTCACAGTTATGCAGAGAATATACAAATACCTGAAACTTATTTTAAAGTCTCATAATATTTCTCACCTAAACCCTAATTCCATTACCTCCTCAGCAATACAAAAACAAGATTAGATTCAACCCGTCTCTTATACCCCTACTTTGGCTTGGATTTATCACAGCTATTCTCACCAGATGCTGTTAAATTGCTTCTCTTATAATAAACGTCACTATTTTTCCATTGCAGCTGTCAAGTTAACAGCGCTATAATTCCCAGGATCACACCTCTGACCTTTTTAAAGATTGTAATCACATTCACTTTCTCCCAGTTCTCTGATACAACCTATGTAAGCAATGAGCTTTGCAAAATGTATTTCCTGCTCTGAGCTCTGTAGTTAATGCTTTCATTTTGTGTTTTGTCCTGTTATGCCTCAGTTACTACACAGTTTGCATCTTCAATAGGAAAATTCATACTTTGTTCAAGGAGATGCTTCCTTCACCCCAGCCTTATTTTTGATTTATCTTTTCCATTTCTTCCCTCATTACCTTACAAACATTCCATTCTACCACTGGGTACATTAGTTTTATTATCCCCAGCTATGTCAAAAGGGTGAATATAATGGCATCATCATCACTGTTTTAGAAGTACTTCCGTAACTCCCAATTCTAAACTACTCAGAGCTGACAGTTAAATAGCAGCTTAACTATCACCTCTTTACTGAGATGCTCCTTAATATGGTGAAGCATTAACGTCCTGTGGGCGGCACGGTGGCACAGTGGCACAGTGGTTAGCAATGCTGCCTCACAGAGCCTGAGACCCGGGTTCAATTCCCACCTCAGGCGACTGACTGTGTGGAGTTTGCACGTTCTCCCTGTGTCTGCGTGGGTTTCCTCCGGGTGCTCCAGTTTCCTCCCACAGTCCAAAGACGTGCAGGTCAGGTGAATTGGCCATGCTAAATTGCCCATAGTGTTAGGTAAGGGGTAAATGTAGGGGTATGGGTGGGTTGCGCTTCGGCGGGGCGGTGTGGACTTGTTGGGCCAAAGGGCCTGTTTCCACACTGTAAGTAATCTAATCTAATCTAATTACTATAACTCCCCCATTGTGGAGTTCTCATCATTCTCCCTAATGTAGGCTTCATTCAGTAATCCATAATTGTTTGGTTGCCCTCTTTATTTCTCCGATGGATCCATGACCAAGTTCCTTCTTTTGAAACATTGAGAAAGTTAAACAAATATTAGTCAATCCTTAAATCATGATATGGAGTTGCTAGTGTTGCAAAGTCAGAAGTCACACAACACTTCAGACTTCACCTGACGAAGGAGCAGCGCTCCTAATGTTGGTATTTCAAATAAACCTGTTGGATTAAATCATTAAATCAACTGCACAATGTAAAGGCTCTGAAAGAGTTAATCTTGAGCTCTGCTGAGCTTTGCCCAGCATAGTTATTACACAGTATTCCGGATGAAGGGCTTTTGCCCGAAACATCGATTTTACTGCTCCTCGGATGCTGCCTGAACTGCTGTGCTTTTCCAGCACCACTAATCCAGAATCAAGTTTCCAGCATCTGCAGTCATTGTTTTTAACCTGCCTGAGCTTTGCCCAGTCTGATGACATCACACCATCTTTGGGTGGAGAATCAGTCAGACTCCCCGACAGTCTCCTGATGAAGAAAAACATTCTCTCTATCTCCTGTTAGTAATGGTCAATGTTAAAACTTGTTGTGATTTAAGATCAAAAGGTGGTAAAACATAAGAGCAGAGCAGGCCATCCTGCTCATTGATTCTGCATCATCATTTGATGAGATCATGGCTGATCCAGTAATCCTCATGTCCATCTTTCTGCTTTATCCCCATAACCCTTGATTCCCTTGCTGATTAAAAATCTGATTATCTCAGCTTTGAATATATACATAATGGCCCAGCCCCTACAGCCCTTTGTGATAACAAATTCCATAGATCCTCTACTTTCTGAGGTAGAGTTTCCTTCTCATCTCTAACTAAATAAACTACTCTGAGAATATGAGGAGAAAGTGAGGTCTGCAGATGCTGGAGATCAGAGCTGAAAATGTGTTGCTGGAAATGTGCGCTTTTCCAGCAACACATTTTCTACTCTGAGAATATGTCCTTCCCTCCCAAACTTTCCCATGAGGGGAAACAAATCTTTTTGCAGTACCTTGTCAAGTCCTCTAAGAATTATATATGTTTCAATTCAGTCATCTCTCATCTGTCTAAATTACAATGAGCACAGGAATTTATTCATTTTAAATAATTTTCCAGGGTGTCAAATCACTATTGGACATACAAACATGAATAAGTTAGAAGTTAAAACATAATAAAAATTATTTATTTAGAAATGTGATTTAAAGACTTACATAATTGTTTTAAACATAATTGAAAGATTCTGTATTCCACAACTATGAAACAGTTTTTCTGATGAAGAGGTGTTACATAAATAATGAGTTCTGAAAATCCAGATATATCTCATGCAACAAAATATAACATTCCAAGGGCTTTCATGTGAAGTTTAATAACATAAAAGTTATTATGATCTGTGACTGATCTGTGACTGTGGACCAGGGGGAAATCTTTGGTGACAACTTTTGTATTTCCATGCATATCAGCATAACTTTGAATTTGAAGTTAGAAAGACAAGAAAGGTTGGTAGTTTTGCCGCCACTACAATGTCAAAGTCCCAACCATTATCTTAATTTAAATAATTTTATAATTTATTGAAATTCAAATATATATAGTAAACCTAGAACATATATGATTCCCCAATCCCTAGAGTAAATCTGCTTTATTTTATTCATCGTATCTCAAAGACATAATCCAATGTATTATCATTCAATTATAATAATTCAGTTCAACTTGAATCTCACAGATTTTGCAGAAATAATCCAGCAGTGGAAAGGTTAATATTAGTTCTTCTACACTTACCACCCATGATAAATGACCAAGATGTAACGGTCAGCAACTGTTCATGATTACATAAGATTACAGATGAGGATGGCCACTGACCCTAGCCTAATTCATTCAACTAGAAAAATCTACATTTCTCTCTTCATGGCATACAATTACCGTCTAAATGACTCAAATCCTTTTGCCTTCTCCAGTCTAGTCAGAAGTTCACCCCAAATGTTAATCAATGTTTCAACAAAGAAAAACTTCTTGACGTCAGTCCTAAATTAGCCTTTCATCTGTTTGAACCTGTACCCTCTATTTCCTATTAACAATGTTTGAAAAGAATTGACTGTTACAGAAATGGATGTGATAATGTACAATATGATGATTGCTGAGAGGGAGATAAAGACTACCATATTATTGGTTAGCATTCTAATGATATATTGCATGAAACTGAACATTCAGGCAGTCGATAGAGGTCAACTGGCTCCTGTCATAGCTATCTATTATTTATCTGACAGTAGTCAGAGTTTCAATTTAGAATATTATAAATCCAGAATTCCTCATGTCTTTCCAGTTTCAAAGCTATTGACATTTCTTGGGTTACGTGCATAAAAAACATTTCGGAAGTGTATTTTTGATACCAGCTCACATGGTATGGCTTTGAGAGTCTGCATAAGAGGAAGTCAGCAACAGGCTCTCAGGCTTTTAATTGTGCAACAGGATTTGTGTTATTGCAGAGAAGCCATTTTATTTTGTTGGGAATTACCTAACAAACGTCAATGGATACTGCCGTGATTTCTATGTATTTTTGCGAATGGTATTTATTTAAAAGTTAGGAATTTGCACTGATGGCATACGGATTTGGGTTTGTTTGTATGAAAGGTTTTGATGATTAACTTGTCAGTTTTTTCCACAACCATGATTTGCTAAACTTGTGTGAGAGATACAGAGAGTCCCTGGAGTGATAATGTGAATTTGTTTGCATTCTGAGAGTTTTATCATCAAATAGAATATACATTGAGAAAGCACTAGCTTACTTTTGGTTTAGAAGAGTCAAGATTTTTTTTCGATATGCTTATAGGAAAAGCTTAGTTTGGAAAGTTATTGGATTCAATTTGTAGAAGTCCTGGTTGAAGATGTATGTAAGAAACTGTCTCTCCTGGAGAATGGAGTTAGTTTGGAAACTACCAGAAAACAGATTATCTTAGTGTAAGGGTTTTATTTGAATGCTCCAGACCAGAAGGTATTATTTGAGCTAAGAAAGTCTTAGCTCATTTGTGTCAATTATCAAGGAAGAGGTAATGAAATTCTCAGGTCAAGAAATTGAAAGGAGCAGATAAGTCAAATCTTTTGTTAAAATTTGTTCATGGGATGAGACCAGCATTTCATATAATCATAGATAATCACAGAACTCCTAAAGTGCAGAAGGAGGCAAGTCAACCCATCGAGTCCACACTGATCCTGTGAAGACCATCCCAAGCAGATCACCACCCTGTCCAACCAATCCCTGTAACTTTGCATATCCCAGGGCTAATCATCTATCCTATCACCCAGAGACACTATGGGCAGTTCACCTTGGCCAATCCAATTAACCTGCACATCTTTAGACTGTGGGAGGAAACTCATGCAGACACACAGTGAATGTGCAAACTCTATACAGACAGTCTAACTTTAGGATTGGGTTTGAATATGTTTCAAATTTACCTTTCACGACTCTATACAAAATCTAATTGATTCATTTGGTTTGAGAACTAGTATTACCAGCTGCCTTGACCAGGTTCAAATCAAGTGATTCCAGTTATAGAATTTTACAGCAAAGGCAGGGCTTTTGGCCCATTGTGTGTTTGGAAGCACTGTCCAACTGACCAATCTATATAGTGAACCACCCATGTTTGATGGGGGTTCCTGTATTAAGGTTAGAAACAATCCCGCAGCAATGAATAGCTGAGTGTTTCAAATGAAGAATGGATTTCAATCAATCTATTCTATCCAAGACTTTAGGTGGAGTTTTGTGACTCAATGCTGAACAATGATGTGGTGGCAATGTCATTGAGTTAATAATTCAAAGTTCTAAGGTCCTACAGTACCTGTAGGAATTAGAATTCAATTAAAAATCTGGAATATAAAGCTAGTTTTAGTAATGGTGACCATGATAACTAACACTGCTTGTTGTAAGCATCCTATCTGGCTCACTGTTATTCGTTAGGGAACCTCACCTAGTATAAACTAGGTAAGAACAAATTACTGTAGATGCTGGAATCTGTACTGAAAACAAGAAATGGTGGAGATCACAGCGGGTCAGACAGTGTCCATGGAGGGGGAGCAAGTTAATATTTTGAGTCTGGATGACTCTTCATCTACATGTGACTTCAGACTCACACCAAGGCAGTTGACCCTTGACTGTCTGCTAAAAGAGCCTAGCAGGCCAATTAAAGATGGGCATCAAATGTTGGTCTTGCTGATGATACGAGGAGAAAGTGAGGACTGCAGATGCTGGAGATCAGAGCTGAAAATGTGTTGCTGGAAAAGCGCAGCAGGTCAAGCAGCATCCAAGGAACAGGAGAATCGACGTTTCAGGCATAAGCCCTTCTTCAGGAACCTGGATCTTCAGGAATCTTCAGGATTCCTGAAGAAGGACTTATGCCTGAAACGTCGATTCTCCTGTTTTCTTGCTGATGATACCCACATGATAGAAATACTAACATAATGCTTTAAGACAAAAGATCCGTGTGTTTTTCCCTTTCAACTTTGTTAAGAAATAAGCCTGAAATCAAGTGCAAAATAAGAGTCTAGTTAATTTTTGTGCGACTTGTATGGAAAGCATGGTCAAAAAAGCAGGCCTTAAAGAGCATATTAAGGGAGGAGAGCATTAAGGAGAGAATGTCAGAGCTTAGGACCTAAACAGCTGAAAGCACGACCAACACTGGTGAGTTGTAACAAATTTGTCAAGCCATTGGAGGTCAGACTTGAAGAAATACAGTAAACTCGACGAGTTGTCAGATTTCAGGAGATTATGAAGATAGCATCCTTTTAAAGTTAATCATATAAACATTTCACATACAAAACTGAGGGCTGAACTGATTTTCAAATCTGACAGCACTGTTCCAATTAGCTTTACCAACAAATATAAAAAGCAGCAACTTGCTGGCAGTATCCAATTATATTTCTGTTGATTCTGAATGAGTTTGGCTGCATCATTATAGATAAGTCCACCCTTCATCATTTTGACAATGCCCTTTAGAACCTAATTTATTTTAATAAGACATAATAAAAACCTTTCTTATTGCTAAACCTGGTGGATATCCTGTAAAACTTTTAGATATCCTCAGCAATATGAGGGCATAATGGGTGGGAATCTGTAACCTTAAGAACAAAGGCTTGAAAATGAAGCCAATTTAGCATCGAAGAAATACTTAGATTTGTGTGCTAACTGCAGATATTTAAAACACAAAATAATTTTCATCATTTGATTTCATGACTGGAATTAATATGCTCAAGATGATCTTTCTCAACTGATATAGAAAATTCCAATGTTTGCCCTGACATGGTTGATTACTGCTTTGAAAAGGCTGGAAAAGTAATGACAAGAAAGGAACAGAAAGGTTCTGGCTTTATCTATTACCTCATTCATTGCTGTGAATTGAGCACTGAAATATTTGATGTATTTTCATTTACAAAGTCCAAGAGCTAAAGTGGCTGGAAAAACATTGAGGAGCAACCCACCACATGTGTTATTCCAAAAGGCAGCATGTCTGTCTGCACATTTCTCAATGAAGCTTTACAAAGTTGCAGTGTACTCAGCTGTGTTAGCAGAAAAGCTATTGTAATAAATGGCTTGTTTGTCGAGTAAGGGCACCAGAGGCGTGGAGCTGAGAGGGAATTAGGTTTGCACAGAATATCTACCCACACATTAGGAACCACTGGACTCTATTCACAGGTCACTAATTTGTGGCTTCTCATACAAGCAAAGAGCGGGAGGGTAAATTCTCAGTTAGCAGAACTTTGCATTTGGCACTTATCAGCAAGAAAAAAAAACCCTTTGAATCTTTATCTCAAATTCTTTATAGACTACATAGAGTATGCAACAGAAATCAGCCACGATTCTATGAGGAAATGTCTGCCGTATCAAGAAAACACTTCTCACTTCATTATATAAATCTATTCTCCAAAGTATGGGACAATTCCTCTACAATATTCCTAATGCTAGAAACTCCTTTCAACTATTGTATCTGTATGGAATCATATTGCAACTCTCAGCTGCTGATACTGATGACATAAACATCATTGTGTCAAGTGTAGATTGGAGAATTGGGACTTAATAGTGTTTTAGGCCATTACATTCCCAAGTCCTAAATAACATAGGCCACGGCAATAAATTTGAGAAAATTGGGTGAGGTCTCCAGTGAAGAACTTCTCAAAGCTAATGCCAAGAAGTCCCAATTTCAACCAAGTGTTGTATGTTGTCATGAGATTCATGCTAATGAGTGGAAATGGCATATTAGCATGGATTATCATGCATGAGCAGCTTCATTATTACTTAATCTTGCCTCATTAATATGTTGTCTTCCATTTTCCACCTGCTGTTTAGAAAATAGATGCGAAGAATTCCCAACCTGGAAGGTAAAGTGGTTACCTGGGGACTCCAGCTCACTGCTTGCACCTCAGCATCACCTTCATGGACATCAGATGCCAACATATCAAGGCACACTATGTGAGTAGTGACTGGATGCACTTCATGTCCACATACTTTGTCATCCAACACATTTCTATTCACTGTATCATCATGGCACATCTCCAATCCACTTGCAGTAAGCTTCTGCACTTCAGTGCCACCTTTGCAGCTCCCTGGCATCTTTCATTGCAATGCTGTTGCCAAGTACAGGCACCAAAACTGAGATATGTCCTTCTCTCTCAGCTTGGAGACGGATGTATCTCAGGATTGCTCACTTCCTTTGGCACTAATGTATTCAGTGCCTTACTTTGATCTTCTTTGCCTCTCCTTGCCCTGCCTAGCCATTTGGGGCTGTCCCATCTCAGCTAAACTTTAAAGGCTGGTAAAACTTCTTGCTAAGCTCCCCTTCCAGTACAAATACAAAGCCAAGCAGCTTGTCACAGTCGTCAGCAAGTGCTGGATTTGTTGCTGCATGGCACTATGCTAAGTCAGTGTAAATCACTTCATAATGTGCCTGCTGCATGCATGCTAAACACACTGCACGTGCTTCACCCAAATGGCCATGTCTCACAGTCTAAGGGGATTAGTCCTCATTCATGTCCAGGGTGACACCCTTCAGGCAAAGGGTTCTGGCTCAGCAAGTCAAGGGCAACCTCTAATATTAGCCCAGGGTATAAGCATTGTCAGTTGGGCATTCAGGTGTCAGGCTCAGGGGGTCTAGGGAGTGGACTGTGGTCTATCATGTGTACAGTGGAACCGGACTGGGAGTCTGTAGAGATATCAGTCAGGAATCTGTTCACTTGTTGTTACGCCCTGTTTGTCTGACTTGCTCAAGTGGTTAGGCCACAGTCACATCTTGGAGTCTGACCCTAAATGTCAAGGGGATTGTTAGTGCTGCAGGACGGGAGCTGAGGGAGTTTAATTGTGGGGATTGGAGCAGAATGCTGGGATGCAGGGGGGATTACAATTGTGAAAGGAGGGCAGCTTAATGTATATGTTGGGGGTGTGAGTGAAGGATAGATGATAGAGCAATGAAATGAAAAGTGTCTTATGGGTGGCAGTGCTTATGAACAATAAGTAGCACTTTGGCTTCTGTGGGGGACAGTGCTCTGTTAGATCTGGTATGTTTACTCAAACTAGGAGAAAGTGAGGACTGCAGATGCTGGAGATCAGAGCTTAAAAATGTGTTGCTGGAAAAGCGCAGCAGGCCAGGCAGCATCAAAGGAGGGCTTATGCCCGAAACATTGATTCTCCTGTTCCTTTGATGCTGCTTGGCCTGCTGCGCTTTTCCAGCAACACATTTTTTAGCGCTGTTTACTCAATCTGCTGGGATAGTGGAGGGGTGTACGTGAGCTGGGGGTGGGGGTGGGGGTAGCATGAGCATAGGGAGAGGAGGGTAAAGTGGCCACTTGAAGATTAAGATGCAACTGGTTGGCTGGGGATTTGAGAAAGTTGAAAACCTATGGTGTTAACAGGGAATGGTTACATTTGGAGGCTCACCAGTAGTATGAGTCAGAGCCTGCGGCTCTCTGCTTGAGAAGCAATCAATGTTTTCCTTGATGGTGTTGTAAATAACAGTTGTTCAATGGAGATGAAAATACCCATGACCACACCCTGAGTTGGTGAAGAAAGTTCTTCACTCTATAAGGGAGGGATCTTCAGTTGTGAACTTTGAATGGGCAACAGCATGACAGAAAAAGGTTGCAGGAGCTGCTGTCTTCACATCTTGGATCTTCAGATGGCATGAAATTTAAGGGTGGCTAAGCTCTGTACCTTCATTGTTGCAATTGCAGCTAGACATTGGCTCACACAGCTGCTGAAAAAAAAAGGGCACATATGTTTGCAAATGGGATGACAAATTTACTATCACGTGTCACCCATGACATCTATGTGCACTTAGAAATTCTTCATCTTTTCCCTCCCCCTCCAACTCAGTGCAGGTTGGAGGGAGCCTACCCTGCAGAGGAGCTTAGTTTGACAGTAAGCAGCCTTGCCAGTGCATCCACAGAATTGGAGGAGGGGAATTCCTGTGATGTAACCCTCTTGGTCCCAGAGATTATGGAAATCTGACTCATACCTGTAGGAGAAAAAGACAGAATGTGTCATGACTGAGAGGTAGAAAATCAGCCATGATCATCTTGAATATTGGAGTAAGCTTGAAGAGATGAATGGTCCGCTTGCGTCCCTATTTTCTATGTTTCTAAGAATACTTTCTCATTCAGACTAATGGGAGAACAGCATGGAAATAGACAATGCTTCTTATTTAGTTGCTGCAACACAGGTGTCCAGATTGATTCCTGGGCTGGCAGGACTGACATGTGAGAGAAACAAAGTCAGTTAGGATTGTATTCACTGGAGTTCAGAAGAACGAGGAGTGATTTCATAGAAACCTATAAAATTATATCAGGACTAGTCAGGTTAAATAAAGAATGATGTTCCAGATGGTCACCCAGAGAGAGGTGAGCCTGTGGCATTCATGACAGAAAGTGTTGAGATTAAAACGTTATGATTTTTCAAGAGGGAGATGGATGTAGATTTTGTTGCCAAAGGGATATGGGAGAGGGCAGGATTAGGGGATTGAATTCAATCATCAGACATGATCAGCGGGCTTGAGCAGTCGAATGACTTACTCCTGCACCTATCTTCTACGTTTCTATGTTTCAATAATTGCTCAGGGCTGGTCCGAGTTCTTGTTGTGAGAGATAGCATCTTCTTTTACAGGGGATAAGGATCTGATTTTTTTTAGTACCCACCACCTGATCTGGCTCTTTTAGCCAATCATCTTAGGATGGCTTCTCCGAATGTTATAGAATTGAGTGAAATGAAATTGGGTTGCACAGCTGTTAGTGCTGGTGCAGGCAAGTGGAGGTAAGTGCTGAGGTGTCCCAAGCAAGCACAGAGGTGGTTGGAGGGAAATGGTAGGGTGTGTGAGAGCAACTGAGGGAAAATATTGCACGTGATATTGCAAGTGGTAGATCATGAAAGAGAGTGAAAGGTTTGTGCAGTAACAGAGAGTGTGAGGGGGCAGAGATAAGATAGAAGCATCCCTCGGTGAAAAGACCATCCTTGACATCAAGGGCAGCAAGTGACTGAGTATGGTATCAAGGAATCGTAGCAAAACAAGGGCCAATGGGAATGAGGGCAAATCATAGCTAGCACAAGGATAGTGGTTGTGATTGTGTTTACTGTTTGTGGTTACAATCATTCAGCACCAGGACATCTCTGTGGGTATTCTTTGGGTCTGAAACCCAACCATCTTCAGCTACTTCATCAATTATGTTCCCACCTACATAAGGTCAGTATTGGTGATATTTGCTGATGATTGCGCAATGTCCAACACCATTTATAATATGCCTGAAACTGAAGAGGTCCATATGCATAAGCAACTGGAATTGGACCAATATCCAGGCTTGGGTAGTTAACTGACAGGTAATAAGCAGGCTATATAAGTGCCAGCCAATGGCTATCTCTAACAAGAGAGAATCCAAGTAACAGCTCTTGCACTTCAAAGTCATGACCAACATTGAATCCCACTTTCAACATCCTGGAGGTTACCATTGATCAGAAATTGAACTGGGCCAGACAGTAAATATTGAGGACAAAAGAGCCATCAGAAGCTAGGAATCCTGCAGCAATTAATTCAACTTCTGTCTCCCAGTTGTTTGGCCACGATCTACAAGTCAGGAGTGTGATGAAGTACTCTCCACTTGCCTGGATGTGTGCAGCTCCTTCAACACTCAAAAGACTTGACGCCACCCAGGACAAAGCAGTCCATTTATTGACACCACATCTTCAACATGTACTCCATTCATTACCAAAGCACAGTGACAGCAGCGTGTAACTCACCAAGACTCCTCTTACAGCACCCTCCAATCCTTTGACATATTCCATCTCATAAAAAGTAAAGTTGCCAGAGTGCTGCTCTCTTGTTTGATGGAGCTGATTGGTAGTTTAACCTAAGGGTCACCACACCTTCTGCAAGGACAAAGTTAGGACATTCATGGTAACCTCAGATGGTGCAGGAATTAAACACATGCCATTGGTATCACTCTGTATTACAATCCAGTTGTCCAGTTAATTCAGCTAAGCAAAAAAAACCCTTCACATTCAGAAGGGTAAGTGCAGCAATGTTTGGAAAAACTACCATCTGCATTTACTACCATCAAAGAGGATTGATGAGGGGAGAGCAGTGGACATGATCTATATGGACTTGAGTAAGGTGTTCACCAAGGTTTCCCATGGGAGACTGGTTCGTAAGGTTAGATCTCATGGAATACGGGGAGAACTAACCATTTGGATACAGAACTGTCTCAAAGGTAGAAGACAGAGAGTGGTAGTGGAGGGTTGTTTTTCAGACTGGAGGCCTGTGACCAGTGGAGTGCCACAAGGATCGGTGCCGGGTCCACTACTTTTCATCATTTATATAAATGATTTGGATATGAACATAAGAAGTATAGTTAGTAAGTTTGCAAATGACACCAAAATTGAATGTGTAGTGGACATTGAAGAAGGTTACCTCAGATTACAAAGGGATCTTGATCAGATGGGCCAATGGGCTGAGGAGTGGCAGATGGAGTTTAATTTAGATGAATGCAAGGTGCTGCAATTTGGGAAAGCAAATCTTAGCAGGACTTATACACTTAATGGTAAGATCCTAAGGCGTGCTGCTGAACAAAGAGACCTTGGAGTGTAGGTTTATAGCTCCTTGAAAGTGGAGTCGCAGGTGGATAGGATAGTGAAGAAGGTGTTTGGTATGCTTTCCTTTATTAGTCAGAGCATTGAGTATAGGAGTTGGGAGGTCATGTTGCAGTTGTAGAAGATGTTGGTTCGGCCACTGTTGGAATATTATGTGCAATTCCTGTCTCCTTCCTATCAGAAGGATGTTGTGAAAACTTGAAAGGGTTCAGAAAAGATTTATGAGGATGTTGACAGGGTTGGAGGATTTGAGCTATAGGGAGAGGCTGAATAAGCTGGGGCTGTTTTTGCCTGGAGCGTCGGAGGCTGAGGTGTGACCTCACAGAGGTTTATGAAATCATGAGCAGTATGGATAGGGTAAATAAACAAGGTCTTTTCCCTGGAGTGGGAGAGTCCAGAACTAGAATGCATAGGTTTAGGGTGAGAGGGGAAAGATGTAAAAGGGACCTAAGGGGTCCCCAGAGGGTGATGCATGTATGGAATGAGCTGCCAGGGAAAGTGGTGAAGGCTGGTACAACGACTACATTTAAAGAGCACCTGGATGGGAATATGAATAGGAAGGGTTTACAGAGATATGGACCAAGTACTGGCAAATGGGACTAGATTGAGTTGAGACATCTGTTTGGCATGGATAAGTTGGACCAAAGGGTTTGTTTCCGTGCTGTACATCTCTATGACTCTATGACTCTATGTTTCTCTGAAATCCATACACCTTCCTGATCCGGAACTACATCACTGTTAACAACTGTCACTGAGTAGAAATACTGGAACTCCCTCCCTAACCGCACTGGGGTTCCCCAAAACCTCAAAAACTGCAGTGGTTGGTAAGAAAGACTGCTACCACCTCCTCCAGCTAAGTTGGAGATGGGCAATAAATGCTGGCTGAACCTGCGACACCAATATCCTATGAACAAATGAATAAACTTTGTTCATGTCTTTCTAACTCCACTTGCGCGTAGCAGGGAAGGAAACTGTGGCCAGCAGCAATCTTGATGGAGGTGGTATGGGGGAACTCATGGTTGTTATGGTGAAGTGACAGAAAACCTCACTGCACAAATTTTCGCTCATTCTCTGATACATTTGCAAAAAAGAATCCTTTTTTGAAAGATCTTTTTTTGTGACCCTCATGGAGAGCACATAATCATGAGAAAGAAAAATCTCCATGTTGCGCACATTGGACAACATTTTCTGGTGGTAAACTGAGATGCTATTTTTCAATGATGTCACTCACTTGTTTTATGTTGATGGGATCTATAGATATCGCTTTACTCCCTCTTCTGGCTTTCAAACAGGATCCCAACATAGAACAGCTCAATTGGCATTGATCCACCCTCCTGCGTCAATAGTAATGATCTCAATCATATTGACGGTGATGAAGGGTTACACCAGCAAAGCTGACCTCCACCACCTGATGTTGGCTGGCTTGCTGTGTTCTTCCAACCTTCTGCCTGTCTATACTATAATTCCCACGTCACTGGCCATCATACCATGTAACTGGAGGTACATACCAATACAATCATATTCAGTTAATGACCTGTTGAAAACATTCGTTACAGATTTTTTTCAAACATTAAAAATTACAAATAATACTCTGATTGTGAGCAAAGAGAATGGCCCCAGGTCTGAAACACGGTTGAAAGCTAACCTTTTGTTCATGTGTGTTGAGGTAGCTCCTTAGAGGGATTAACATTACTTTCACTTGCTCTATTGCTGCAATTGAGTCATTATTCATACTCAAAAGCTTTCTTTATATTTGTTTAACCAACTTACTATTTCAAAAAATAATACATGCCCAAAGGAAATGCATAACAAAGGAGTTTTTGAAGAATCCTTCATATTAGCCCTTTATATCAAAATGTCTTTCACTATGCAGAAGGCATGGAATTCACCATTGTGTTCTGGAATGTCAATCAGATTGTTTCTTCACTGCAAAGTCTCTAGGGCACTCTGTATCTCTAATATCTGTCTTAGTCTGTTTCACATGCTTGATAACCTTCTAATCAATGAATAATAAACATTGAAGATCTTTACGATATGCATTCTTCAGGTCTCCCTTTTAAAGCTGCCGCCACATTATAATTCAGGAGGCTTTTTTTTAAAGATCGGCTTAACATTGTTTTTCTTTCCACAACAATAATAATGTTCTGTTGATCATCTTTACTTCTGATAAGAATGTGAACAAAGTTGGTCTTTGATGTGTGATTTGTTTGCTTCAAAAGAAAATTGTGGCATCCTGAAGGTAACGTTCCTGCACAATATCCGACTTGCTTCTTGTATCTGTATTGTATCTCATTTACTGATGTCTTTGCGGTGGAGGTTCAGACAGCCAGTGGTCATGATCCATTGGCCAATTCACTGTTCAGAAGGTTGTTGGTGAGACAGCCATCATCTACCATAGCAAGTGGTGGCCATGATCTCCGGAGACTGACTGCTTGGAGGGACATTGGAAATGGCAAGCAGAAATTAAAATTTCAAATGGCAGAGAATGGTGTCTACAGAAAACAGTGGCCAGCGAATCATGGACTTTCTCTGCCCATTGTCTTCCTCTATGGTAAATATGACAGGTGTTTAAGAGTGTGAGATTCCTGAGCCATACCAGGTGATTCATATTGCAGAGTTGATCACCATGGTAAGAACCATTGTTTGATGAGATAGAAGGTTTCAAATTTCTTCAGTTTTAATGTTGGCAGGTTTTGTAATGCAACACTAGACCAAATCCACCAATGACTCCATTAAAACACTATTGTTTCTCTTTACCCCTGTCAAAACAGTCATTCCTGGAATGAATTCATCATATGCGACATTCTAGCGAACAAGGTAAATCCACAATGAATCCAAATAGAAAGCCTAGTCTCAGTTTCAGTAGCACAGAATAAGGAATGTTTTGGTACTGTATATTTGGGAGATATATCTGATCCAGTTGCATTATTGCAATGGATGGATCTGTTAGTGGGATGGAAATTGGGGCAGGATCCATTTACATCAGAGAAACAGCCAAGTTCAACTTACCAGGTATTTATGGGCATGGGGAGAAAGTGGCAATTATTCATTCTGACATTAGAGAGTGAGATGGTACCAATAGGGGAAAGTGATCCTGTGGAATTCCTTCCAGGGTGGCCTCTGGTGATTTGATTAGGAATATAATCACTGGCATGGATTAGAGTCATAGAATCATATAGCATGGAAACAGACCCTTTGGCCCAACTCGTCCATGCTGGCCAGGATTCCTAAACTGAACTAGTCCCATTTGCCTGCATTTCGCTGAGTGAGGTGGGTAGTTTTCATTTTGCAACTTTCAGATACCTGCACACTCTGGGTCCTGCGTGTTGGCAGTTGATAGGAGTTGGGTTGAAAATGTGTTGCTGGAAAAGCGCAGCAGGTCAGGCAGCATCTAAGGAGCAGGAGAATCGACGTTTCGGGCATGAGCCCTTCTTCAGGAATGAGGAAAGTGTGCCAAGCAGGCTAAGATTTTTTTTCTTTTTCTTTTTCTTTTTCTTTTTCTTTTTAATCCTTGTAGACGGAGGAAGAGAGCTTCTTCAAGGAAGGCATCCTTGCAAGAGGATTCGAGGTAGGTTAAAATCTTCTAGGAGAAAGTATGGACTGCAGATACTGGAGATCAGAGCTGAAAATGTGTTGCTGGAAAAACGCATCAGGTCAGGCAGCATCTTGGCACACTTTCCTCATTCCTGAAGAAGGGCTCATGCCCGAAACATCGATTCTCCTGTTCCTTGGATGCTGCCTGACCTGCTGCGCTTTTCCAGCAACACATTTTCAGCTCTGATCTCCAGCATTTGCAGTCCTCACATTCTCCTAGTTGATAGGAGTGGGACTAGTATATTTTGGAAAGCCTACCACAGCTGAATGCAAAGCAAAAATAAACCAATTAATTCTTTGAAACCTTCTTTAACCAAAACTTCCAAATGTTCAACAACTTCCATCGTCAACTAGTTCTTTAATAATGGGATGGTCTTACTTTCAAATAGCTTGATCTCAGGAGATCAGAGAGGGAAAAAAAAGATAAAGAGAGATCTGTTCTTGTCTATTTGCACAGACATCTTAAGGTCTATGTAGTTCAAGGACAATAATTTCTACCAGTCAGCTAACAGGAGAATGTATGAACTCTAAGCAGATTTATTTATCTTCAAATCAAGCCATGAAAACTGTACCTGCAGACATCTAATCTACTTTAATTTCTTCTCCTGCTCAGTCCTTTTTCCTGCCTCTTTGAGCATAATAAGCTGAAGTGACCAAACAGTGGCATGTGCGCTTACATGCTGTACAAGCATTGTGGGTCTGTTGGGTGGTGACTAGCACTTTTGAAAGAACTGTTGTGGTAGTGCCCTTGTCTCAGAGTCAGCAGGTCCAGGTTGAAGCCTCACCTACCCAGATATATGTTATAACATATACAAAATAGTTGATTTAAAATGTCTACAAGTGTACTCAAGTGGCAACTTAGTACTTAAAATGGCAGCTTAAAGTAGCATAGAAAAGAAACCTGTACATTTAGCAATCCTCTGTTGCTATTTCTGAACTTCTATCACTCCAACCGAATTAGTGCCAATTCACCGAATTCCTAATCTTAGTTTGTGAAATCCAGATCCATGTTCGTCATTTTCCCAATTATCTCATTTTAAATGCCACACCTCACCAGACTAAGTCAATCTCACTCTACTGCAGGATTTTAACTGGATGTAACACCATACTTTACAGCCTTCATTACTTCAGAGTAAAATATGGCTTTGTTTTTGTTTATGTCTGAATATGATTACAGTGTGAATAATTTCATAAATGGACTGGTTTAAAGAGTCACAGATATCTCATTTTTATCTGAAATCAATAGTAATTCTGACGAACCATTACCATGATCCAAGCAAATTATTTGCAAATGGCTGGTAGATAAACACGTGTTTATCATGATCCCACCATATCACATAAGCTTTGAGCCCGATATCTATCACAAACTTAAAATGTTAGTTTTAAACCAATGCACGTTGTTTATTTAAGAATCCAGTTTCATTAGTTTCTTTTCCATTAGCCTGTGCTTATCACTTCATTCCATACATCAGGCTCAATGTGCACAGCTATGACTATTATTTTTCCATTTTACAGCAGTAATGTTGTGTGTATAATCAGCTATGTGAAACTGAATAATTAAGCAAAGGGCAACAGTCAATGGCAATTTGAAGATGCGTTTAATTTTAAAGCAATTAGATTGAGCCAGGAAGCTAAGAACATCAGCTCTGTGACTCATTTCCGTACTTGGGCAACATAAACAACATTTTATATGGTCGATACGGAAGGAAAATAACTATGGGGCTAAAGCCTCCACCATTTCAGGTTCCCACTCCAACTCCTGAACCATTCTGGCTTTCCAGGCATGCAGATTTAAGAACACTGTTGTGGGGATCTGTTAACTCAGTTGCCTCAAGCATGATCCAGAACGATCCCAATGATATGTATATAAGTTAACTCGCTGAGCTAGAAGGTTTGTTTTCGGACGTTTCATCACCATACTAGGTAACACTAGCAGTGAGCATCTCCGGTTCATTCCTCCATCCAGTTGTGGAAACCTGTTACCTTGTCTTAATCCATGCTTGATGTGAGTGGTGCTCCCTCAAGCTATATAACTAATGTGCTCTTTGTAATGAAGAGATGCCTATGGCCTTTGATGGATTACAGCTGATGACCAATTATGACTATTCTCTTAAATCCTGATATCCTTCAGTGGAAGATATGTGTTGACAATGCTACAAGTGCTTGATGTCAATCCCATAACTGACTATTTCATTAGGTTACAATATGCTTTTGATAACTCTAATGAGTGAGTTTGATTAAAGGTTTATTTTTCGAAACACTCTTCCTGCACTACCCATCTTTGCTGATGTGCAGAACATAATCATTCTGGGGATTCTAGCGGTGAGTTCTGAAGGATGTCTCTAAATCCAGTCCATGCAATTGAAACGCACCTTGAGTGGGTGGATCACTTCGGAGAAAGTGAGGACTGCAGATACTGAAGCTCAGAGTCGAGAGTGAGGTGCTGGAAAAGGACAACGGATCAGGCAGCATCTGAGGAGCAGGAGAATCAACGTTTCGGGCAAAAGCCCTTCATCAGGAATGAGGCTTGTGGGCAGAGGTGCTGAAAGATAAATGGGAGGGGGTGGGTCTGGGGGGGAATTTATCTGAGAATGCCATAGGTAGATAAAGATGGGGGAGAAGGTGATAGGTTGGAGAGGAGGGTGGAGTGGATAAATGGGAAAGATGATGGACAGGTCAAGAGGGTGGTGCCAAGTTGGAGGCTTAGACTGGGATGTGGTGGAGAGAGGGTAACTGAGGAAACTGGTGAAATCCACATTAACCCCATGTGGTTACAGGGTCCCAAGGTGGAAGATGAGATGTTCTTCCTCCAGGCATCGGGTGGTAAGGATTTGGCGATGGAGGAGCCCCAGGACCTGCATATCCATGATGGAGTGGGAGGAGAGTTGAAGTATTCAGTCACAGGGTGATGGGGTTGGTTGGTGCACGTGTCCTAGAGATGTTCTCTGAAATGATCTGCAAGTTAGCGTCCTGTCTCCCTGATGTAACAGATACAGTCGATGATATTTGTGGAGGTACAGGTAAAACTCTGTCAGATGTGGAAGGATCCTTTGGGGCCTTGGATGGAGGTAAGTGGGGGAGGTGTGGGCGCAGGTTTTGTACTTCCTGTGGTGGCAGGGGAAGGTGCCGGGAGTGGGGTGAGGGCTGGTGGGGGTGTGGATCTGACAAGGGATCTGACAAGGCCTTATGCCCAAAACTTTGATTCTCCTGCTCCTCGGATGCTGCCTGAGCTGCTGTGCTTTTCCAGCACCACACTCTCAACTCGGCTGGATCACTCCCCCAATAAAACAATTGATGGTCATCTACCTTTCATTGATTGTTCTTGGCTTCATTTCCCAGGGTGCCCTCAGCTCCTAGCTGCATCTCTGATGTCTGTTTGTATGTCCAAAGAGGCCATAGAGCTAGTCTGCCACAGGATTAAACCATCATGGCAGCTTGTAGGAATTTCACAGCCACCCTTTACTTAGAGTTATACACAGGCTGCATATTAATGCAATGGAACTCTTTGCAATTTTTACCTGGACATTCCTGTAATTCGACATTGTTTGCTGGCTATGTATAGCTAATGATCCTTCATTGCTAGAGGTACTTGGCCTGAGCTGAAAATGCTAGTCACAGTGAACAATGACAATTTCTGGTATCTAATAACCCATCTATCTGTGTATTTTTGTGCAGCTGCCTTGGGAGTACTGCATATGCCTCCACATGTACCTTTAAGATCAAAAGATGAAGAAATTTCAGGGCAGTGGTCACTTCCACAACTATTGGTGACATGTGTCAATCAGTTCTAACAGGGAGCAAATCTCCTCAGAAGCTACAAATATCTGGCACCATTCAATCTGACAATATCAGCTTCTAGTAGCACCATATTTCTGTCTCATCAAGGAAACTGAATCATCTGTACTTGGTTATGCAGGTTAAGCCTCCCATGAACTCAATCACTTTGTCTTTCCTCTCTGTACCAGTCTATCCAAAACAGGTTTTTGTTGCTGTTATTGCTTATGCTGATTATCCCCCTGCTCCTCACCAAATGTCCAATGTAAAATAACCCACCATCCTGATTTTTAACCCCAATTCCTGAAAAAGTACATTACCTAACCTCTCAAAACATACAAACATTTTCCCAGTGTTAAAGAAACAAATGCAAATGCTGTGTTTTAACAGGGAAAGAGACAACAAAACAGATACCTTTAGGCCATTTAACTCAACATTTATTATGGGAAAATAATAGAGATTATTAAAAGTGATATAATCACAGAGCATTTGAAAGTACATAGTGTGATCAAGCAGAGTCAGCATGGCTTCATGAAGGAGAAATTAAGCCTGACAAAGTTATCAGAATTTTTTGAAACAGCAACAAGCAGGATTGATAAAAGGGAAGCTGTCAGTGCAAGATATTTTAGTCAATCTGTTCAGCCATGTAGCACCAGAGTAGGTGGGACTTGAAACCAGATTTTCTGGCTCAGAAGTAGGGACATTACTGATGCAACAAGAATCCATCAGTGGATTTAATACATTTGGATATTACATAATGATAGGCTATATAATAAAAGCCCAGTGTTGGTTGTAGAAAAAATACCATGGACAGAGGCCTGGCTAACTGATGGAAGACAGAGAATTGGGAAAAACATATAATTTTCATGATGGCAACCTGTAAATAGTGGTGTTTCACAGGGATCAGTGCTGAGGCCATAGTCATTTAGGAAAGTGAATGCATTATAGCCAAGTTATAGAGGACATAAAAAATAGGTGGGAAGGCAGGTGCTGAAGATAAAGAGTCTGCAGAGCGATATTCATGGGTTTGACAAGTCAGCAAAAACTTGGCAGATGGAATGTAATATGGGAAAATGTGAGGTTGTACACTTTGGCAGAAAGATTAAAAGAGCTAAGTATTATGCAATTGGAGAGAGATTGCAGAAAGCAACATTACACAGGGATTTGGTAGTCCTTGTACATTAACTACTCAAAGCTAACATATAAGTTCAGCAGAACTAAGTGGGAAGCTAGAGAAGTGACTGCTGGGTCTTTTGCTGAGGTATTTGTATCATCGATAGTCACAGGTGAGGTGCCAGAAGACTGGAGGTTGGCAAACGTGCCACTGTTTAAGAAGGGTGATAAAGACAAGCCAGGGAACTGTAGACCGGTGAGCCTGACCTCGGTGGTGGGCAAGTTGTTGGAGGGAATCCTGAGGGACAGGATATACATGTATTTGGAAAGGCAAGGACTGATTCGGGATAGTCAACATGGATTTGTGCGTGGGAAATCTTGTCTTACAAACTTGATTGAGTTTTTTGAAGAAGTAACAAAGAAGATTGATGATGGCAAAGCAGTAGATGTAAGGCATTCGACAAGATTCCTTATGGGAGACTGATTAGCAAGGTTAGACCTCATGGAATACAGGGAGAACTAGCCATTTGGATACAGAACTGGCTCAAAGGTAGAAGACAGAGGGTGGTGATGGAGGGTTGTTTTTCAGAGTGGAGGCCTGTGACCAGTGGAGTGCCACAAGGATTGGTGCTGGGCCCTCTACTTTTTTTTCATTTACATAAATGATTTGGATGCGAGCATAAGAGGTACAGTTAGTAAGTTTGCAGATGACATCAAAATTGGAGGTGTAGTGGACAGCGAAGAGGGTTACCTCAGATTACAACAGGATCTGGACCAAATGGGCCAATGGGCTGAGAAGTGGCAGATAGAATTTAATTCAGATAAATGCAAGGTGCTGCATTTTGGGAAAGGAAATCTTAGCAGGATTTATACACTTAATGGTAAGGTCCTAGGGAGTGTTGCTGAACAAAGAGACCTTGGAGTGCAGGTTCATAGCTCCTTGAAAGTGGAGTTGCAGGTAGATAGGATAGTGAAGAAGGTGTTTGGTATGCTTTCCTTTATTGGTCAGAGTATTGAGTACAGGAGTTGGGAAGTCATGTTGCGGTTGTACAGGACATTGGTTAGGCCACTGTTGGAATATTGCTTGCAATTCTGGTCTCCTTCCTATTGGAAAGATGTTGTGAAACTTGAAAGGGTTCAGAAAAGATTTACAAGGATGTTGCCAGGGTTGTAGGATCTGAGCTACAGGGAGAGGCTGAACAGGCTGGGGCTGTTTTCCCTGGAGCGTCGGAGGCTGAGGGGTGACCTTATAGAGGTCTACAAAATTATGAGGGGCAGGGATAGGATAAATAGACAAAGTCTTTTCCCTGGGGTGGGGGAGTCCAGAACTAGAGGGCATAGGTTTAGGGTGAGAGGGGAAAGATATAAAAGAGACTTACAGGACAACTTTTTCACACAGAGGGTGGTACATGTATGGAATGAGCTGCCAGAGGATGTGGTGGAAGCTGGTACAATTGAAACATTTAAGAGGCATTTGGATGGGTATATGAATAGGAAGGATTTGGAGGGATATGGGCTGGGCGCTGACAGGTGGGACTAAATTGGGTTGGGATATCTGGTCGGCATGGATGGGTTGGACCGAAGAGTCTGTTTCCATGCTGTACATCTTTCTGACTCTATGACTCTAGATAATAGGGAAGGCAAATGAAACATTGGAGAATAAAAATAGGAAAGTTTTGCTATTGGAAGCAGTCCAGATAAAGTTCACTTGGCTGATCCTGGGTTTGGAAGAACTGTCTTATGAGGGGAGGTTGAGTAGGTTAGGTCTGTACTCATTGGAACTTAGAAGAATGAGAGGTGATCTTATTGAAACACGCAAGATTCTTAAGGGACTTGACAGGGTAGATATGGCAAGTTTGTTTCTCCTTTTGAGAGAGTTTACAACCAGTGGACATGTAAACATAGTACACATTCACCCATTTAAGACAAGGATGAAGATGAATTTCTTCTCTCAGAGGGTAGAGAACCTGTATAATTCTTTACCAGAGAGGGCTGTTGAGTGCTTAAGCATATTCAAGGCTGAGATAGTTAGATTTTTAATCAATAAGGGAAATAAGGGGAAAAGGAAGGAAAGTGGAGTTGAGAATTATCAGATCAGCATGATCTCATTGAACGGCAATGCAGACTCATTGGGCTGAATGGTCTACGTCGTTCCTGCATCTTATAATGTTATGGCATTCATTGTTGTTGTAAACTGGCTTTTATTTAGCTTGTAGCTTGCCATTGTGTACACACTTTAGGTTCGTATGATTCTCAGAAAACCTAGGAAACTGTACATGCCTCATTAAATTCAATGGATTTTTACATTGTTGCAGCAGCTCAATGACTGAAATATTCAGATTGTTGATCCACCTTTCTCGAGAGGATTAATGTTAGCAACTGAACACACCCAAATCAAATATAGACTCTCAGAAGATAATGCTGAGTCTATATATCTAGTGAAGGTTATGGAAAGATTTTATTCACTGCAAGTTTAAGACAAGATTTTGTGACTCTACATTTGGTGACTAAACACAAGGTTTGTCTTAAGTAATTGTATCAATTGTGCAATAGAACTGTGCAACAAACATTGAAACATTTATCCCAGTGATCCTCCATTGTCAAGGAGGTTGTAATTAAAACTTGTCATGCTGTTAACGATTCACTTATACTTGAACAGACATTTTAATTTTTACTTGTATGTTTAATGGGCATCCATCACATTAAGTATCATACCATTATGTCATTTCATATATGTGCATGCCAAGTCTTTTGACAAGGTATTGTTAGAGCAACGCTTGTGAAGGAACAAGACACTGTCGGTAGCAGCTTCCTGATTTCTGCATTTAGCAGAATGGTGTGATTGTCAAAATTGCTGTCTGATATACTGGTGAACACAGAAAACCTCATGTGCAATCTTACTGCAAAATTCATTCCATTGGTTTGCTTCTTGTTCTGTCATTGATTTGGTTGTTTCTGCATTATGTATGGACTTGCAACATACCAACATTCCAACATATGGGCATTGTGACATCAATGTACGCATTAAAATGTATTATATTTTGCACATTAATCTGAGCATTTAATTGCATAAAGTAATACTGATGGTCTTTAGCAACAGCAAACAAGTTGCCAACAACCATCAATCAATCAACAAATAACAAACAATTGCCTAATTCAAGTCTGCTTTAGCATATGTGAATGTTAAAATTGTACAATGTATTGTCACCAGTGAGAAATTAAGGCCTAATAGGTTGCATTAACTGCTGAATCAGACAATTCAAATGTTTATATCTCCATCCATTTGCTACAACCGTAATCCATGAAAACATTACAATTAATGGCATTGTATTTGAAATCTGGTTTCTGTTGGCAGGCAATTTAAACACGAGAAGCCAGTATTGTATATTATTGCCTTCATCCTTGTATTCATTTCCAAAATACCTAAAGTTCTCAACTTTAAATGGAAGAGTGAGAAAGATTATTCTTCTGAAAGAAGATGTAATTAATATTATGCAGTCAAAGTGTCTCAGGCTAAAAGGTACCATTTCAAGTAAGAAGACAATTATCTGCAATAACTGTAATTAGTGAAGAAGCCATGTTGCCTTTATTGGGCAAGAGTCCACAATGCCTGAACTTCTGAAGGAGCAGCATCTTGGATGAGTGGATCTCTGGCAAAGCATGACTCTCTGCTCGAACTGTAACTCTTCATCCATTGAAAGTTCCTGGACAACAGAGCTGTCCTGGATATTCCACAGCTGCTATCAAGAATGTTGTGCTCAACATTTGTGCACAATGAAGTGTGTTATGCACAAAGAGCTATAGCCATGTACAACACTCTAAATGATGCCCCTCAGAGGGGAGGAAAATTCCAACTGAGCCTTTGCTTTTGTTAATGGCCTTCATAAGAAATGTTATCATAATTGAGTGGAACTCATTATCTTCCTCAGGATACATCTTTATTTGACAGCATGTCTCAATGAATCATTGAGCAATAACCTGCTATGCAAGTTCCAGCAACGCATGAAAAGGAACAACTTTCTGACGAGGGACAGTCTGCTTTGGCACAGCTCCTGCAGCAAGCTCTCCAGCTTTTCTGTTTCAAAAGGAGCAGTGCTCTTCACAACTCTACATTGTGCCATTGTCAACAATTGATCAGCACTTTTCAGACACCGTTAGAACTTTCTTTTTAATAGAAAACTTACAGCCCTTTAAGATTTAGTGCACCCCTACCAAGTAGGCTACAAGCCAAACCTTCTGGATGAACACATCATTTGTCAATAGTCCAGTCTCTGAAGCTGCTGGGCCATTTCACCTTCAGCCCCTGAGAGAAATGTTGCTTGGTTTTATGGTTGAAACTCAGGTGATGCGACTGCAATCTCCCAAACTGGTAGTCAAATTAATTAATTTTATACATTGCATGTGTTTGCATTTTTCTGAAGCTAGAATTAATTGTGTAGACTACATAAAAATAATATTGACCTTTTTATTGATTTATTGTAATGTTTAACTTTTGACTTTATCTTTGAAATGCTACACTAAGAATGACTGTAATGTTTAACTTTTAACTTTGTTCCTTATTTTTTTCTACCTTGTTCTTAAGTTTTTGTATCGAGGTATTTGTACCTAAAATGTGCTATGTGTGGCCACATTGAAAACTGTTCTCTGTAGTCCTGTACTTTTGTACTTCAGTTCACAGGACAATAACGTCAAAATTTAAAATATTTTTAAGGATTTGAATTGGCTTTTGTATCCAGTCAAACTGATCCACTTGCTTGGAATGTGCAAGAGCATTCTAAAATGACTAGCTAATAGTGTATAGCCTTGAGTGGAGCCTTCAGTTGTAATTTCATTTAAGCAGTCTGACAAGGTTTTCACATTATTTTTCACAGAATTCACCACATGGGATTTTCTTCAGCTAACCTTCCACTGATGAGACATCATCTGCTTGTCAGAGGATAGAACTTTTACTAATTAAGAGGGCAGTGGACCTTCTCAGGGAAATGGAGATGATCAAAGAATTTAAAACCAAGAAATTGTGATGCCAGTGGTGCACATCCAATTAAACATTAACTACACAAGTGAAGAGCAACATGGACAATTAAAAGGCACCAAGTATATGATTTTTTTTTAAAAAAGGAGAGGCACATTCTCTCCAATGCCAAAGGTATGAACCAGATTGCTGAGAGGGGTCAATAGAGAAAGTCCTCCATTGATGCAGTCCTTTCATAATCCCCAGGCATTTTATAGCCAATAAAGTGTATTATTATCAATGGAGACAGTGCTCCATTGATGTAACAAACTAGAAAATTGCAACATCATTTTGCAGTCAACAATGTTCATATATGCTGAAAATGTGTTGCTGGAACCGCGCAGCAGGTCAGGCAGCCTCCAGGGAACAGGAGAATCGACGTTTCGGGCATAAGCCCTTCTTTCGGGCTTATGCCCGAAACGTCGATTCTCCTGTTTCCTGGATGCTGCCTGACCTGCTGCGCTGTTCCAGCAACACATTTTCAGCTCTGATCTCCAGCATCTGCAGACCTCACTTTCTCCTCAATGTTCATATGTGACCTTTTTCAATCATCTGTACTCAAAACTATCTTTCAGTCATATTTTGACATCAAATGACATTAATAGTGATGAAGAGATATGGCATGACATCAGACAGAGCTCAAATATCACCATTTGCAATCACCTAGAGTCATGTAAAATGTAGACAGCATTCACAGAATCACAAATTTGTTACAGCGTAGAAGGTACCATTCAGCTTATCATGCCCTCACCCCCTCTAATATAAATTTGGCTTAACTATCTAATCCCAATCTCTTGCCTTTTCCCCAGATCCCTGCCAATCACTACTTTCCAACAAACCAAACCAATGCCCTTTTGAATGCCTCAATTGATCCAGGTATTACATTCCATACCTGAACCATTTGTTGAGTAAAAAATGCTTTTTTCACGAACATTATCCTTGCTTCGTTTGCACTTCACTTTTAAACTTCGACTGACATCAAAAGCAATGAAGGAGCTTACTCATTCAAACAAGGAATTCCAATAATCAGGCAAATTGTACTAAGTTTCTGATATCAAATTATTCAAAGTTCTGGTTGATGCAGTATAAGTATGTAATGTGTAGATTAACATAGTGTCAGTGCACAAGTAAATATCGTGATTTATTATAAGGCACTACAAGAATCTGGAAGAACCTTGAACAAATTGGGGTAAAAGATTTTTAACACAATTTCAGATGGTATCTTAATACATGCACAGAGGCATTAAATCTTGGCCCATTACACAATTTAACTTTATTAACCAACTTTCATCCTCAGTCTCACCCTCCACACTCCTGTATTGTTAAAAATATATATTATCCCATCTCTTCTTGTGATTGGACACTTTCCTTTAACAAAAATCCATTTAATAGGCATGTTAATTGTCTAATTTTTAAAAAGAAATGTGCTGAAAATTGTAAGAATTTCATTAATGGCAATTTCAATGAAGAGTTGAAGTGTCGAAATATATACCTGATCTCAATTGACTCTTGAGAATAAACTCAGTATTTATGTAGGCTAATATAGTTGCAGTTTATAATTTTAGTGACGTCTAATGATTTTTTTGACAGTAAAGGATTCATCCTTGTTTACAATTTACTGTTCAAGTTTTAATTTCACTCTCACTTTGACCCAAACATTAACTTACAAAACATTTAACGCAATTAAAATTCAATGTTTCTGCCCAAGTCCAAGCAAGAGATGATACAGTATTGCACCCTGCTGGGAATTGGCACTTCATTCTCTCACCCAGCAGCTGTGCTTCCTCCCTCCTCCTGCCTTTGTTAGATCTGCACCATCAATGATGCAGGCAGCTGTCATGAACATCATTGGATTTGACATCATTGGCACTGCAATTACCCTCCAATAGTTGTGACATTATCACATCCAGCGTACCTAGGAATACCAAGGTCCCAACAATCCAGTGGAAACTTGACTAGACACCAATATATGAACATTTTTAGTCTAATTCACCTTGTAGTGATGACATTATAATTGTGCTACTTGCTACGCATCAAGGTGACAAGTATAAAGAAGCTAAATGACAATCAAAGCAAACTTAGTGTGCAGGCTGCTGAATAATAAGGGGATTTAGATTTTGAAATCATAGGATAATAGACTGGAATTTGCAATTGCAAAGATGATGAGCCTGTCAGTGCTTGGCATTGTTACTGTGCAAAAAGGATTGCAACTTCTGATATTCACACATGTACAATTAAATGTGAAAATATAGAAGATGTTTGCTTGTTTCTCCTGACAGTCGTCTTGACAGATGAAATCTAACCAAAATCAGTGAATTGATGTAAATCTCAGCTTTTATGCACAATTCTCACTGTGAAAACCATTGGAAATATTAAACCTTGTTGAATGAGGTACAACTCAGTTTTTAAATGATGGTCAGTATGAAATGATAATTACTATTTGATAAACCCTGGATCAGAAAACTGAACATGTACATTTTGTTTCCTGCCAAGCTGAAGGTGAGAATTCTTCAACCTGATTGGTTGATCAGTTGGTCAGATGAATGCACTATTGTTGGACCCTAGAAACTTTTTATGAATGGTTTCATGTTTGAAGCCATACTGGAAAAGAGGAAAGTGACTACCTGTAATTGGCTACATCCTTGTAGATAGCTTGTACAAGAGCTGCTAAAAGCTCAATTCTTTCAGCACTGACTACCAAAGCTAGGCTAATGTGTATTACAGTATAATGAAAGAGTAACCACTAACAAAGGTGAATAAGAGAAATATTTTATATGTAATCATTAATCATTTAATGAAATTACCCAGTCAATGCACACTGTTGTCAGATTGAATCAAAAATTAAATAACAAAGCCAGACAACTTCATAACAAATCAAAATCAGGTATTTCAATCTTTTATTGATCAGTAATGAAGTCCACTTCTGAAACTGCATGCAGATGGATGTATTGGACATTCAAAAAGATGTAATTATGTTGCAGAACATTTGCAAAATATAAGCAAGGGTAATTCCAAGAGTTAAGTTGGGAGGTCAGAATCTCATAGGAACATGAGTGATGTGGGCTATAGCAAGAAATGTAGCAGACTTGAGAAATCCAGCAAAACCCGTCTCGACATTGCAATCAACTTGCTGAATCTTTTGACTAGCTTCCAGCTTGCAAAGAGCCTCTACATTAGTCACCACATGACAGTATCTAAGGGTGCAATCCAAGGACATCTTTTACACACACCCTTCTTCCATGAGCTTTGGTATCCAATAGTTACCGACCCCTCTGGATTCTTGTGGGACCTCTCCAATCCATTTATAGGATGCTTAGAATGGATCAGTATTGCAGAGTGGAGTGTCAACTAGTACCAAAAAGCTGCTGCAAGAACACTTTGTACATGGGTGATATACCCAGCTCACCAATTGGACTATGTTACACCTCAGGGTATCTTGATTACTTTCTCAGCACTGTCCCATTTAATGCCTACCAACATGCTTGTAGCACCTGTGTCTTGCCTTGCGTTGTTGTGCTGTGCTATTTCTGTGAGCACAAAGACAATTGATGTGCTCTTTAGCACAGACACATAGGTAAGTTGTTTGTTTTGCATGTTTGTAGGGATCTGGGGTGTGAGGGAACATTTTGTTGCACACTGAGATGCCAATCTAATTCCTCAAGCATGAGACAGTTGCCTACACGGTAAACTCACATGTGTCTATTCAACTAAAAGGCCATGGCAGAAAGTGGGTGTAAGCTAGACCTTAGTCCAGACAAAGGGGTCTGCAGTCAATCAGAGTGTCCCAGTGCTGTGTTATAACACACTTGCGAAACTGCCTTGGTGCTTAGGCCACAAGTTCTGGGGTTGCCACAAAGGTTAATGACTTAACTGTGGACAGCACGTTGACTGAGCAGTTAGCACTGCTGCCTCACAATGCCAGAGACCCAGGTTCTGTTCTGGCCTCAGTCGACTGTCTGTGTGGAGTTTGCACGTTCTCCCTGTGTCTGTGTGGGTTTCCTCCCACAATCCAAAGATGTGCAGGTTAGGTGAATTGGCCATGCTAAATTGCCCACAGTGTTCAGAGATATGTAGGTTATGTTCATTAGTTAGAGGCAAATGTAGAGTAATAGGGTAGGGGAATTGGTCTGTGGGGGTTACTGTTCAGCAGGTCAGTATGGACTAGATGGGCCAAATGGCCTGATCCCCCGCTGTAGGGATTCTATGATTAATTACAGCATGCAGAATCCTTGATTTACCTTTCCATTGGTGTCAAATTAGCAGAAAATACTGACTAGGTTTCTGTGCTTAACGGAAAGTATCTCTACCAGTTAAAACTCTAACCTTGTTAAAATCCTAGACACACACATACACACACAGATACAGACACATACACACAGATACAGATAGACACAGATACACACACACAAACACAGACACACAGATACAGATAGACACAGACACACACACACAAACACAGACAAACAGAAATACATTTGCTTTATTAGGTGGAGGGAAGAAAACTGGAAGGCAAGTTCAATAGCCTCAGTTCACAGGGTCTATTGAGATCTTCTTCTTGGCTTATCAAGACTTCCTGTTTTTCAATCTCCTTTCTCCAGTTCTCTTCATTTCTCTGCAGGAGGTAAAGGGCAAATGGTGCATTAACTTAAGTCACTTAGTTACAGGATAAAGCAACAACTGACAACATCCACTGGGAGAAATAACCGGCTTTCTTCAGGCTTTAGGTATTTCTCCTATAAAAAAGAGAGAGGGAGAGAGATACAAACAGACAACATGCCCTTCAAGTCCAGAGGCTTTACCCGATATCATTGACACTCACAAGGTGTTCAGCTACCTAGCAACCAATCAAAATATTATTGTCAAGCTGATGATCTTTGTCATGCACTACTGTTCACGACTGTACAAACCAATCAGCTATTTGTTGCAGGCCAGATCTTATTCTGCACATGTTCTGGGTCTGTGACTTCTACAATATCTTTCCCCGCTGATTCAATGAAGAAGCAGTGTAAACATCACACCCAATGAGTTTCAGTAGCTTGTATTAAAAAGTGGTGCAATTCCTTACACAGTTATAGAGTCATAGAGCTATATCACATGGAAATAGACCCTTGAGTCCAACTTGTCCATGCTGATCAGATATCCTAAATTAATGTAGTCCCATTTGCCAGCATTTCCCAACCTAATCCCGACCTACCCACCCTACCCCACCACCCTACCCCCAAATCATGCACTTTTCCAGATGCCTTTTAAATGTTGCAATTGTACCAGCCTCCACCACTTCCTCTGGCAGTCATTCCATGCACACACCTCTGCATGAAAAAGTTGCCCCTTAGGTCCCTTTTGAATCTTTTCTCTTTCACCTTAAACCTATGCCCTCTAGTTTTGTACTCTCATACCCTGGGAAAACAAACATTGTCTGTTCACCTTATCCATGGTCCTTAGAATTACATAACTTCTATAAAGTCACCCCTCAGCCTCCAGTGCTCCAGGGAAAATAGCCCCAGTTTATTAAGCCTCCCCTTATAGCTCAAACCTTCCAACTCTAGCAACATCCTTGTAAATCTTTCCTGAATCTGATCAAGTTTCACAAGTTCCTTCCTGTAGCAGGGAGGCTAGAATTGAATGTAATATTCCAAAAGTGGCCGAACCAATATCCTTTCTGGATTTTAAAACTGTATTTTTTCCAGTTTAATCCACAATCAAAAGCAAGGAAAACAAAATGATGCAGTCTTTCCAGTTTGTCAGTCATGGACACGATATGCTCAGTTCGCAGCCCTTGGATATGGTCAGCTGTCGACTTATAACAGTCGCAGACAGGAGATATATTTCATTACAGTCCAAGAGGGTTTGGAGAAGCACACGCATGTGTTTACGTACGGCCAAGGACAGAGTCAGGGGGAAGGAGAAACCTAAGGTAGAAGGGGTGTGTGTGAAACAGCATTGGAGCCATAGGGAGGGTGTAGAGGAGCAGGTTGGGCATTATGAAGGTGTAATGTTGGGGCTTAGGAGCCAGGGAGGACAATGACAACAAGGTTCAATATGGGGCTCTCTGCATGGAGAGAATGAGTAGAAATGGTCTGTCAGGTTTGTGCAAGGTCAAAGGGGACATGGTGACTTCTGATAGGTACCTGGTAACAAGATGGATTCCAGTATTGACGGTGTCCCCATAAGCTGCATTCCTTGACATCATTCACCAAAACACAACTGGAAAATGACTGGGATAACTTGAGGATGTGTGAAGTCAGTTTCAATTTGATGAATAAAAGCACAAAGATCCATGTCTGCTGGATACTAGGACACTGAAGGGAGAAACATATGAAGCATGTGTTTGCAGACTGCAATATTTTACTTGCAAAGCTTGCAAAGTGGACATACTTTGGGTTCAAATACTAGTCAATGGTGATTTACAATATTGGGTCTTGAAGGTTAAATGTTGCCATTTTAATAATGCAGGTATCATGGCAATGACTTCACAAAATACAAATACTGGCCAAAAGGACCTATAACTTGTGAAACCTGTGGAGACAAATGCTTCATCATCTGCCATGTAGATTATTATGAAGAACTATACTGAACGCAATGAGCCATTTTGTGGTTGATGTGGGTTTGGGATGCAAGATTGATCAGAGGGCATCATGTTCACTCAGGGGGAGGCAAAGACCTAGTGGTATTAACATTAGTCTTTTGATCCAGGTAATGACAGATGGTGGAATTTGAATTCAATTTAAAAAAAACCCTGGAATTAACATTCTAATGATGATCATGAAAACAATTGTCAGGAAAACTCCATCTGGTTTAGGGAAGGAAACTGTTATCGTTACTTGTTCTGGCCTACATGTGATTCCAGACCCTTGGTTTGACACTAACAGTACACAGTTGGGAATGGGCAAGACATTGCTGGCCTGACCAGCAATGCTCTCATCCTGTGAATTAGTAAAAATAACTTTCTTTTGAAATGGCTGTGTTGCTCAGTCCGCCAGTGTGGAAACGTCACCAAGTCGGTGTCCATGCTGAGGCTGAAGCTGAATGAATGAAGGAGATATGGCTCATGTTATCAGGGGACTGCATTTCTCACTGTGTGGAGGAGTGTGGACAACCCTCTTCTACAGGATATGCCCCCACTGTTTGTTCTCAGAGCTAAGGACCTATTTTTCTCCTTACGCTCCCAACTTTATTGCTGGCCAGAGTCTTGTACCCAGCTGCTGGTGCAATATTGGTCACTGTGGCAGCCTTCCTAAGAAAGTGAAGGCAGATACAGGAGGACCTGGGCTGGCAGCAGGCTCAGGAGTGGCAGCAGGATAAGGTCAGACAGAGGTCACAGACACAGGTCTAAAGTGGCACCAAAAGTTTTTGCCTCCAACTCAATTTTCCTGGGGGGGGGGGGGGGGGGGTGGGGGGGGGGGCTGGGGGGATGGAGCGAAGTATGAAGGAACGAGGCCAGATTCTAGAGTAGGACATCGGAGCTGGGGGAGTGGGAGGTCACAGTCTCCCAGTGACAACTTTGATGTGATTGGCTCCTCCCAGGGAGCAACAAGTGACCTGAATGAGCTCTTTCAGTCATGCACCTACAAATCTTTCAGGACAGTGACAGATACCATCTGCACAAGGTTGCACTGCCCTTCATTTTGTTACTCAGTGATAAGGTCGGTGCTGCAGTCTGGGCAGTAGGATTCAGGAACATAACTGGCTTTCCCCAGCTGCAGGGTGCCATTGATTGTAAACATGTTGCACTGGAAGGGCTCGCTCACAACATTGCAGTATTTATCAACTGGATAAATGCTTCTGCAAAGCAGTCATCCAGTCTGTGTTTTGTCTTAAATAAAAACCAAAAGAACTGCAGATGCTGTAAATCAGAAACAAAATCAGAAATTGCTGGAAAAGCTCAGCAGGTCTAGTAGCATCTATGAAAAGAAATCAGAGATAACTTTTCGGATCCGGTGACCCTTCCTCAGAACACTGGACATGAAACGTTAACTCTGATTTAGAACAATACAGCACAGAAGAGGCCCTTCGGCCCACGATTTCTTTTCACATATGTTGCCAGATCCGCTGAGCTTCAATTTCTGTGTTTTGTCTTGCCATTGTAGAGGAGACCACAATGTGAGCAATGCACAGAGTAGAGTAGATTGAATGAAGTACAGATGAATTGCTGCTTTTCCTGGAAGGAAGATATGGGGCCTTGGATAGTGAGAAGGAAGGAAGTACATGGGCAGGTTTTACATCTTTTGTGACTGCATGTAAAGGTGCCATTGGGTTGAGAGGAGATACTGATAATGAAGGAGGAGTAGACTAGAATGTCCTGGAACTGATACGATCATTGCTGAAAATTGGGAGAATGGGAAAAGTCTTTTGATACAAACATTTATTAGATTCCCTACAGTATGGAAACAGGCCCTTCAGCCCAACAAGAAGAGTAACCCACTGAGCCCCATTCCCCTAACTAATGTACCTAACACTACGGGCAACTTAGCATGACCAATTCATCTAACCTGCACATCTTTGGATTATTGGAGGATTGCCGGAGCACTCGCAGGAAGCCCAAGCAGACACAGGGAGAATGTGCCAACTCCACATGGACAGTCACCCGAGGAAGGAATCGAACCCAGGTCCCTGGTGCTACAAGGCAGCAGGGCTAACCACTGAGCCACAGTGCCACCCCCTACGATGGCAATAATAATAAGAAAGTTCTCCTTGTACATGCCAGAGCTCAATTGTGCTATGAGCAATGTGTCTGTGAGGCTACTATGCCATTAGACTGCTGGGTAGGGGCCACACTGGGTTGCCAATGGGTGCAGAGCGAACTTTTAAAGATTGCCAGTCTTGCCAGATATTGAATAAATATCCACTGAGTTGTGAGTTCTTCTCAAAACAGTGCATAGCAAGTTGGGGTTAGTATTAGGTGAGAGGATCACTAGAGAGTAGAGCAGGTCATTAATGAGGCCAGTTTGATATGATACTGTGAGAGATGTCTTCTTGGGTGTCACAGAGAGAAACCGCCTAAGAAACTCACGAAACTGACAAACATGCAAAGAGCACCAGCACAATGGCTCAGTAGTTAGCACTGCGCCAGGGACCTGGGTTTGATTTTAGACTTGGGTGACTGTCTGTGTGGAGTTTGCACATTTTCCCCCTGTCTGCTTGGGGTTTCTTCCCAGTGCTCTGGTTTCCTCACACAGTCCAAAGATATACAGGTTAGTTGAATTGACCATTCTAAATTGCCTGTAATGTTAGGTGTATTAGAAGGAAATGGGTCTGGGTGCATTACTCTTCAATGGGTCGGTATGGACCTATTGGGCAAAATGGCTTGGTTCCACACTGTAGGTAATCTAATCTAATCAACACAACATCCGGCCCTGGAAGTCTCAGCTTGTTTACACTGGTGGTTATCGGGCTGAAGAAAAATGAAAAAGCAGAAGAATGACCTTAATTTTCAAAATGCCAAGCGGCATAGGGGATTTAGGTATTGGCGTGACATTTATCTTGTGCCATGAATACTAAATTAGGTTACACAGGTACAACATTAACAAGTGACATGCAAAATTATTTTGAGCAGCATTGTGTGACGTGCACTGCTGTAGTCTAACAGTATTCTCAATAGTGTACTTAATTTCACAGGCAGCTTAATGTTTCTGTCCTTGAAAATCCTTGACTATACAGTCAAACCAAATCTCACTTACATTTCATTGGAGTCTAGGCATTGCAGTTATGTCTTCTGACACCAGGCAATCTAGTAGCATATTTTACTTCAACAGAGAACGTTCAGCCACAGGCAACATACAAATCATCATCTTATTTTGGTATGTAAAGCATTAAACTTCTTTCTTTCCCTGTATTACCATTTTAATATTGAAGAAGTTCAATCCTAAGAGAGGGGTAATGCTCAAATTGAAATAGGAAGGTTAGAAAAATCCAATAGAAGTTATCTGTTTAAAATAAAATAAAAAATGCTTAACATAGTTAACAAATCAGACAGCATTTGTGGAAAGAAACATTATTACATTTCCATCAAATTCTATTGATTCTGTCTAATCATATGATGATTTCCTAAGCTCCCTATTATATATCCCTGATGTAGATTCAAACATTCCCCTGAAGGGAAGTGAGTTGAAAGCAGCTTCTGGTTAAGAATCCACTTTTTTGCCTCTTCCTTTTGAAAAAATGAAGTGACATTTCCTACTTTCCAAACTGTGGAAGATCAAAACAAAATGCATTCAAGCGATTTGTAGTCATCTCCTTTCCAATCTAAACTTTGAAGACCTCAGATTGAGGAGAATTATGAGATTTTAAGATCATGACTTCCTCTAGTAATTTTTATTTAATAATATTGATTACATTCGTTGATCATGTTAGAACTTAGGTTTTCAATTATTTCTGATTCTTTTTATGTCTTCAAGTCATAGAGAAAATATTTGTTTAACTTGCTACCATTTTATTATTTCCCATTATAATTTCCCCTCTCAATGCCTCTAAATTACCTACTCTTACTCTAAATAATCTCTACATTTTTGCATGCATGTAGACATTCCTTCAAAATGTTTCTTTATTTATGCTAGGTGACTGTCATATCTGATCCCCTCATTATCTTTGATTGGTTTCTGAGGGCTTCCCAATCCATTAAATTATTCTTCATTTTGACAATATTCTACAACCCTTTGTTAATTGATGGATGTCCTTAACTTAGCTGGTTATCTATCATTGGACCATTTCCACAATCACTGCCATCCCCCCAAACTTCGGGCCTTTACTTCTCCAGGAAATGCATGTTAGCTGAAAACAATGAATAATTTATTGAAATATTCACTATTTTCAGACTCCAACAAATCTTTTTATCTTGTTTTCTAATTGATTCTTTTTTACCTACATATGATATCTTGTTTACATTTAGGTGTAATTTTCATACTTTACACATCATTCAAAACTTCAATGCAGAATTCCAACATATTATGGCTACTCTTGATTATAAGATGACAGGAAGGTGAAATAAATGTTGGATTTGCTATCAAGACGATAAATGAACAGAAAGGCTAAGAAGTCCTGCCTCACTACACAATACTAAATCCAAAATAAACTGCTCACCACTTTTTATTTTAGTATGTTGTTCTAGTAAAATGTTTTTAACTATCTTTTATCAACCTTATTTGCCCAAAAGCCTAAAGACCTCAATGACTATTATATTGCACTTATTGCATAGACCTCTCATTTCTTATTTTAGACTTAGTCCAAAATGCAACTACTATTAGGGATTTCTAAAATACCTCATTAAGTGTTTGCTTGTGAACTTTGTTTCTTTTTACTTTCACCATATTGGTTCCATAGTCTATTTTTCTCTTTGAAGTAAGTTACATAGCCATGACGGAACTCTAGAAGTGTTCTCCAAACCCTCCATGTAGAGCAGTCGATGAAATAAAGTCATAGAGTCATAGACTAGTACAGGATGGAAGCAGGCCCTTTAGCCCAAACTGGTCCATGCTGACCATCGTGCCCATTCAGCTAGTTCCAATTGCCCACATGGTCCATATCTCTCTAAACCCTTCCTATCTTATCCAAATGTTTTTAAAATGTTGCTATTATACCTGCCTCAACCAATTTCTCTGGCATCCCATGCCATATACGCATGAAGAGGTTGCCCCTCAGGTCCTTCTTAAGTCTTTCACCTCTTACCTTAAACCCATGCCCTCTAGTTTTCAATTCCCTAGCCTGACAAAAAAGACTATATGTATTCATCCTATCTATGCCGCTCATGATTTTATACACCCCAATAAGGTCACCTCTCATTCTCCTACATCCCAAGGAATAAAGGCCTATTCTGGCCAACCTGTCCCTATAACTCAGGCCTACAGTCCTGGCAACATCCTTGTAAATCTTCTTTGCACTCTTTTCAGTTTAACTATATCTTTCCTATAACAAGGTGAACAAAACTGTACACAATACCCCAACTGTAGCCTCACCAATGACTTATACAACTATAACATAACATCCAACTCCTATACTCAAAGTCTTGACCAATGAAGGCTAGCATACTAAATACCTTCTCCACTACCCTGTCTACCTGGGACGCTGTTTTCACTTGCACTCCTAAGTCCCTCTGTTCGACAACACTTCTCAGGACCTTACCATTTACTGTGTAAGTCCCACCCTGGTTTGACTTCCCAAAGTGCAACACCTCACACTTGTCTGTATTGAATTGTATTTGCTAATCTTCAGCCCACTTCCCCAACTGATCAAGATCCCTCTGCAATTGTTGATAACCTTCCTTGCTATAAATTATACCTCCTAGTTTTGTATCATTTGAAAACTTACTCATCATGCCTTGTACATTCACATCCACATCATTTATTAAAATAACAAATAATAAAGGTCCCAGAACTGACCCCTGTGGCACGCCACTAGTCACAGGCCTCCAGTCTAAGAAACAACTTCAACCATCACCCTCTGCTTCCTACCATTGAGCCAATTTTGAATCCAATTAGCTAGCTCTTCCTGGATCCCATATTTCAACTGCTGTGCCGGACCTTGTCGAAGACCTTACTAAAGCCCATATAGACAATATCCACTGTCCTATCCTCATCTACCTTCTTGGTTACCTTTTCGAAAAACTCTAAAAGATTTGTCAAACGTGACGTCCTGCACACAAATCCATGCTGACTATCCCTAATCGGACCTTGTATATCCAAATGTATCCTCAGTATCCTCTCCAACAACTTGAAGCATGCCAACAATAATGAAGCATGCCTTTGGTATGCCTTTGGAGTCAGTTAGGTTTTCATTGAAAATCTTATTGAAGTTGCCACGTACTCAATTCCAGATTGGCCATGTGTCATTGCTCATACCATCTTCTAAATGTTATATGTATGAAGACTGTTTCATCTCAAACCTCTGTAACTTCCATTGGATACAGGATACAGAGAATAGACAGAACACATGCTTTCAAGGCTTTGCCCCTTCATCCAGAACCAGAGGGCACAGTTTAAAAATAAGGGGTAGGCCAGTTAGAACAGAGTTGAGGAGAAAGTTCACCCAGAGAGTGGTGGATATATGGAATGCTCTGCCCCAGAAGGCAGTGGAGGCCAAGTCTCTGGATACTTTCAAGAAAGAGATGGATAGAGCTGTTACAGACAGTGGAATCAAGGGTTATGGGGATAAGGCAGGAACAGGATACTGATTGTGGATGATCAGCCATGATCATAATGAATGGTGGTGCTGGCTCAAAGGGCCAAATGGCCTATTCCTGCAACTATTGTCGATTGTCGATTGACTATTGTCACTCCCACAAAAGCAGCTTCTTCTTCTCCAGCTATGCTCTGCATGTAACCAGGCACTTCCTCCTAAAGTTCACATGGGTCCTATTTACAAGGGTCTCTATCTTCTTTGTGCCTGATGTAAGTATGAGTGCTGACAGCTGGTAACAAATGCTGTAGAAACAGTGCCTCATATTGCTTGTGTAACCAATACTTTTCAGGCACCATTCATAGTCCACTGAGTTCCCCATTATCTGTGAAGAGGGCAAGTAGGACTGTCCTAATGGATGACTCTGTGTTCCAGCATTTATACTGGTTAACTGGCTCATTAGCTGCCTGAAAAGCAATAATAGATTGTAATTACTTGTATCTCGTGATTGAATGCTATTTTTTAAATTTCCATCAGATCCATGTTGAAGAAAAACTCAAGTTTCAATAAAGTCCCCATTCCTGTGATTTTTATTGGCAAATATTAAATTGTAATTTAGAAGGAGTCATTTTATTCCTGTTCTTTTTCAATCTGAGGACGAATGGACATATGCGATAATATAATCAGTTATCCTTTCCCAAGTCTTGTTTTTACCAATTATTCAGTATTTCTCTTTAGATTACAATAGGATGCTCTCCAAGCCATTCATGACACCATATTAATCCTTTCATTGAGCAATAAGGAACAAGGATTCATGAAAAAAAATCAATAAGGAGAAATTACTTTCCTCACAAGAAAGTGAAATACAAGTTGTAGCAATTAACAGACAAAAGAAATACTGAAAGATGTTCATCAAGTCCTTCAGCACGGAGAGAGGCCCTTGGGCCAAAATAGACCATGCCGACCCAAACGTCCATCCACGCTAACTCCATTTCTCTGCAATTGGCCCATATCCTTCTAAACCTTTTCTACACATATATTTGTCCAAATGCCTTTTAAATGTTGTTAATATCCCCGCGTCAACCACTTCTGCTGGCAGCTCATTCCATATGCGTACCATTCTCTGTGTAAAAACGTTTCCCCTCAGGTTCCTATTTATTCTTTACCATCTAACCTCAAACTGATGCCCTCTTGTCCCCAATTCCCCAACTCTGGGAAAAAGATTGAGTGCATTCACCCTATCCATGCCTCTCATGATCTTATATGCCCCTATAAGATTCCCCCTCAGTCTCCTACACACCAGTTTATCTAACCTTCCCCTTTAACTCAGTCCCTTGAGTCCTGGCCACATCCTTCTAAATTTCTTCAGAACTCTTTCCAGTTCAATCACATCTTTCATATCGCGAGATGACCAAAATTGAACACAATACTCCAAGTGCGGCCTTACCAACATTCTGTACAACAGCAATATAACTTCCCGACTTCTATACTAAGTGCACTGAATGATGAAGGCCAGTTTGCCAAAAGCCTTCTTCACTGCCCTGTCCACCTGGGAGTCCACTTTTAGAGAACTGTGCACCTGAACTCTTAAGGCCCTAACATTCAGCATGAAACCCCTACCTTGATTTGACTTTCAAAATGCAAGCCCTCACATTTATTTATATTAATCCCCATTTGCCTTTTCTCAGCCCACTTATCAGCTGATCAAGGCCCTGCTGCAATATCTGAGAACCTTCCTCACTGTCCACGATATCACCTATTTTAGTGTCATCTGCAAACCTACTAACCATGCTTCGCACATTCTCATCCAAATCATTGATATAGATAAACAGTAACTGGCTCAGCACCAACCCCTGATGCACACAGGCCTCCAGTCTTACAAGCATCCGTCCAGTATTAGACGAAAGTGAGAACTGCAGATGCTGGAGATCAGAGTCAAGATTAGAGTGGTGCTGGAAAAGCACAGCAGGTCAGGCAGCATCAGAGGAGCAGGAAAATCGGCATTACGGGCAAAAGCCCATCATCAAGAACCTTCCTGATGAAGGGCTTTTGCCCAAAACATTGATTTTCCTGCTCCTCCGTTGCTGCCTGACCAGCTGTGCTTTTCCAGCACCAGTCTCATCCTTCCAGTATTACACTGCTTCCTACTATTAAGCTAATTGTGTATTCAATTTGCTAGATCTCCCTGGATTCCATGTGATTTAACCTTCTAGAGCAGCCTACCATGTGAAACCTTATCAAAGGACTTACTGAAATCCATACAGACCCCCTACATCTACCACCCAGCCCTCATCAAAATGCCTGGTCACTTCATCAAAGAACTCAAATTTGTGAGGTATGATCTTCCACGCCCAAAGCCATAGTGACTACTCCTAATCAAACCCTACCTTTTCAAATACATGTATACCTCATCTCCCAGAATCATGTCAAGTAACTTACCTACCACAGATATTCCCAGGATTTTCTTTGCAGCCCTTCTTGAATAAGGTTTATAATATTCACCACCCTCCAATCTTTCGGGAACTCAACCGTGGCTAATGATGATGCAAATATACCAGCCAGGAGCCCCTCAATTTCTTCTCTAGCTTCTTGCAGGGTTCTTGGATATATCTGGTCAGGACCAGAAGATTTATCCACCTTCACACACTCCAATACATCCAATGCCTCCTCTACTGTGATGTGGTCTGTCCCCAAGATATTGCCAATAATTTTCCCAAGTTCCCAAGTCTTCACGTCTTTGCCCATGAGGAGAAATATTCATTAAGGATCTCACCCATCTCCTGTGGTTCTACACATACATGTCTACTTTGGTCCTTGAGGGGTCCTATTGTCTCTCTGGTTATTCTTTATCATTTAATATACTTAAAGAATCTCTTTGGATTCACCCTAATCTTCTCAGCCAAGGCTATCTTGTTCCCCCTTTTCACCCTTCTGATTTCCTTCTTCAGTAAACTCCTGTATTCCCTTTTACCTCCAGGGAGTCCCTTGATCCCAGCTAACTGTACCTGAGCCATGCCTCCTTTTTTTTCTAGTCAAAGCATCAATATTACTTGTCAGCCAGGGTTCCCTAATCCTGCCAACCTTGCCCTTCACCCTCACAGGAACATACAGACCTTGAACTCTAGCTAACTCACTTTTAAAGGCCTCCCACTTGCTGGAAGTCCCTTTGCTTGCTAACAAACTACTCCAATTAACCCCTGCAAGCTCCCATCTAATTTCATCAAAATTCACTTTACCCCAATTTAGAACTTGAAGCTGTGGACCAGTTTTGCCTCTCTCCATAATTATTTTAAAATTAGTACAATAATGGGCACTGGTCCCAAAGTGCTCCCTCACTGTCACCTCAGTTATCTGTCCTGCCCTATTTCCAAAGAGTAGGTCGAGTATTTCCCCTTCCCAAGTACGACCCTCTATGTACTGCTTAAAGAAACTTTCCCAAACACACTTAACGAATTCCACCCCATCTAAACCCTTAATATTATGGCAGTCCCAGTCTATGGTAGGAGCATTAAAATTCCTCCCTCACCTCCATCCAAGGCCCTAAAGGCCTCCTCCCTCACCTCCATCCAAGGCCCTAAAGGCCTCCTCCCTCACCTCCATCCAAGGCCCTAAAGGCCTCCTCCCTCACCTCCATCCAAGGCCCTAAAGGCCTCCTCCCTCACCTCTATCCAAGGCCCTAAAGGAGCCTTCCACATCCATCAAAGTTTTACCTGCACATCCACCAATATCATTTATTGTATCCGTTGCTCCCGATGCGGTCTCCTCTACATTGTGGAGACTGGACGCCTCCTAGCAGAGCGCTTTAGGGAACATCTCCGAGACACCCGCACCAATCAACCACACCGCTCTGTGGCCCAACATTTCAACTCCCCCTCCCACTCTGCCGAGGACATGGAGGTCCTGGGCCTCCTTCACCACCGTTCCCTCACCACCAGATGCCTGAGGAAGAACGCCTCATCTTCCACCTCGGAACACTTCAACCCCAGCGCATCAATGTGGACTTCAACAGTTTCCTCATTTCCCCTTCTCCCACCTCACCCCAGTTCCAAACTTCCAGCTCAGCACTGTCCCCATGACTTGTCCTACCTGCCTCTCTTCTTTTCCACCTATCTACTCCACCCTCCCCCCGCCCCTGACCTATCACCTTCACCCCCCCTCCCCCACTCACCTATTGTACTCTATGCTACTTTCTCCCCACCCCCACCCTCCTCTCACTTATCTCTCCACCCTTCAGGCTCTCTGCCTGTATTCCTGATGTAGGGCTTTTGCCCGAAACGTCGATTTTACTGTTCCTCGGATGCTGCCTAAACTGCTGTGCTCTTCCAGCACCACTAATCCAGAATCTGGTTTCCAGCATCTGCAGTCATTGTTTTTACCGCATTAAAATTCCCCCAACGCTATTGTTCCTGCAAGTCTTCCCAATCTCCCTACATATTTGTTCCTCTAATTCCCATTAACTAATTGGGGGCCTATAGTACAAGCCCAATACTGTCACCATCGCCATTTTATTTCTTAGCTCCATCCACAAAGCCTCACTAGATGATCCCTCAGTTATTTTGTCTCTGACTACTGTTGTGATACTCCTCTTAATCAAACAGTCACCCCCACTTTCGTCTATTCAGTCCTACCTAAAGTACCTGTACACTGGCACATTAGGCTGACAGTCTTGTCACCCTTTCGCCATGTTTCTGTAATGGCTATAATATTCCAGTCCCACATACCTATCCATGCTCTGAGTTCATCAGCCTTAACTATCAGCTCTCTTGCATTGCAATTGATGCAACTTAATCCAACAGGTATTCCTCACTCCTTGCTGTGTTCCAGCCTGACCTGTCTCTGCAACTTGTTATTTCAGTTTACTGTATCTCTGTTCAGTCTCACACTTGCCTCCTTGCTATTGAGGATCCTACCCCCTCTGCCAATCTAGTTTAAACCCACTAGCAAGTCTGCCTGCAAGGAGATTGCCCAGTTCAGGTGCAACCCGTCCCTCTTGAACAGGTCACCTCTGCCCCAGAAAAGATCCCAATGATTTAAGAATCTGAATCCCTGTCCCTTGCACCAATTCTTTAGCCACTCATACATATCCTCCTGTTCTTGCCCTTGCACATGGCACTAGAGGTAATCCAGAGATTACCAACATTGAGTTCCTGGTTTTTAACTTTTTTCCTAGTGGATGTGACAGAGACCAAAACTTTATTATACAGTGCCAGATATGGTTTATTTGTTGCATTCTTCCCTCTCTATTAAAAAATGTAGATTTGAGAATAAAACTCTATGTTGATCGGTCAGTCGAGTGGCAAGGATGTGCTGCATTATTAGAGGTTTTAAGTTTTATATAAGAATTGAATCAAAAGCCCACATCTATTCTCTCAGATGCACATAAATGTTCTAATCACACTGATTTGAAGAGGGGATGGAGGGTTAGTGTCATGTTCAATATTTATCCTTAACTGGTCATGATCATGTTATTGCTTATGGAAAGTTGATGTCCACAAATTTCTTGCTGCATTCCCTACATTACAACAGGGACTATCATTCAAAGTAAATTATTGCCTGTACAATACAATAGGATATCATGAAGTTGGAAAAATGCTGCATAAATGCAAATTTTTCTTTATCTTTTGGATGTCTACTACAGGACCACACAGGTGTTGTGAAAACATTAAGTTATCTCAATGACACATGAAAGAAATGCAAATAAGTGAAGAGTATTCTTAGTAGAGTACTACCTTCACTGCTATATGGCCACTCAACATTGTTACAATTAAATCACTCTTCCTTGAGGATTTCTCCCATCAGGTTGATACACTGTCACAAAATAGCTGAAAGAAAAAGTTTAATTACTTGCATCTCACTGTCTTCAGACAAACTCACATTCAGAAATCTGCTCTAAAAACTCTGTTCACATTTTGACATCTGTGATAAATTGCAGCACAGCAGCCAAGACAATTCTTAAGATTCTAACACAATCAACAATATACTCAATAAAATAAAACACAGCGTTGGGAAAAAAAAAGGTCTAATGATCTTTTCTCTGATTATCAATTATTTCAAAAATATCTTGTTCCAGATTCAGATTTTCACTGAAAGCTGATCAGCTCTTCCTTGGGCCAAACTCATTTTTGTTTTTTGATATCTTCCTGTTAGCATTTGAGTGTTATTGCTTGAGGATAAAGGGAATAAAAAGGATGAAAACATTATCACAGTTCACCATCAGTGGAGGAAGTAACCATGCATTCAATCAGCAAAAGGATTGTTGTATACAGTGGATATACAGTGCTACCAGAATATTCTTGGCTGAGTGAAGCTCATGGTTTTCCTATCAATGTCCATGGGAAATGATTCTGCCAATGTTGGAGAATCACATTTTTTATCTACTTTGGATTCTAAGAATAAAGCAAATAACTTGCCAATTCCAGCTTCTGGCCTTTGTTTCCTGGTGAGAGCAATGTGTTATTCTTTGGAACCCTGGAATTAGATGTTATGAAAAACTGATTAGATATTTTTGCTACTGTGTTTGGTTCACAGCAAATTTCTTATTTTCTGAAGGTATTGAATGAGCAATGAAGCTCATGCGATTTGATACCAAGTATCCATGCACATAATTGGATTCCCAATCAAATCACAATTTCAAAAAACTAACATTTAATTCTCCCTGCCAAAAATAAAATTGTCAGCACGCAGAGTCAGAGGCATGACTGGAAATCTTTAATGAAGAGTGAAACATTTCAACAGTAAGGTTGAGAATTGTTAAAAGTGCATCCGAGATGTTCAAGCATGCAGCTGTGAACAGAATAACTTAGAAACAGGGAGCAGCAAAGCCAGGCAGTGATCGCTGACAATGAAAAAAAAACAATGGGCTGGAAGAAAATGGTGGTCTTGAGAGATTGTAAAGGAATGCTCGTGAATTCCCATTGTCTTTAAATGCAACTTCTTATTAGAAGCACTGGGAAAGTGAATTGATCTTTGCTGCATAAATTCCTGTGCATTATTTCCATTATTATTACACACTGAATAATCTCAAAGGAAGTCAGTGTTTGAATCCAATGATGTCCAGAGAAGCAAAATCTTGGTTTAAGTTTGTGTTTAATGTCAGGACCCTCCAGATATTGAGGCAATCCATGTGTTGCAATTGCACTGAAAGGGGAAACTTTCTATAGGGGCAACTGCACTGCCCAGAATGCCACACATTTGCCACCAATCCTGAGCTCAGGATTAATTTGGGCACTTGCCCTGGAATTGGTTGACTATTCTATCTATGGTATCATTTAGAAATTAACCAGCTCCATTGATATAAGCATGACAACCAACAGCCCCTGTCAGCATTGTAATCCAACACAAGCGCACCCCCTTTACCCTTTACTCCTGGCTCCTGAACCCAGCCCAATCCAACTCCATCACCTCTTTTACCAGACCTGAACAAAAATACCCTAGTTCTAACCATTGTCCAATCTGCCCTGACCTGACATTGATGCTGTCCAGATGTTTTTGGCCAAAAGTTACATGAATCCTTAAATGTTTCTGCCCCACAATATTTTCTCTGCAATTTCCAAATATTCACTTCAATTTTCAATATTTCTCCAGTCATTAAAATGAAGTTATCATTTTCTGCACACAGTGCTGATGGTCATCAAGCAAAGTCTTGTGTTTCCACAAATGATGATTTTCTGGACATCGGTTTGCTTGCTGAGCTGAAAGGTTCATTTCGAGATGTTTCATCACCCTACTAGGTGTTACCTAGTAGATGTTACCTAGTAGGGTAACAAAACGTCTGGAAATGAACCTTTCAGCTCAGCGAGCAAACCTACATCCAAAACCTCAATCTGAGCTACAAACCTTCTCAAAATTCGCCATGATTATTTTCTAATCATGCTCTTGGGCTCTACTGACTTGAGCAATAACAAAGGAATTTTGACGCTTCATTGGAATCAAAGAAATATATGATGGCCACAATCCATCTTTAGTCTTCTTTTTTTTTTCTCTCCTTGTCCAGTCTCCTCCCACCTACATCTGGGAATCATCTGACATCCAACATTTCAACAAATTTCAGTATCTCACCCCTAATCATCCTCTGTCAATTCTGAAAAAGAGTTATGTGACTCATCAGTTAACTCTGTTTCTCTCTATAGGTGCTGCCAGATCTGCTGAGTAGCTCCAACATTTTTTATTTTTGTATCATGCTGGAAAATTTAACTCTCAGTAACCTACATTGATTTATCAATCAAGATATTATTAATAATAAATTAGAATGTAAATATGCTATATTAGTCTTGTGGAAATTTTAAAATGTAGCTCTTTCATATCTGGAGGTAAGTTTCCGCAGGTGGAGCCAATGTTAGGTTTCAGGACCTACTGTTGGGAATGTTTACTTTCTCCTGGTTGAATCAGGAAAGTAAGATCAGACATTGATAATTTGTCATCCAAGACAGGCTTCTGATTAGCCAAATAAAATTGAATTTCATGGACCAAAAATACCTGTGCAGAATAAATCTAAACAGATGCAATGTCCCTCAGAAAAATGAAAGATGGTGAAAGAGAGTATACTCTCATGTTGTAGATAAAGTTACCATAGTCCCACACTCTCATTAGAGAGAGAGAGAGAGACAACTGGAAGGAGTTTAACTTGGAGCCACTGTACCTCAGGTAATGGGAGAGGTTGAGAAGGAGACTCCTTCACGGTTGCATTAGCTGGTACATGAATTTAACAAATGCACCTAACATTAGCTCTGTGATACAGTTAGTTTTTGGGTTAGGGTCATGGTTTGGGTTACCCCGTTATACAGCCAACTGAGCTAACTAACCACCTACTACTGTAGGCAAAATGGATTAAAAACTAAAATAGAACAAAGAATGGTATACAGGCCGAATGCCATATCTGCAGGTCCTGTTACAATGGTTTCAGTTACCCGCAGTTTACCACAGCCCAAACATATTACAGGGAACATTCCAGAACCAGGGACCAGGGGGCTGCTGGGAAGGTAAATTTCCCCCCTAAAAGAATGGGTTCGCTACTCTCCGTGGTTTCGGACTTCCTTGGTAGGTCGTGGGATGAATCCCCTACAGGTATGGGGCTCTATATATAGTACAGTATTCATGAAAATATTCAAGAAAACATTATTTTTCAATTGTACAGTTGTTATTTGTATAAAGTTAATATGAAACTTTTGCTCTAAAGTTAACATTTCTCTCAGCAATTTGCAACCTAGAAACAATCTAAACCACATATTCCATGGAGACCGGACATTTGCTGAACCTGTCAACGGCGTGACGTCAAGTGAAAATGCTTTTGTTGTCTTAGAATGATGTGGTGTGTCTCAGCACTAAACATCTGAAGCCACAGCAGACAGTCAAATTATGTTTACAGTGGATCAAATCCATTGTTTCTATATTAATTTAATTAGTTTTTTTGAGGAGCATTGCACAAATATATTTGATACCCAAATGCATCCAAAGTGAAAGATTCAAAATGAAGGAAGATTTTCCAAAACCTGTTTTCTGCCAAAAAATCCAATTTTCTGCCTAGCAGGTATCAAATGAGAAATTTGCTGCCACCTGCAGAATAATCCCCTTTAACTCTTCTGGTGATTTTATCGATTTCCATTTTCCTCCAGCCAGGTTGTGTGATATTATGATGTTTTTTTTTAGCAGAAACCTGTTTTTGTTGGATACAGTGTGTGTGTGTGTGATTAAAAGGAAGGATAAAGATTGTGAGAGAAATGAGGGCATTCAAATGTTTTTGCAGAAATATTGCAGTTTATTCTGAAACACCTCTTTGTAATCTGAACTGAATTGTGCACTGAAAATTGAAGTGTAGTGCTTTTTTTCCTGCAGTTTGCTGTCTGTTGTGTTGAGATAAAGTTCATCTGCTATAAAAATGAACACTTTATTGTCATAACGGCAAAATAAAATGGTGGGTTTGCAGGAAAGCATTTTGAAAAACATGATTCATGTTAGCCAGTGTGACACATCTCAGTAATTAATCAAGTTTCTGGAAGGTGCTGATGTGAAAGGACACATCTTGCATTTAGTGTGGATGGTGGACTGTTAGTCAGCTCCCATGACTCTCATAATCTATTTCACTTTAATAGTTGAGCACTTGGAAAATATATTTACAAGCATGGCCAAAGTTTACTTGCTGTCTCGATTTTCTCCCATCTGTGGGAGAGCTCCTGGCTCTTACTTTCTGCTTCTCATTGCTAGCACAATGACAAGAAAAGCACCACATGTATATCCTGTGGATGTTTATTTGTAAATGTTATGTAAGTGGTGAAAATTCCCCTACTGGAATAATGGAAACTGCAGTATACTTCAGTAGCAGTAAGTTATTTAACCAGCTTCAATGAAAATCTCAGCTAAGCAAAATGGTTCGCTGGTTATATAACATAATATAAACATAACATGAAGTGAGAATTTACGGTTATTTATAGAACCATGAGTTTAGCTTTATGAGATCTGTATCAAAAGAAGCTTGTACTTATTTGCAATTGATTATTTAAAACATTTAATGATCTGAATAATATAATTTTTAAAGAAATACATTTTATGTGTTAACATGAATAGGATTTTCCAGTTAGCTGAGAATACAAATTATGCCAATTGAAATGTAGCCCAGGGCATCCATCTAATCTGTGACTTGTCCTACCCACTCACTGTTGGAGTCATAATAATTATTCTTTGCCTCAACTCTTCCAGTCCCATATTATCCATAGTTACAGTGACTAAACTTTTAGTCGATACAGAAATTTTTAAAATTATTTTAAGTTTAATCCAAAAATCCACTTGCAACATCAGTTCAAAAATAATGAACAAGAATTTTACTATCAATGATACAGGAAATGTTGTGTCTTACGTAATCATAACTCTATTTTTTGCCTTGACTGTCATCCGTGTTTGACTCTTCATCTGATGTCAATTTTTCCACACCACTGCTTTGTCTCCCATATTTTATCTGTTAGAAAATGCTGCAGGGATATTTTGTTTTGTGCCTATATTTCAAGCTATCGAGTGGTTAAACATGGCATGGAGCATTTATCATGATTCTTCTATCGTGTTCCAGGTAGCCTAGTTCTTCAGGTATTTTTTCCAGTTCCCGGTTATCATATTTTCCTATTGATGTTTGCTCCTTTCATCTGTCAGCCTGCCAAGGGTAATGCAAAAACATTCAGCTAACCTTCATGACACTAACACCACAACATAGAGCACATCAGCGATTAGCAAGCATGGGCTGGGTTTTCCCACTTTAGGCCAGGTGTTTTATCCAGTGAGATTGATGGTGCTCAGTTTGCCACAGCTTGTGCAATCTTACTCACACAAGCTGCCAGTCTCCAACTCACTGATTATGCAACCTGTCCCAGTGGCACCCATGTTGTGCAATCACATAATGGAAGACTCAGAAATGCTCACAGGCTCCTGGGACTTTGCAATGTACATTCTACTGCTAGTGTATTTAAATCTCAGCTCCACTACATTTAAGACACTGCCAGCCACGACTTGCCTAGTTACCTGAGAAAGGCAAGTTCACTCCTGTGTTTACCAACAGGAGCTGCTGGTGGATATGGTGACAGAGCGAAAGGCACTGCTGACCAACAAAAAGGCCAAGCCAGCAGAGCCAGCTGGCCTGGACCAGGGTAATGGGCTAGGGTCAGAGAATGTCCTGGGTGTAATACAATGCACAGCAGTGTATGAAGAAGGTGAATGACCTCTGAAAGGGTAAGTGCCACCATCATCTTTCAGCTTCCTTCTTACTTTCAGGACCACCACCATTCATTCTAGCCCTATCACATTCCTCCCACCATGGACTACAACTCTCAGGCATCATACTCATTCAATGGCACTCACCTCCCTCATTCTCCTCAACTGCTAACCAGTTCTGCTGTTTCTGTTTCTTATTCACTCACTGGGTCCTTCTCATACTTCTCCTGCTCACGCATCACCACTAATGGCTTTTCCATCCTCTTTTATCTCTTCTTTTGTATCATTGCAAAAATACATGGCTCTCAACGCGGCCCATGCCGATCTGCCAGGGGAGGGATGAAAGGAACAAATCTTGGATTTGACCAGAGGAGAGCAAATGGTGATGAGCAGACTTCCCTCAACAACTAACCCATTCCAGCAATGCTGCCTCATTTATAACCTGCACAGAATTGTATCCCTCTTACCCAACTGCTCCCTAAGCAGTTTGAGTGCAGTCTGTGCCCTGCTGGGAAAAGACAATATAGTAGAGAATCCTTCTGCCCTGGCAAGTAAGCTGTGATCTGGAGAAAATGGCATCAGCTTGTTGAAGATTGAGAGATGCTACACAGGCCCTCATTACACCTTGAAACAAGCCATTCACCAAAAAAAAAAATGAGGGCAGTTGTAGCCTTTATGGTCAATTCCTGAAGAAGAGCCTGTGCCCGAAACGTCGAATCTCCTGTTCCCTGGATGCTGCCTAACCTGCTGTGCTGTTCCAGCAATAAAGTTTCAACTTGGATCTCCAGCATCTGCAGACCTCACTTTCTCCTCGGTCAATTGAATGAAGCAGCTATCCAGTCCTTTTTAGTGAAAGAAGCGTGAGTCCTGCTCGAGTAGATGATACCATTCAGTGATGATGGCCTGGGACATCCTTTATCTGAACCTGCACTATCTTCTTCAGAAATAACAGCAAAGCCGATAGGTGCAGGTTCACATCATTCTTCCCTCCATTCTTGGTGGATCATCACTTGCTGCTGCTCCCTCTGGAGACTATCTGGTAGCTGCTGGCAGTTTCTGTTCTTGCTGGCAACATTGAAATTGTTCTCTTCTTCAATATTGTCGTCACTATGAAGCAATGCCACAAGAATTCCAGGCCTGACGGTGTCTACATCAGATGTCTGAGCAAAGAGTCATGGGAAAATGGCAGAAAGAGTACACCATTTTACTAATGATGCTGGGGACCCTCACATCGTTCACAAAGAAGAATCAAGTTATGGCCTGACAGAGTATGTGATGGAGGCTTCCCTGGGAGGGCAATGTCACTCCTCCATAAGAAGCTCTACATTACTATATCCAATTATATGTTGTACACATAGAAGATCGTTTATCTGAAATGCTCGGGACCACCTGTTTTTCGGAATTCGGAATTTTTCGGTTTTCAGAATGTGACAGTTTAATGGTGAAATTTTTAAAAATCTTACTAGAGAAGCAGAGTTCTAACTAAGAACGTGCTTGTCCATGCCCCCCTCCCCCACTTCGCATCTGAGTGACATGCATTGAGTGGGTGTCGATTTGGGGGTGTTCACAGAGAAGCCCCAGGCCTGTTGGTGCTTGGCCATGACTCCCCATGTCTCATCAGAGTGACACACATCGAGTGGGTGTCGACTTGGGTTAACGTTTTGCTCGCTAAACAACCTTGTTAATGAGGAAAAAACTTTACAAAACAATCTTCAGATTTCGGAGCTTTTCGGTTTTTGGATGTTCAAATAAAGGATCTTGTACCTGTATAAACAAAGAGTTCATGCTACAAAGGGGAATGGAATCCTGACACTAAGCCAGCAAGGTAATGTGCCCCAAATAAAATAAAAACACCCTTGAACATGTCCTCACACACTTACAGTTCAGTGTGTGAATGTGGCAGTATTGACAGATTTTATTTCACAGTTAGTTATGATACATCTTTCAGAAATGCCAAACTTAGTGACACTTGCAACTTAGCGACAGATTACATTTCCTTAGTTGACATGACAAGGAGGAAATTAGACCAAGAAATGTAATGATGATGATTGCTTGAGGCCATAATTTGCAATGTTCATTATTGAACAATAAATGATCAACTAAATGAAATTTGTTACTAGATAGGTGATATGACTAAACCAGTAAATGCGTGGTTAATGCAATGGCCTCTAGCAGGGCCTTATATTCAAATCAATTTTACTGTGCTCCCAAAGAAAAAAGAACACCTTATGCTGCCCAATATATTTGCAGTGGCAGCCATCTTGTATCATTAGTGCACTGTTGACTTTGGATCAACAATGACAAGATTTCAACTTTGCATTGTTGTAAATGATGTGCAAACTCTGTTGGGGACACAAGACATTGCCTCCGTATCCTTCATATTCCCTTTTGTACTGTTGTCCCTGTGGCCCAGAAGATCTTACACCTTGCCTCAATTTTACTCAGAACCTTTAGATATCTGTTAACGTATTCAATTTACTCCTAGAATTGATGATTTTGTGAATTGCCATTCCCCTGTTAGCCATACACTCTCCCCATGTTGAGTGCATAGTAATAGTGACTTGCCACCTTGACTCTGCCGCCAATCCCCAGATTGATTACCTTTAAGATTCCACCCTTCTACTTTGATTTGCCTCCTTTCACTCTAATCATTCCCTCAAGCCTGGCTTCCCTTGACCAGCACAATTGACTGTGTCCAAATCCCTTGACTGCAAAGATATGGATTTCTAGACACTGGTAGGACCAAGCACCTGACTTAGCATGGCCAATCCACTAGAACGTAATCAGACAAGATCCTTTTCTGACTGTGGTCTTGCTCACTGATTGAGTGATAACCCCGACCGACCGTAGTTTCTCTTCACCAAACTAAGACCTGAATTTGAAATATGGCCATTTGGTTGAAGCACATGCGACATGTTTGTTATGTAAACTGCTGGCACTTGCTATAGGTGTGAAAGTAATGCAGTATGGCATTGTACAGCAATAGGCCCACCTTCTTGACTGCTCAATGCTCTGAAGCGTGACAGGCATTCTGTCTGTCTCTCTATGCTAAATAGTAATGCAAGTCACAGAAGATGGAGGCTTCAAGTAATCATAATATCAGTGATTGTGAATAAATGAAGCTAAAAACCAATGCATGCTTCCCATGTTGATTCACTCACTGTGAAAATACCTTGATGCTCACATCTTTGCCTTGCATTGCATGACCTTGCCTTTTTTACGATTTTCCCCCTTGTTCAGAGAAACCAGGCCAAAATTACTTCTCTCTTGCCTTGCTATTTAGCAAAGATGCAAAAGAAGGAAGTATATCATGGTGATCAGCAGCTCGCAGTGAAGTCAAGAGGGATTTCTTTGCTCGGGGGTCCAGGCACAGTTCGTCAAGATTAAGCTCTGGTCCTTGAAAACTGCTCAGGTTGGTCAGCATCAGGATGCTCTCAATCATAAGGATAGAGGAGGTGAATGCCTGGCTGCCCACCACCTATCTTGATTCCTGCTGTATGCTGTCTTTCTCCTGGAATGAGAGAGAGGTTGGTATTAAGGGAAATGAAAGTGTCTGTTGCTGTTGGTGTAGGTGGGAAGGTGTCCCAAGTGAGTAGGTAGGCTGCACAGAGGGTGTGCAGGGTTAGTGGTACTGGACATTGGGCTGGGAGGTAGTGAATGAGGGAGCATGTTGCAAGCAATAATGAGAGTGGTATTGAATGAACCTTGTCTGAATACAGGTACAATCACAGGTTTAGAGTTAGTGTAAAGTATCATTGAGAAGATAGTGGCACTTATGCTGATGGAGTTAAGGTTATTGACCCTATTCCAAGAGTGCTGTGCATTCCTCCAGACAGCTGAGACTGCACTCACCTAATTGCCATTGGTCAAGGTTGGCATGGTCTGTTGTCCCCTAGGTCTCTTTTATATCTTTCCCCTCTCACCCTAAACCTATGCCCTCTATGGGAATGAGGAAGTCCCACCTATGCACCAACCCATCCAACAGGACTTCCAGGTCTTTGTCCACATAGTGGCACACCAAATTCCTTCTGTCTGCCATGTCTGGGGCAAATGTCAGGAACCATGCAGGGCAGCACCTGACCAACAATACTTGTCCTGGTTGAACATTGAGCTTGGGTGCTAGTGAAGCTAGTAGAGTCTGGGACATCCATTGATGGCACCTGGGAAGGTTAGGTCAGAATTGGTTGTCAGAGACTCCATAGGTGTGTGATTGGTAATTAATGCATGACGGTTGTTGCTCACTTCACAGAGAAATGGCAGAGATGCTGAAAACTTGGGGCTCATAGCAATCACAAAAACTTGGCACTTAATATTAGCTCAAATAATAACATTCCAAGATGAGAATTGCCAGGCTTCATGGGGAAAAAAACCCTCCCAAAACCTTAACTCAATTTAGATTTAGTAAAAGAATATGTAATATTCAGAAAAATGCTTTTCCCTCTCCAAAATCATTTTATTCCATCAAAGACACAGTTATAGAGTCATAGAGTCATAGAGATGTACAGCATGGAAACAGACCCTTCGGTCCAACCCATCCATGCCGACCAGATAGCCTCTCTCTATAGCTCAAATCCTCCAACCCTGGCAACATCCTTGTAAATCTTTTCTGAACCCTTTCAAGTTTCACAACATCTTTCCGATAGAAAGGAGATCAGAATTGCACGCAATATTCCAACAGTGGCCTAACCAGTGTTGTACAGCCGCAACATGACTTCCCAACTCCTGTACTCTGACCAATAACAGAAAGCATATCAAACGCCTTCTTCACTATCCTATCTACCTGTGACTCCACTTTCAAGGAGCTATGAACCTGCACTCCAAAGTCTCTTTGTTCAGCAATACTCCCGAGAACCTTACCATTTAATAAATTTATTGATGGAAGTCCAGAATTGACAATCCATACCTTACCACAATCATGACGACATTTTTAAAATAAACCTTCCCTTTCTTTGGCAGTGACAGGGATTGTTGAAGGGTCCTGAGCAGTTCATACACACAATGCTCATTCTATTCATGATAATACTATGAAAAGGACCTTTAACAGAAATTATTAACTCATTAAGTTATCTGGTTCAAGGTGTCCATCTATGCATGGTCCTCATTGATTTAATTGTGGGACCAATGCAGATGCCCAATTTTACACTCGAAAAAGGGACAACCTTTGTAAATATATAGATAAATAACTCTATAAGAATTAGCATTGGTCAAGAAAGTGGTTTCCAAAACTCTATCACAGTATCAGACAGTGAGGAATACCATAGCCCATCAAGCACCACTTTTGTCATTAAATTCATTGTCACAGAACCATCAGAGTTCAAGCAACTCTATGCACTATTTGGAATCAGAAAAAAATAAGCAAAGGCATACGCAATGTGGCAGTGCTCACAAACTGATCTGGACCAATAGCAATAAATAATCACCATGGGCAAAGGACTCAAATGCAATATTTGCATGCCTTTAATATTGAAAACTGTGGTCTACACTCAACAGGATTTGCACTTCTCCATGCAAGAACATCTCCTCCACAATTGGGATTTGAACAACAGCACACAACTGTGGTCACCAGATCAGATTGTTCGTAACACTGTGAAGGAAGGTCATGATTTGGAGATGCCGGTATTGGACTGGGGTGTGCAAAGTTAAAACTCACACAACACCATGCTTGTGATGAACCTGATAAAGGAGCGTCGCTCCGAAAGCGAGTGTCCTTCCAATTAAACCTATTGGACTATAACCTGGTGTTGTGTGATTTTTAACTTTGTGAATGAAGGTGGCCTCTATGAAAATTTAGGATTCAAAATAATCCATCTCAACAGAAACAGTGCTGTGACCTGACTTTCCACCTTGGACTTAACCTTGCAAATATGCCAGATGTCGTCACATGTGAAATTTTTTAAAGTAAGATACTAATTTTAGCAATGAAATATATGACCAAAATGCCCAATATTGGAGTAATTTGCTGACTGCCACTTCTTAGATGTCTAGGAATCCTAATGACCTCCCCTCTTTGGGGACAGAATACATTCAAAAGATCTACCTTATTATTGTGAGATAATTGACTGAAACTTTGATGGGACAGAATCATGACTAATGTGCTATGGAGACACAAATATGCATACAAAAGAACCATAAATTGAAATAATTGATACTGAGAATTGTGCAGAACAGCTCTGTAATCTTCTGTTAAAGAGAACAATGGTCCAAAGATCACTGCTGTAATCAGTTACAAACTTATTTCTGTTTATGTCCTCCTCTTTCATGCATTGTTTATGTCATTGACATTGATTTTAAAGTACTAGAAAGTAATAATTTCAAATATTATTAAGTCAGGGCAATCCAAGATGACACTTGGATAAAGGCATGTGCAACTTTCTCAGTATTGGCTTGTATCTCCTTCCAAATTCTAGGAATGCTGCTTTCATTCAAAAATTCTGTGCTTAAAATCTATACTCAATACAGTATCACTAGGGTTGGCATACATTTTTTGCACTTCTATCTGTTCAGATTGACATGATTAGGCATTGCGTAGATAAGTAATTGAATAAAGTAGCTGCAGTAAAGAATCAACCGGACTTAGATAATGATTTACATCAACTTAAGAAACCATAAAGCAAGAACATAATATTTGACATGACGCACCTATCCTTTTCCTCTGCAACTATATTTGTTGGAATTCTACCACATATTTAAACAATCACTGAGGAGAAGATTTGTGGAAATGGTCATGCTCACTGCATCTCAAAAATAGTCAAATAAATTTTGATATCTCCCTACTCCTATACTCCAATTATTTAAACTTCTGATTTGTTTTTCACAAATAGTCTTAGGAACATAGAAGTTATTTTATCCAATTGTGTATTTTATTATTTAAGATAAGATTTATCATATTTTTATAAAATTCCATCTCATCTGTTCTCTACTTGAAGGCAGATCCTAGGCAATTTTGGCCAGTGATTGTTTGCCTTTCAATTTGAGTGGTATGGACAATTGCAGCTAGAGTAGGAACCAAAAATGTGTTGTTGGCCTTATACTGAACCATACACAATAGTAATCTGTCAGCAAACAGAGCTAAATGGCCCACTTTTTATAATATGATAAGTATATTATCATAAAGGCCACATTTTTTTCTGTTAGCAACAAAGTGACAGCATTCAGTATTGACCTCAAAGGAAGCTGCTCATGATTTCTAGAAAACTCTCTGGCTTGGTTTTTGCTTTTCTAATTTGAAAAAAATATGACATCAATTCATTTCCTTTTAGAATTGTCTCAAGGTGGTGGAGGGGGTGGTGTCCCTGGTGTCCAATAACAGTTTCATATAAAGCAGACTGACTGCCAATTATATTCATGAATTCTCACGAAAAGAAAACTAGAAAGTAAACAAAAAATTATCTCACAATTGTTTTCATCATTTAACGGAGTGACAAATAAAGATTGAGCTGTTGTGATTTTGGTATAATTTGCAATATCACAAGCAAATTTAAGAGAAAAGTCCAATTGATGTTTACGTCATGAAAATTAAACCTGACAAACATGTTTTCAGGGCCAGAGAGGTTGTTCAGCAATAACTCTGACAGTACTCTTCTGAAAATATGGCTACAACCCATCAACAAATCATAACTGCTTTGACAGTTTTTAGACTGAAGTTAACAGCATTAATGTTGGATATATGTCAAATTAAGTGATTTCTAATATTTTGATTTGCAAGGACTTTAACATATTCCAGAGCAGAATAAAATTATTGATGACTACTTTTCAAATTTCCATGGATTGTATGGGAGTTATTGTCCACTTCACAGAGAAATGGCTGAGATGCTCAAAATTTGGGCCTCACAGCAACCACTAAATCTTGGCAATGAATGTTAGCTCAAAAAATAACATTACAAGTGAAGTACTTGCCCACAGTAGTTTTGAAATAAAACAGACTTTAAAATATTTAAGAGATTGCTTAAATCCATTGCTAATCTCATTTGATTGCACAGAAAATGCAAATTGTAAATATCCATCAGAGTTCATGGTCTGTGAATATCCACTTTAAGTCAGCTTTTATTCTGAGTGAAACCAGTAAAGGATGTGTGTGTTCACTTGAGAAATTAGAATATTTATCAAGCAAAGTACATTGAATGGAATGCTAAAAACGTACAAAAGATTCACAATGAGTAAAAATAATTTGTGCTGACAAGGAAGAATAATTGAATTCTGTAGTCTGTCATTATCAGGCAACTACCATTTTCTGAATTCCACTTCCTATTTAATAGAATGAAACAACCATTTTCTGCACATTTTGTCACTTCCCATTACATTACCGTTTCCACATTCATGAACCAATTCTGTCCACTCAAGCACTCTTCACTGAATATTATATTTGCTACATAGTTTGTTAAGTTTTAACAAATATTAATTAAACAGATGTTCAGGTTACAGTTTCAGAACAGACATTACAACCCCACTTTTTATTAATAGTCCTTAATTTCAGCATGCAAGACTGCAATAACAAAAGGCTTTGTTTTTACATTCCAATTCTTCTCCCCAGTACATGTAGAACATTGAGCATTTTGATAGCGTTTGTTTCAAAAACACTTAACCTCCGAGCTGCCACAGCAGAATGTAACAATGTTTTAATTTGTAGTAGCACTCAATTTAGAGGTCTTCAGTTAATAAATTTATAATTTTGTCTCTGGAAAAAAATGCATAAAGCAAAATAGAAAAAAATGCAAATTATATATATTTTAATTCCAATTCAGCAATAGGCTCAGTTGTAAATTAAAATGTTGAGATTATTCCAAATCCTTTTTTTATAATTCATTCAAAGGTTGTGGGCATCACTATCAAAGCCAGTATTAATTTCTCATCCATATTTATCCTTAAACAAATAGTGGTGAGCTATTTTATTGATAACGGGGAGGCTTGCTAGATCATTTCAATGCACAATTAAGAGTGAACCACTTTACTGTGGGTCTGGAATCAGACACAGCCCAGTAAAAGACAGCAGATTTCCTTCCTTAAAGTTAACCTATGAATTTAAATGAATCTTTGCAACATTATGATTGCTTCAATGTCACCAGTACTGGTACTAGTATTTTTTTACACCAGAATTATTTATTCAAATCATTTTAACTTTCCTGGTAGCTGTGGTGGGATTTGAAATCATGCTTCAGGATTGCTTCTCTGGCAACATAATTTTATTATATGGATCTAAAACAGCATTTCCTCATTTTTTATAGTACAGGATCACGAACATCAATTGATTCTGGATGAAAATTCCATTTACTGTTTCTCCACCTCTCCCTCATCTTTGCTCAATATCACCATTTATTCTGCAGTTGGAACGGTCTTCATTTTTCCATAATTCAGTATTTTGTTTGTAGGTATTTTTAATCAACTTGCTCAGACACATTGTGATATATCTGGGGTAGGTGTAATTTGAATCCAGACTGTTTAGCCCACAGGTAGGGGCACCACCACTCAGCCACAAGAGCCCTAGGAATTGGTTTTTAAGATTGGTGCATTCACAACATCATCATGGAAAGATGAATATGACCGTGACATGCTTTCATGAAAGGACCATGACATTGTTTTGGGCAAGTGTGCACTGGATGCACCAGATGACCTGTGTTACTTGTATTTAACATAAGAACACAAGAACTAGGAACAGAAGTAGGCCATCTGACGTGTTGAACCTCCTCTGCCATTAAATGAGATCGTGGCTGACCTATTCATGGACTCAGGTCCACTATCTGCCAGCTCACCATACCCTTAATTCCTTTACTGTTCAAAAATCTATCTATCCTTGCCTTGAAAATATTTGATGGGGTAGCCTCAACTGCTTCACTACAGGGAAATTCACAGATTCACAATCCTTTGGGTGAAGGCGTTCCTCCTCAACTCAGTTCTAAATCTGATTCCTCCTTATTTGCCTCACCATCCCACCCCCATCCCCACCACCCCACCCCCCAGTTCTAGTTTCACCCACCAGTGGAAACGACCTCCCAGCTTCTATCTTATCTATTCTATTCATAATTGTATATGTTTCTATAAGATAACCCCTCATTATTCTAAATTACAATAAGTATAGTCTCAGTCTACTCAATCTCTCCTCATAAGCCAATCCTCTCAATTCTGGAATCAACTTAGTGAACCTCCTCTCCAGTGCCAGTACATCTTTCGCAAGTAAGGAGACCAAACCTGGACAGAATACTCAAGGTGTGGCCTCACCAACAGGCTATACAGCTGCAGCATAACCTCCCTATTTTTAAACTCCATCCCTCTAGCATCAAAGCACAATCTTCCATTTGCCTTCTTAATTACCTGCTGCACTTGCAAACCGACTTTTTGTGATTCATGCACAAGGGCACCCAGGTCCCTCTGCACTGCAGCGTTCTGTAATTTTTTACCATTTAAATAATAGTCAATTTTGCTGTTATTCCTACCAAAAAAGATGATGTAATTTACCTACCTTGTACTCCCATTCACCAGACGTTTGCCCACTCACTTAATCTACCTATAGCCCTCTGCAAACTTCCAAGATCCTCTGCACACTTTGTTCTACCACTCATTTTACTGTTATCTGTGAACTTTGGCACATTTCACTTGTCTCCCAACTCTACATTATCTATGTAAATTGCAAACAATGTGGTCTCAACACTGATCCCTGAAGCACACCACTGGCTACTGATCGCCAACCAAACAGCCATTTATCCCCACTCTTTGCTTTCTGTTAGTTAACCAGTCCTCTATCCATGCTAATGCATTATCTGTAACATAATACACCTTCATCTTATGCAGCAGCCTTTTTGTGCAGCACCTTGTCAAATGCCTTCTGGAAATCCAGATAAAGCACATCCGCAGGTTCCCCGTTGTCCACAGCATTTGTAATGTCCTCAAAGAATTCCAGCAAATTAGTTAAACATGAGTTGCCTTTCATGGACCCCTGCTGTGTCTGCCTGAGGGGACAATTTCTATCCAGGTATCTTGCTATTTCTTCCTTGATTATACATTCAACCATTTTCCCCAGTACAGAAGTTAAGCTCAAGGGCCTATAGTTAGTCTACCTCCTTTTTTAGAACAGCTGGCATCACATTTGCTGTTTTCCAATCTGTTTTTCTGATCAGTGCGGGCAGGAGTTTAGAGAAGGAGATTTCAAGTTTCCTTGAAATTGCAACATTGTTTTTCATTGAGAAGCTCCACCTTTGTGGAAGATTTAAATTAGAGAAGCATCTAATTTATGGATTTGGAGATTTTTTCTGTGTTGGTATGTGCGATCTTCTTGAAGATCCTCTCCACTTTAAGCCGACGGTTAGTGGTGTCGATAGTAGTCATGAATGCAACTTTTTAAAAAAAGGTTTTATGATTTACACATGACAGAAGTAAAACTATCACGGTATTCTAACAAATGAAAGGCTTAACAGACAATCAATTTTTCAATGTATAATTTCAGTTACATCACACTGTAAATTTTTGCTATAAATTCTGTGTGTTAGGATTGAGCCCTCCACTATCACCTGAAGAAGGAACGACACTCCGAAAGCTAGTGTGCTTCTAATTAAACCTGTTGGACTATAACCTGGTGTTGTGTGATTTTTAACTAATTTATGGACACCTTCATTTTCTGATGCTGTTTGTATTGGTCACTCCAGACCTGTGATTAGCAAATTTACATGGGATTGAGCAAAACTTTGACAATGGGTTCCATCTTCATACATCATTACCTTTCATGCTTAACCATGGAATGAATGTCTTGTTTGGTTTTTCCATTTTCTGTTGCAACTTGACACCAATCTCTCACTGAAGAAAACTCACAATAAAGCAGCATGGTGCAGCATTACAACTGACAATAAAACAGCTTAGTGTAGTGAACTTAAAGTACAATCAAATTATATGTAAACGCTTTCAACTCTGGATCAGTTTTATTTCGGAATGTGTATAGCCATTAGTAAAATTGAAGATGCGCACTGCCCATATATTTAATTAAGTATTCCGTTCCCAATTTCAGTAATAAATGCTATCGGTTTTAGTGGAATAGGCATTGTCTTGTAGGTTATAGTTTAATGAAATACCATATTTAGTATTGGATTCAAAAGTACAATTGAGAACGTGAAAAGCCTCAGTCACATTGTTACACTTCTATGAGGTGACTCTCTTTATCAGATTTGTCTCGTTTCCATTCAGTGTAAGTAATTTGATAAGATCATCTTAACTCCAATTGTTTATTCTCACAAAGCAGTGCAATGCCTAATGAATCCATGGCTGCTTTGTTTCAAAAGCAGCACTCCAGTTAATTTTGAGTTATGCTTTTCACTCGGTTACATAATAGGGATTGATTTGATCAGATTCTTTTGGCAGCTGGTGATGGAGGAAGAGGACTGTGGACTCTGATGGAAATATTCCAGAGAATTAATCAGACAACAGTCGAGGGTTTATTTTTTGCTGATACAATTCTTCAGTGAATGTCAACCTTAAATTGTCTTCCATTAAACCCCTCTCCCCAGCCTTTAAGATGCAGGATCTGTGCTGTTAAACTGGACTCTGTGCATCTGCCTTTGGTACTGTGGTGTCAATCAAGAACAAAATGGTCAGAGTTCACTCCTGTGACTTCTGGCATGGTGGGTGACAATCACCATTTATTGTAGGGTGTAGAATGGACATCCGTGCATGCTCTAGAAACCTGCAGAGTGAGCAGAATGTGACAGCAATCAACAACTAATGTTAAATAGTACCTGATCTGCCATTTTGTGGCTCACAGATCCTGCTAATGCTCCCTCTCACTTCTACAATCATCAGCATGAAGGAACTTCCACTAGTGCTGCCTAAAGGGGTCACACTTGATCTTTCAGATGAGGTATTTCTCAGAGGACCTGCTGCCTGTCATGGAGAGCACAGTTGAAATTCCTCTTGAGTCGCAGAATAACATGGAGATGGAGAGTTGGCACATAGGCTGTCATTTTCCTGGAACATATTGGAACCCTTTTCTGTTTCATGACCCACCTATATAGATCATTACCTTTCCTGCTTAACCATGGAATAAATGTCTTGTTTGGTTTCTCCATTTTGTTTTGCTGAAAAGCCTCAGACGTAACCTCTAAGGTTCATGTATCTCAGTTGGTGGTTGTCAGTGCCAGAACAAGTAATGGTGCTTCTTGTTTGAGGTTCTGCTCTGTATCACGTTTCAGAGTCAGTAACATTGGCTCAACAAGCAGGTTCTCCATTTCTGAAAGTATCAATGTGTAAGAGCAATGGTGCGGTGGGATGGGTGAAATGTAAGATGTGCACAGTCACACCATCTGCAACGTGTACTTCATACCAGGTTTTAGGATGAAGGTGAAGTGGAATTTGAGAAGTTGTATAGTACAGGAACATCCTGTCCTCCTGTTTTGCTTCAATGACCTTGGTTACAAAAGTCTTAGCAATGGTTATCCCAATAATGCAGAGCCCACTAGTGATTGGGAGGGAATGCAATTCTGTCTGATTTCTGCCAGATCTTTGATGTTGCTTTTTGTTATTTTCCACCTTGTCATGCAATAGAGTTTGGGGAGTGCCAATTACTGTGTTGAAAAATGTTTTGTATAATTCAGCCTGAGCTGAGTAACTGGTACTATGTGGAAGCTGACATGTGGATTTGAGGCAGTGCTCAGTGCTTGAAGGTAAGGTGGAGCACATGGATGTTTGGCTTACATCCTGATTTTTTTGTGATTATTATGGATGAGTAATTGGAGTGTTGCACAATGAACGATGTGTCAGGTTGGTGGATAGGATAAAGCATTTGAAGATCCATTCACTGACCTTGACCACTCAGGCAAGGTCATTAAACATTTTACAATATTGTAACCACTGCCTCAAGGCCAGATTTCCAGAAGTGACCTCTAAAGCATTCATCTGTAGGAGCTCCTGGCTCTATTCACTCCTTCTTTCAATCTCACTCCATCAGGAAACCTGGAAGCCAGCTCCCTGGCCTGCTCTATTTTGCTCCGAAATTCTTACACATCCACTTTCAGCACCAGTTGAAGCCTGAATGCACATACCCTTTAAGAGATGCAAAGCTGACTTTAATTGATGCTAGTCACACCCAGGCCTTAGTGTGCAGACAGTCAGCAGTTTGTTTAAAGATGTAACCATCGCGGAGGTAGCAGCGCAAGGTTTGCATAGTGTCTGCATTCTCAAAACTACTAACAGGCCTTCGCAAAATTTTAGCCCAGTCGTTTCTTTTACAAATCCAACCAAACTGATAGTTGAAATATGTTCTTTCCAAAGGTTTCCTCATACGTTTTAAGAATGTTTTATAAACAAATTATTAAGAATTCACATTGCTTGAATGGTCAATTCATCCCCTGAGAAACTTAACATTCAGATAATTGTTTTACAAAATATTTCAGGATTAAATGATAATTACAGTTTGCAACATTTCAAATCATTAATATTTGTCATTTTTACTGCAATACGATAATGTGACCTCCAAAGTCAGAATTATTGTGTATCCATTATTCCCATTTTAACTCAACCCTGCAGCTGGATTTATTTTCTTATTATTTTAGCAGCAGGAGCCATCAATAAATAGATCACTGCTGTAAAGCAGAACTCTTTTGAACCATAGTTGAGGAAAAAGTAATTTCAAGAAATCTAAGATGAAACCTTATGGTCTCGCCTTAAATTGTTTTATTCATATATAAAAGGATGAAAGTTCCAGCACTGAGTGTAATACATTCTTAGATGGCATTCTAGTCACTGCCATGTCAGCTGTGCTTCTACTTTTAGTGGTTTATCTACTCAATGATTTTTCACATTATTACCATTATTTATCCTTTCCCTGTCAGTCTTTAATTAATTATTGTTAAGTAGTTATCACAGTTACTAGGGTTGGATACTCCCCAAAGGCTCTTGAAATATTATCCCATGAATAAACAGAACATCAAGTCCAGAAAGGTTCTCAAGTTCATCAGACTACACCAAACACTTTACTGACCTCATTTTTAGAAGTCAACCTCTCACTTAGCACAACATGGGCCAGAGAAATTGGCAATGGTTCCAACTTGTGATCCAGTGATGCCAGCTAGAGATGTAGGTTGGTATCAAAGAAAAACTAATTGAGTTTATTTGTGATGCACTTTTTAACAAAATATACTTCAGGCACATCCCGTCAAATGCATGAATGAATGAAATACTAAAGAGTGTCAGAAAGCTGAGCTTTGTGATTTAAAACTGAATCAGTAGGGGAGGGATGGAGAGGAGAAAATTGTGACAAAAAGTGCTGAGCAATTAAATATTTTTTGAAAAGGCGTATTTATTTTTCTTAAAAAATAATCTATCATTTCCAATTGACTGATCCAACTTTTCAAATTAGGCAGACTTTTGACAGGGCTTAGTCTTACTTGAAGTTATTCAGGACTAAATAATTCATGAAGCAGAATAAAATGACAGCCCTTATTACTGCAAAGCACTAACTTGATATTTCCTGGGGAAAGTCTAACAGAAAACAAGGAGAACTGCCTGTCAGAAATAACAGGCATCATTGTTGGAATGCAAGGATGGAAATTTGAAAGATATTTGCATCTTTTGAGAGATCAGAATTTGTGACCAGTTGGGTCAAGGTTTGGCTGAGTCTGCATGAGGATTCACAAGGGACAGGTCACCACTTCCATTCTTTGGTTCATATGTGGTTCGATGTCATATCATATTCTTTGGAACGCTGGAAGAGGAGTAGAGCTTCCTGTAGCCAAATTTCTCGTAATTCGGGTAAGTTGTCTTTAGATTGGAAAATTATGCTGAAAGCTGTTTTACAGAAAAGCATAAGGTAACCCAGTGGAGGCAGCATGAGTGGAGGGAAAGGGAGTGTTGAGGAAGCAAGAAGACTGCAGAAGGACTTGGACATGCACGGTGAGTGACAAAGAAGTGGCAGATGGATTACAAATGGATTGGGGCGGCACGCTGGCTCAGTGGTTAGCACTGCTTCCTCATAGTGCCAGATACCCGGGTTCAATTCCCACCTGGGGCAACTGTGTGTGTGGAGTTTGCACATTCTCCCCGTGTCTGTGTGGGTTTCCTCCGGGTACCCCGGTTTCCTCCCACAATCCAAAGATGTGCAGGTCAGATGAATTGGCCACGTGTTAGGTGCAGGGATAAAGGTAGGGGAATGGGTCTGGGTGAGTTGCTCTTCGGAGGGTCGGTGTGGACTTGTTGGGCTGAAGGGCCTGTTTCCACACTGTCAGTAATCTAATCAAATTGGGAAAGTGTGAGGTTGCACATTTTGATAGGAAGAATGGAAACTTTGACTACTTTCTATACAGGGAAAGGTTTCAGAAATCTGGGATTTCTGAAAAGGGATTTAGAAGTCCTAGTTCAGGATTCTATAAAGGTTAACATGTGAGTTCAGTTGGCAGTTAGGAAGACAGTGTTGGCATTGATTTCAAGAGGGATACTCAACAAGAGCAAAGAAGCTGCTAGGTCTGTATAAGACACTGGTCAGACTGCATTTGGAGTATTGTGAACAGTTTTGGGGCCCCATATCTAAGGAAGGAAGAAACAAAAATAGAGATTACTGGAAAAGCTCAGCAGGTCTGGCAGCATCTGTGGAGAGAAATCAGAGTTAATGTTTTGCATCAAGTGATCCTTCCTAAGGATGTGCTAGAATTGGAGGGGGTCCAGAGGAGGTTTACAAGAATGATCCTCAGGATGAAGGGCTTGTCAAATAAAGAATAGTTGAGGACTATGGGTCTATACTCAATACAGTTCAGAAGATCAAGGGAACTCTGATTGAAACTTACAGGATACTGAGAGGCCGAGAGAGAGTTGACATGGAAATGTTTCCACTAGTAGGAGAGACAAGGATCCTTGGGCACAGCCTCAAAATGAAGGGACAACACTTCAGAACGAGATAAAGAGGAATTTCTTCAGCCTCAGGGTGGTGACTCTGTGGAATTCATTCCCACCGAGGGCTGTGGAGGCCAAGACACTGAGTGCATTTAAGACATATGTAGATAGGCTCTTGATTAATAAGGGGATCAAGTACAGGGCAAAGGCAGGAGAATGGGATTGAGACCGAATGACAGAGAAGACGCGATGGACTGAGTGGCCCCATGATGTTCTTATATCTTATGGTCTTTATGGTTTACTGAAAGGGAAATCATGTTTAACCAATTTATTGAAGTAGCATATAATGTGGATAAAGCAGAACTGATGAATGCACTGTACTTAGACTTCCAGAAAGTAATTGATGAGGTGTCATATCAGATATTATTACAGAGAATAAAGCTTCATGCTGTAAGAAATAACATATTGGCATGGATTGAAGATTAATTAGCCAGTAGGAAACAAAGAGTAGGCATACATGCAGTGTTTTCTAGTTGGAAACGTAGGAACGGTGTGTCACGTGGACCAATGAGTTTTGAGAAGATTTGTAACTCAGGTTGAGGTTCTGGATATAGGTTTGCTCGCTGACCTGTAGGTTTGTTTCCAGCTCAGTGAGCAAACCTACATCGAGAACATGGATCAGTGTTGGGACCATAACTTTTTATAATTTAATCAAATGACTTGGATGCAGACACCAAATATATTGTTGAATTTGTCGATAATACTTAGAACAGTTGGAAATTTAATTGTAAAGAGGATAAATGCAGACTACAATGGGAAAAAAATGGCTAAGTGAGTAAGCAAAGATTTGGCAAACGGAAAGTGCAAAAATAATGCAAGATTTCACAGGTTGTATGGGTAGAGACAGAACTGATTTTTTATCACCTTGAACTGTAAATATAATGCAACATGCTCTTACATGCAACAATGCATTTTCTGGCCAATGTATGGTTAGGAGTACAGGTCTGAGTACTCATGCAGCAAATAAGTTATTTTACTACCTCTTTACCCTATGACTGGAGATGCATTCATTGGAATAAGCATCAATGGTAAAATTGCATATAGAGGCAGTGCCTGACTCTCCTTGCTAGAGCCCTCCATGTCCCACTGTATGGAGAAGTATGGTAAACCATCCTGTGAATGGTACAAATGCTGACTGCTCACATTACAAAGAACCTGATGTGTTTCTTATGTTCCCCATTTGTTCTTATGTTTGTAGATTCATTAGAAGTGTGACCAATGGATCCAGCCATAGCTGGGGTTCCTATTGCTGTTGTGGCAATGCAACAAAGGTGAACAATGCAATAAAGAAGGAACAGATGCACCAGCAAGCCCAAGACCAGGGGCAACCTCCAGTGGTTGTTGTATCGCCTCCACACGTTGACCCCTCAGGATACACAGGAGGTGCAGACTCTATTATCCTCAGGATGAGTGAGGCACAGTGCCAGTGCATGCTAAAGATGTTCCAAGACACTGTCATAGATCTATGCCAACTGCTGGAACAGGACCTGCAACGTAGGAATGGATGGTTATCCTATCCTAGTGGCCAAAAATATGAAAGCTACATTAAAATTTTGTGCAATGAGTTCCTTCCATGAAGTCACTGGGCACTTGTGTGATCTCTCAATCGTATAATCACAAATGTATCAAGGCTGTGAACGGTGCTATTTCTGCCAGAATACAGAGTTTCATCTCATTTCTCCATAATGAGACAAATGTCACCCAGGCAGTGGGTTTTGACAGCATAGCTGGTTTTCTCCAGTGGCCCAGATCCTAATGGAGCTGACTTCATCAGTCAAAATGGATTCCATTCCATCAATGTGTAAGCCATCTATGATCATTGGCAGCAGACCCTAGGCACCCTAGGAATTGTCCTGATGCCCATTCCTTGAGAACTGTTATGTTCCTGCTGCATTTCAGAGACCAGACATTAGGGGCTGGACAAGAGCTATACTCTCTATGACATTGATCCTTTGTAACCAGAGCTGAATGACTCCATTCCACAATCCCTAACTGAAGAAGAGTGTTGATACAATGTAGCCTATTGTTTGACCAGAGCCATGGTGGAGCAGATGTCGAACTCCTGAACATGAGATCCTGATGCTTGGATCAATCTGGGGGCTACTTTGCAATACAGACAAGAGGGTGCCATAAAATGCTAGCATACTGTGATCTACACAACTGGAATCGGTAAGGAGGGGATGTGATGGCAGCTGACAATCTGGAAAAATGGGAACAGCAGGGAAATTATGCGCCAGTTATACATGGTACGGGTGAAACCACATCTGAGATACTATGTACAGTATTAATCTCCATTATGGAGTTAAAATGTAAGCACATTGGGAACAGTTCAAAGATGTTTTACTGAACTAACACCTCGAATCTATGTGTTGTCTTATAAGGAAAGGGCTAGGCTTTTATCTACTGGAGGTTTGAAGAGTAAGATGTAATCAAAGTGTCTAAGGTCCTGAGGGGCCTTAACAGGGTGCTTATGGACAGGATATATCCTCCTGAGGAGAATCTAGAATGAGGGGTCACTGTTTAAAAATAAGGTAGTGCCCATTTAAGACATAAATGAGGAGAATTTATTTTCTCACAGAAGGTTGTGAATCTTTGGAACTACGTTCCTCATAAGGCAAGAGTCCTTAAATATTTAAAGGCAGATGTGGATAAGTTCTTGATGAGCAATAGGCTTAATGGTTACTGGGACAAGACAGGATTGTTCCTAATGTTTGTGTAAATGTGTGTTCCGCCTCTTGAGTCTATATTCTAATTCAGTGAGATTATAGTTAGTCTGTGTTATAATTCCATGCAGTTTGTGCTTGCATCACGTACTTTTTATCTTTGTTTTGCATATGTCTGTCAATGTCAGAATTAAGATGAATGATTGATCAATTGCTAATTGCAGAACAAAGAACGAATAGAGTCATAGAGTCATACAGATGCACAGCACAGAAACAGACCCTTCGGTCCAACCCATCCATGCCGACCAGACATCCCAACCCAATTTAGTCCCACCTGCCAGCAGCCGGCCCATATCCCTCCAAACCCTTCCTATTCATATACCCACCCAAATGCCTCTTAAACGTTGTAATTGTACCAGCCTCCACCACATCCTCTGGCAGCTCATTCCATATACGTACCACCCTCTGTGTGAAAACGTTGCCCCGTAGGTTTCTTTTATATCTTTCCCCTCTCACCCTAAACCTATGCCCTCTAGTTCTGGACTCCCCCACCCCAGGGAAAAGACTTTGTCTATTTATCCTATCCATGCCCCTCATAATTTTGTAAACCTCTATTAGGTCACCCCTCAGCCTCCGACACTCCAGGGGAAACTGCCCCAACCTGTTCAGCCTCTAGTTCCAAGCAATACAATCCTTATTTGCATAATCCCTATTATAAGTAACCCTTGGAGTCCCAGCATCAGTTTTTGAAATCTTCATCACGAGAAAACTCAAATTGTTATTGGTTTGATTGTATTTTATTGTAACATGTATTGTTGAATCAGTGTACATTCTTCTACTTAACAACAGTCATACTGCTCTTATGTGGAATTCCACAGTACAAAAGTATGGGAGTAGTTTCAATTTTTGCCACAACTTTTCTCAAAAGCACTATAGCACAAGAGTTTGTTACATTTGTAGCTCAAACTATCATCAAATTTTGTTTGAGGTTAAAAACCATTGCGTTAAAAATTGGGCCATCTCTCCACCAGATTTGGAGTTTCCACTAATTGTACTTGACTCGAGATTAATGAGGAAACTCTAAAGATTAAGCTGGCTGTTTTGGTCCCAATGATAAGTTTTAATTCAACTTGCTGATTGCACTCCAAGTAAAAATTGTATAATTTCAGTATTACTCGCGGGTTTATTTCCCTCTAAGCCTCTGAGCATCCTGCAAACATTACTAATTCTAGATTAAACAAGTGTAAATCAAACAAGACTTTTAGATTTTTCTTAAAATTGGTCTCTTCAAGTCTATAGAAATCCTCTTTCAAAACCTGAAAATAGTACATTAACTCAGCAAAGTACTTCTTACTTCTCAATGCAATTAATCTCCCTTCATATTTGAAGCACTAACTGGCCCCAACAGAGGAGGGATTCTGTAGCGAGCTTCATTTAGTCTCAGACAATCCTGTCTGGGCACATTGCTACTTCTTAATCAGACGCCACATTCATGTGTAACTAATCCTTCAGTACATCTGAAATAAGTATCAATAAACCAAATTACTGAATAATGATCAACATGTTGGAAGGGAAAGGTATTTTAAAAGCATTCCTGCTGACCTGCCTGAGAATGTGAAGGTGACAATAGAATCCTGAAAGTCATTATCCCTCATTTCCCTGCAGTATCATCTCATTCCCTGATTCAGCCCATCATGCAGAACTTTCCAAAGTACGAGCCAGGATCCTGAGGGATGAAATTTAGGGGTAACTCAGTGAAATTATGTTTGATCAGTGTCATAATTCCATGCAGCTTGTGCTTGCCATCACATACTTCTTATCTTTGTTTTGCATAAGTCTGTCAATCTCAGAATTAAGATAAAACAACTCTAACCCACTTATAGCAGTTGTCTGGCACTACTCCTGTTCTCATAGCTCTCCCTCACAACATTTATCAAGCCTCAAAAACAACAACAACTTATATTCATACCCCCGATCAGCATTGGAACTCCTCTTTCTGACATCAATTAGACAAAATTAAAAACACCTAGTTACCTTCCTCTGGTTTTTTTGCTGAAATTTCCAATGCAGGATACTGCAGAGCTCCCTCTGCGCAAGAAACCACAGAGGAGCAGCTCAGAGAATTTGTGCAGAAGCCTTGTGCTACCCTCACACAGCACAAGAAATCAAATTCTGGCCAGCAAGAGTTTAAAAGCATCAACACTTCTCAGTGTGTTAGTGATTCAATGCACGAGTGAATGAGGGATGTAAGTGTTTGGGTGGATAAGGTAAGTGGGTAAGGGGATGGAGTAGCAGCTGAGTAAGGTGGGAGATGAGTTTGATGGCAGCAGAGTGGTGTGGGAATTGTGTTAACAAGTGGGTGACAGCTTGGTAGGATTCAGATTTCTGTTCAAATTGCATTCGGTTGGTTGGCAAAGTGAATTATTGAATCATGCAGCCATGTTGTACTTGCCTTCACCACTTCCTCTAGCAGCTCTTTCCATATAAGTGCCACCCTCTGTGTGAAAAAGAGCCCCTCAGATTTGTTTTAATCTTTCTCCTCTCACCTTAAACTTATGCCCTCTGGTTTTGGACTCCCCTACCCTGCGGAAAAGACTTTTGCTATCCACCATAACTATGCCCTTCATAATTTTATAAACCTCAGCCTCCTATGTTCCAGGGGCAAAAGTCAGTCTATCCAACCTCTCCTTATAACTTGAACCCTCCAGTCTCAGGAACATCCTTGTAAATCTTTTTTGCACCCTTCCAATTTAATAATATCCTTCCTATAGCAGGGCGACCAGAATTGTATGCAGTTTTCACCAAATGTGCTCTTACCAATGTCTTGTACAGTTGTAATATGATGTCCCAACTCCTCCACACAATGGCACAATGGTCTGAAGGCAAGTGTGCCAAACCCTTTCTTCAACCACCTTTTTCCCCCTCTGTCTACCTGTAATGCCATGGTCAATGAACTACATACATGTAGCAGGTGGGCATTGAAGAGGTAGGTGGTGAGTTAGTTGGTGGGTTTAGTCAGGTCATGTCAATGGTGGCCGAGGATTAGGGGTCAATTGAGTGTCAGGGAGAAATCCGAGTGGTAGTGGTTAGCCAGTTTAGGTCAGGAAGAAGTTGTAACATTTAGAGAAATCTAGGAAGACAGGAACAGAAATAAGACATTCAGTCCCTCAAGCCTGTAATGCCATTTAAAGAGATTATGTCTGATCTATGCCAGATTTCATATCCTGTGAAATTTTAACTTAACAAAAAATTATCAATCTCAGATTTAAAATGAGCAATTCATCCAGCTTCCACTGCCATTTGTGGAAGAGAGGTCCAAGCATCTATCACCCTCTGTGTGAAGAAATGCTTCCTAACACCTCTCCTGAATGGTCTGGCCCTAATTCTCAGAACCCCTAGTTCTAGACTCTCCAAGTAATGGAAATAGTTTATCTTTATCAACCCTGTTACTTTTCCTTGAAGACTTCAATCAGATCATCATCCCTGCACCTTCTAAATTCTACAGAATACAGACCTAATTTGAATAATTTCTTATCACAATTTAACCCCTGAAATCCAAGTATTTTTTCTTGTAAACTTATTTTGTACACTCTCCAAGGCCAATATATCCTCCTAACATGTGGTACCCAGATTTACTGACAGTACTCCAAGTGGGATCTAACCAGGGTATTGTATAACTGCAGCATAACTTCTGCATCCTTCTCCTCCTTGATATAAAGGTCAAAATTCCATTATTTTAATATCCATAAGTGTTCTGACACACAACTGAACATTTTTCTTTCCCCCTCACCAAATCACCCATGGTATTTTTTAATCTATTAACCACCACCAGCAAATCAACCATGTTTCCAATTTGAACCAGCCATCTTGATTGATTTCTGCATCTGTTTGTGGCATTGTAAAGATCTAGTCATCTGAATCCCTAAATCTCTTTGGCAGGACTATTGGTTAGAACTGTCTAAAGTCTCTGACTCCAACTCAGTGCCAAATATATTTTTAGAAGGTCCTGGGGACCAGAAAGGTCACTCAACCTACTGAGTTTTGCCATCAATTTCTATTTTTGTTTAGGTTTTTGGAAGGTCCTGGGGAGCAGGTACATTGCCCATTAGAAGTTCAAACATCCAGGCAATTCCTAAGGAATGGTTGGGTTGGGCCTCTCATAGGGTTAAGATAGATATCTCTGGTCATAAACATGGTCTCTGATGATCTGGGGACTGGAAGTTCTGGACTGTTGAATTTCTAATGCAATAAAATACTCCAATACCTTTCATAGGAGCATAATGAATCAAATTCTAGCAGCAAGTCACATTAAGTGATATTAGAACACAAAGCCAAAAGCCTAGTCAAAGAGGTAGGTATTTAAAATGATTTTAATTAAAGAATGACAGGTAGAGAGACATGGATGCATGGGGATGCTATTCCAGAGTTTAAGGCTGTGACAGCTAATGGCACAGCCACCTATGGTGGAGCAATTAAATTAAAGGATGCTCATACTCAAAACTAAAATTAGCAGAGTACAGATGTCTTGGAACTTGCTGGGCTGAAAGAGGTGATGAAATTAAAGAGAGATAACAGCCTGGAGGCATTTGAAAATGGAGAGAATTTTAATATTAAACCAAGAGCTAAAATGTTCAACTATAATCAAGGTGATGTAAGGCAGAGTTTTGGTTAATCTCAGATCTATAGAGTATAGAATGTAGGACCGTAACCAGGAATGTAGTCAAATAATCAAGTGTACAAGTAGCAAAAAACATGGATGTATAGATTTCAAACATTTTCAGGTCTCTCCCTGTAGTTTCAAATCCTGCTGAACATGGTTTTGAACATTTCTGATATTGATCCGGGAAGATTCACTTTCCACAGAGCTCTTATGACATAGTGGTAGTGTCACTAGCATAAAGCACAGGTTCCAGTCCCATCTGCTCCAGAGTTATCATGACATGTCTGAACAGTTCATGAAAACTATCTATGAGTAACAAAAGCATGGATGGTAGTTTCAGCAGCAAATGAACTCAGGCTGGTACAAGGTTGAGTATGGTTGCAAAAGGAGACCTAAGCTGAGTTTTTGATGCTGCAATGTATGGGCAGAAACTCATCAGCAACTAAGACACCAAGGTCATGAACTGTCTTATTCAATTTCAGGCTATCAAAGAGAAGAATGAAGGCACAAGTAAGGAAACAGAGAAACCTCTGTATGTCTTTTCCTGTGCCATGACTACCAGGCAACTGAGCCCAACTGATGCAATCTTATATGTGTGCTTCCAATCTGTTTCATTTGTTCTGTGCTCTTGGAAGACAGAGGTATCGCACACAAAACTGCCTGACCCTACTTCTGTCAGAATATAATAACATCAAAAGAGGGACGAAAAGCTGGTGTCACTAAACCGTGCATCAACTTCCTGTCCCATCCACCCAGATATCATAGTTTTATACCTCAAGGACAGAGGATTGTCAGAACACTATGATCCAAGTAGCTTTTAGAAAGACACAAGCATTTCTGCATGGGGATTTTGCCTGTACCATTTACAATGCTCTAGATAATGAGGAAATCTATGTCTTAACATAATAAGACCTGATCAGCATTCAGACTTGGGCTGCTAAGCAGTAAACAATATTAAAAGTGTCAAGGCAATGACCAGCCCTCACAAGAGCGCATCTAATCTAATCTCCCCTTGATGTCCAACAACACTAATATTGATGAACCTCCCACCCAAAACATGAATATGTGGTTACCATTAACCAGAAATTGAACTGGACCAGCTGAAGAAATACAGTGGCTCCAATACTTTGACTTCACAAGGCCTGACTACTATCAACAATACAGAAGTTTGCAGCTGATGCAATACTTCTTATTAAAGCACATGGAGTTAATAGTTATATACTAATGGACATTAAGGCATAAGTGCATAATCAATAATGTCAGATAGTGTCAGGATGTATGGAACTGGGACCTGAGTGAAGAAGGTTCCACTGAGGTCCTGCTCAACTATGTGTCTCAAACAGTGTAAATAGTTAATCATTTGGTTGTCGTCTTCACTTGTTGAAAGCATCTGCATGTGTTGTGACAGCTATACTCTCACTTGCCTGAATGAATGGAGGACACTAATGAGGCTTGACAAAACCATGGGCAAACTAATCCTTTTGTTTGTTCCCCATTCACCACTGCAAACATTCACTCCTCCCAGCACTACACACATTGTGTATGATCTAAAAATGACGCATCCTAAACTGTCCAAAGGTTCCTTCTACAATACCATCTGAACTTGTGCTATCTACCTCTGAGAAGAACAAGGACTATAGGGGCAAGGGAGCATCACTCCCTGCAAATTTCTTTCAAAGTCACACAGTTAACATGATTGCCATTTCTAAGTGTTAGAACCTTCATCTTAAACATATTGTACCCACATCACATGTACTACAAGAAGACGAGTCTCCACATTCTCACAAATACAGCAGCAGATGAACTCAGACAGGTGCTGGTTGAGTAATGTTATGTAATGGAAGTAGGCTGTGTGTGATGTGCGATTAGAAACTCACCTTGGCATCAAATATGACACCAAGGTTGCGAAATGTCTCATTCCGCCTTTGGTAATTAGAATCTGTGATAAATTCTGACCTTGCCAATAAGACCCAAATCCCACTAATGAATAAAAATAAACCATTGAAATATTTTGGAGAATTTGTTCAAATGCACTTGCTTACCAGTTCTTATTGAAATTCGTAAAACTGTTACCCTGATTTTTCCTAGATCTAATTTGGGACATTTTCACTGAAGCAAGTTATCTCGAAGACAAGGGTTTGTGCAAATAGCCTGTGTCTGCAAAATGTTTCTTGCATACTGATTTACACAATTATCTTGTTCTGTGCCATTGGAAATTAGTATGCCACTCACTAAACCATTTACATGCTATTCACAAATTCCCACTTAGCAGGGAATCAAATTACAGGGGCCTCCAGGTGCTGCTAATTCTTCACAAATGGTAATAAATCCATGCTGCACTGCCTGTGCGATTCCATGCGATAAACTTGCTTATTCAGAAAGGAGACCGTGGACAAGGACTTGCAACCAACCCCATGGAGAATGAGTTTTCAATTCAAAAATGACTTTGCTGAAGTAATTAGACATCCAAACTGCAAGAAGATATCGATTAAACAAGTAAACAGTGCAGAATTTCTTGTAAAGAATTAAAAGATGATCCGGAGGGCATCATTTCACAAAGCCACGCACTGGTGGTGCATTAAAAAAGTCTTCGATGCAAGGAGGATTTTTTTTTTATCTCCAGCTGCTTCTCAGACAAATGCTAGGGGAAATGGTTTAAAGTTGCTTTTCACTTAAGGAATCAGCATTTTATTTCTTATTCATTTTCTCCTAAATTCCTCTTTCCTATGCCCTCAACCAATTCAAGGCATCAAATCCTTTCTGACTTAAGGGTGCCAGATGTGTTCTGGTCCTTCCCTATGTGAGGTGCATGCTTTCATAATCTTATCTGGAAAGCATTAGGGAAGTGTTCCACAGGAAGGAGAGTGTTGAGCTCAATTATATTCTCCCTCAATATCTGTACGTCTGATTTAGAGACTGCCACTCTATTCTCATACCTAAAGGAGTTGGTAACATGGGAGTGATTCTACTTTTTTGGCAATGTAAAATATAGAAATTAAAGACAGTCACCAAGATTGTGCTTTCAAAGCAACTGCCTCTTAACTATGCTGTTTAATGTAAACCCAAAGGTCCTACAGAGCATCTTTTGAACTAGTTGAAGGCAAAGATTCAATCTTCTCTTTTTGCCAAACTATCACAACTATTGTCAAACTAATTTGCCATGCATAACACTTGTGATGAAAGATATGTAATTTATATTTCCATTAATATTATTTATTTGTTGTTGGATTTTAAACTAGTGGCATAAGGGGTTGGTTTTTAATTGTGAATTTAGTGTTAATAATTAACTCACTCAGTCTTTCTGGAACTGTGATTTAAACAAGGGTAAAAGAGAGAGCAGATGACCAAATGTCTCCTGTAGTCTTTATGGAAATTTGTTTATATTGCTAGTTTTATAATAGGAAGGAAAATAAATGTTCAGCACTTGTAATACTGGATGGACTTTATCAAGGCAAAGTCATACCATTTGGAATGAAAATGTATCAGCAAATGACCAATAAGAGCATTGGAGAACCGTGCTTTTATATGGCTTATGTTGATGACTTGGTTGTTTTCATCACAGTTGGGAAGAGCATTTGAATCATTTGACTGAACTATTTGATTTGGTTATATAAAGCCAAGTTGGTTATAAATCTGGCTAAGAGTAAATTTGCTAAAAGTGACTTATTTAGACCACACTGTGGGTCAAGGCCATGTGATACCTTGAATAATGAAAGTAAGAGCCATTTTGGATTGCCCATACTTAGGGTAAGGTACAAACTTTTACAAACTGTATAAGTTGATTTTATTGGAAGCTTTCACTACCTTCAGCACTGTTGTGGCTCCTTTGCCAAGTATGATAAAGACAGAAAATTTGATTTGATGCATGAATGCTAGAATGTCTTTAATAACTTCAAATCTATGTTGACAAACATGTTAGTTTTAACTGCACTGAATTATGAGAAGCCATTCAAACTAGCTGTTTTACTACAAGAGGATCAAAAGCACTGTCATCTCTTTTTTTAAAAAAGGACTGACCACATGTGTGTGTGTATATGCATATTCAACAGTAGAGCAGGAAACAATGAGTCTTCTGTTGGCTTTCCATCATTTTGAAATATATTACATTAACAATAACTTTGATTCTTTTGGGGAAATTTTGGAACAAGAACTAATGCTCATTTTGGTGGAGCTTAATCCTGTAGCCATACAATTTGAAAGCCATTCATATACCTGGAAAAGAAAATATTACAGCAATCACTTTATCAACAGCACATATGAAAGAAACAGAGTGCTATGTGACATATTACAAACTGTGGCTGCCATGAAACTCTTTGTATATTTAATATCAATATATTACTATTGTCAATGGGACATAGAGTAGTGGGGGTGGGGGTGGGGGGGTTGAGTCTTATAGGGACATACATGACATCGGCTATGGTGAGATTTGTGGCAGAATTCCATTGAGGCCTGTCCTGACATTGGCAGCAACTTGCTGCATTTTGCATGCATTTGCCAAGTGTTAAGACACGTTTCTCACTAGGCAACAGCAAGTTGCTAATTAAATGAGATTATAGCTACCTAAATGTTTGATTATGATTCTACTTACTATCTTCCCAAACATGCCAAACAGGCTAGACAGCAAGAATTCTTGACAAGGAGCTCAGAGCAGGTACCTGGCATCTTCAGCTCACCACTTACTCCAAAAGACCTCCATGTTGGATGTTGGGTACATCTCTGCACATGCTCACATCCCACAATGTGCCGGCATTTAATAATTCTCTCAGCATATTTCTGCTCCACTTACAGGATGCTTCATGTTGCATCTGCAGTTCGCATTGTAATGCTGCTGCAAGGATATTGTGTACTCAGGGACCTGCACCCAGCTCACGAACTGGACCAGGTTTGCTCGCTGGCATAGCACACAGTCACTATGAACCTATCTGGATACCCACAGAATCCTTGTCTTACAATGTCTTGTCTTTTTGTATTTTGGCTCGCAGCTAGAGGTGCCAGGCTCATATTACTTCAGTCTTAGCTTGACATTTTTTTGTGAACGCAAAGTCAGAAAGCATATCACGATTGTCAGTACTCTGTCAAGTCAATTAAAAAAAAGCCTTGAGTAAGTGTTTCCTGGCACAGTATGACAAAGACAGTCTCTGTTATCAGTCCAAGGTCTTGAATACACCTGGTCAGTCAGCCCTTTGGGGTAGTCAAAGTCAGGATCTGCTCAGTATACGGACTGAGGAACTGAATGCTGGGCAGCCCAATAGCTGTCTTGACTCTTCTTGCTCCATTATGGGCTATTTTCCTCCTGGAATGAGTAGGGCAGGGATTAAGGGAAAAGAGAATAGGTAGCAAGTTGACAAATCTGGTACCCATGGAGAGGTGTCTTCGGTGAGTGAGTAAGTTGTGCAGAGACATGCAGGGTTACTACTGGGGTTTAGAGGGATGAGAGCAGTGAGGGAATATTATGCAGGCAATAGTGAGAGCAATGGAGCATGAACTTTATTGGGAAGTGGTTACAGTAGCATTGATAGAAGGAGTTTGAGCTATCAGATAGCAGATAGCAACTCTTACATTGGCGGAATGTGGAAATCATTCATCTTCTTCTGACACTACTATGCATTCTTCCATTGACTAAAACTGCATTGACTGGCATAGTCTCATGTTGTGGCTTCTTCTGCTGGTCCTGGGCAGGAAGAGAATGTCCTGTCTCTGCACTACCCCATCCACCAGGACCTGCAAAGACAAAGCAGGTTTTCCATTTCTTTCTGTCAACTATGTCAGGACCAAATGGCCGGAACTGTGCAGGGCATCTCTGGACTAATAGTGTTTTTCTGGGTGCACAACTGCTTTTCAAAGATGATGATAAAGCCAGGGATGGCATTCAATACTGGGTTATCACTTGGCAAGTTGTTCTGGAAATGGCACATAGTCAGATAAGGATAACATCAGAAGTGAGGGAAGCCACAGAGCAAACTTCCTTTTGTATAATAAACTTCTGTTTTTGGATTAAAATCAGGTCTTCAGCCTGGTGTGCTCATATTTCAGTTAAAGGCCATTGACATAAATGTTCAAGAAATGGAAGAAAATCTTATCTGTTCAGTCAGATTCAGTCTGAGCTGTGACTTGTTCAGTAGTAACATCAGCTGGAATCATAACATGTTAAACTCAATGTCTATGGAACATTGTTTATGCTGACTCATACGATGTCAGGCACTGCTGCCTAGAACCCAGCTCTCTCTGCTTCTGTTACTGAGCCTTAAGGTCTTCTGTGCAACCTATGTACATACGATAAATTCATGTTTCTATATTTATCCCGAAGCATGTGATAATATGACAGACATCAGACAAGTGGTTTAACCTGTCGGCTTTAAAAGACATGAAGTGATAAGAAAATGATTTGTAACAGTTCAGACTGCCTGTTGCCTGAGTTTCTGAAATCCATACTTCAAGAAACTTATTAAAAAGGATTTAATTGATCTCCATGACCGCTGTTTATATTCAGCTTTGTGGAAGACTGTTTCACGATCTCATTCAACAGTAGTTGGATCATGGCTACAGCATGTTATAAATCCAATTCCAATAATGGTCCTTTTATAGGGATCAATAGACTATTACATTTTTTCTGAGAATGGAGGAAATACCAATTCCAATAAATACAACAACAATTTGGATTTATACTGTTATGGACCAGATCAGACCATCTCAAAATATTTTAAGAAGCTAACCCTGACATTTTCTTATTTTAAAGACAAATATAAAGTGTTTGTTTCCAAATACAACGTGACTGCACAAACTACTCAATGATAAATAAAATACAACTTACTTTCGTTAATATACAACCAAAGAAAGAAGAATTCAGAATAACTTAACTCTACTGGAATCTTAACAGAATAATAGATGCAGTAAGTATTACTAATTAACTGTTCCAATATAGTCAAATCTCATAAACACACCCCTTGGCAAAAAATGCTAATTCAGACATAGTTTCTCACATGCAGTTCTCCAATCCAGGAGGAAAAAGCATCAAGAGAAAATTCAGAGAGTGTAGCAGCCAAGAGACATTCACTGAAGCTTCCAACTCTTTTAAACCAATAGCTTCTGCTTAAAGCTAAACCTAAAAGCCAAAATGAAAAACTAGGAAGCCTGGTTTGTAGGAGCTGGCCACACCCAGGCTGCTTCCATTGTTTCAATTTTTTAATAAGTCGTCAAGGTTTCACTAACTATTCACACAAGTGATCCTCGGTAGTCAGCTCAGCACCTCTGCCTTACAACCAGTCTTCAAAAAAATACCAGCACAAAACAACCTCTTGAAAGTCACGGCATCATCACAATATGTCTTCTTTAACAAAATAAAATAGCCAAAGAAATACGACAATGCAAGATTGGTATTGCACAGTTTAAGGCTGAGGCAACTGAAGGCAGTGGCATCAAATGAATTGGTGACCAAAATCAGCAATTTTCAAGTGTTTAGAGAGGAGCATAGCATTATTGGAGAGCTAAGAGTTTATCGAGATGGGAGCAAGTATGTGGAGAGTTGAAAACAGAAATAAGACTTTTATCACTGAGATGGTGTTATTTGAGAGGCAGTGTACGTCAGCAAGCACAAAGGTGATCCATGAATCAGGCATGATGTGATTTAGTATGTGGACAGCAGAACTCTAAGTAACATTTAGAGGCACAGTGGCTCAGTGGTTAGCGCTGCTACCTCATAGTACCAGAGACCCAGGTTCAATTCCAGCCTCAGGCAACTGTCTGTGTGGAGTTTACCCGTGACTGCGTGGGTTTCCTCCAGGTGCTCTGGTTTCCTCCCACAATCCAGAGATGTGCAGGTTAGGTGAATTGGCCATGCTAAATTGCCCATGGTGTTCAGGGATGTGTAGGTTAGGAGCATTAGTCAGGGGTAAATATAGAGGAATGGGTCTGGGTGGGATACTCTGCAGAGGGTTGGTGTGGACTTGTTGTGCCAAAGGGCCTGTTTCCACACTGGGCATTTTCTGAAATGTGATATTTATGGAAAGTTAGAAGTGAGTGACCTGTTACAGCTTTTGGATACACAAGTCTAGAGATGACTTGAATCAGTAATTCAGCTGCAAATAAACAGATTTGCATAATGGTATGAAAGTGATCTTGGTGTTCATATCAGAATCAAAAATAACAGCAAGATTAGGCAGTCTGGTTAAACCTCAGACAGTTTACAAACAGGTAAATGGAACCAGTAGAACTATGAACAGAGTTTGTAATGGGAAATGAAAACAATGTTGGGATCCAACAGGAGGTAAGATAGAAACACTAACCGCTGATGCTTTTCAGAGTCGTCTTTACGAGAGAGTTTTAGAACAATGCCATGTCAAAATTGCTAATTAGGGACACATTTGAACTTTAGTAATTCCACTGGAGAACTATTTGCAGTCAATAACTGCAGATTTTATGCAGTCACATTTCAGAACCACTCTGAAGGTAATCTCTGATCATTAGTCAATGAGTATAAGCACTGTGTATTCAATCATCACTTTATAAATCTTTAGCTGGAAGTTTGCAAAAGTTGTAAAAAAAAATAGTTTCCCAAAGGAACAGACAATAGGACTGGACAAGTGAATGACCAACATACCATTGGGTTTGGGACAAGTAGATAATTTTGATCTCAACACCAGATACCTATTTATGATACCTACAATACAGGCCATGCCACCATGAGTGAAGCGATTATAACAAGATCTGCTGGGTGGACCACACAGAATATAAGTTCCCTAATTGGACCACATTAACAGCCCCAATCATGGAGCCCTGGCTGTCAGATATAAACAGGAGTGACAGAGAGTCTGTTCATTCTGAGAGCTGGCTCTGAGAAAGCTGTCAAGGACTCTCCACATTTAAGCCTTTATAGAATCATTTCAATGAACACTGGTTATTGTGCCAGTAATATTGATGTTGGAGCCAGTTTTGGTTATGGACCAAGTAATACTGGTCATGGTGCCAGTTAAAAATCACACAACACCAGGTTATAGTCCAACAGGTTTAATTGGAAGCACACTAGCTTTTGGAACGCCGCTCCTTCATCAGATGATTGTGGAGGGCACAATTGTAAGGCACAGAATTTGTAGCACAAATTTACAGTGTGATTTAACTGAAATTATACATTGAAAAATACCTTGATTGTCTGTTGAGTCTTTCATCTGTTCGATTACCATGATAGTTTCACTCCTTTCATGTGTAAATCCCAAACCTTTTTTTTAAAAGTTGCATTCTCAGGGTTAGCAGTAACAATTGGTGTTAGCTAGGCAATATGTCGAACATACCTTCAACACATTGCCTAGCTAACACCAATTGTTACCGCTAACCTGAGACTGCAACTTTTAAAAAAAGGTTTTGTGATTTACACATGAAAGAAGTGAAACTATTATGGTAATCGAACAGATGAAAGACTCAACAGACAGTCAAGGTATTTTTCAAAGTATAATTTCAGTTACATCACACTGTAAATTTGTGCTACAAATTCTGTGTCTTACAATTGTGCCCTCCACAATCACCTGATGAAGGAGCGGTGCTCCAAAAGCTAGTGTGCTTCCAATTAAACCTGTTGGACTATAACCTGGCGTTGTGTGATTTTTAATTTTGTACACCCCACTCCAACACCAGCATCTCCAAATGGTGCCAGTTGTATTGGTTAAGGTACCTGTTGAATTGCAGTGGTTTACATGTTAGGAATGCACCATGTGGCATGAGCCTACACATAGTTCTTTCTGGGGCTACTTTCAAATTCTCTCTGATTAATTCTCTGTGGTCTTGTCATGGTCTACTTTATGATGGGGTTTGTGTGGTGGAATGAGTGTGTCTGGTAATAAAATCAATGTTGGCATGATTTATAATAATGGAACTGAAAGCACGTAGTCGACACAAAGACGTGCAATTCACGTTGCAAATATGAATTTCACCCTCAACTCTTCCCTGCACCCCTTCATCTCTCTCCAATATACCACCAGCAGAAGGCACGGTTTGTTGTGTTACTTTTTCTTGGTCTATTGAAGTCACTTGTCTTCTGTAATGTGTAATTGTATGCTCTGCCTTGCTTCCTCATAGACCCCATCACAAGGCATTCTTTTGGAGCATAGGTTGTTGCCAAAGTGAGTTGTCAATCGGGAGAAAAGAAGAAAAAAAATAATTAATAACAGCACAGAGGACAAAATCACAAGGGAGGTGGAACATTAAGAGCTGAGATATTGGTCTGAGATACTGCACATACCATCAAGGCACAATTAGAATATTGTCTGTGACGAGCTTACTCACTGTTAGGAGCCCTAAGCTTAACTGAGGAAAGTGTGCATCTCGGTTTTGGGCGATTATCGGTGTTGACAAATTGAATAAATTACCCGTCATGAATAAATCTGCTCTTGAATGTTTCAGAGCTGCAAATGGCAGCAGCCAGTGTCTTTACAAACAAGTTTATCCTCACACCAAGTACATTCTCCTACTGCTGCTCTGCTATCTGTACCCTCTGGGGGGAAACAATATCTGCAAACAACATTCTGAATGCAGTGCTAAAATGAATACTCTATTACAAAGATCATAGAATAAGGTATGGTTCAAACTATATCATGTCCAGCTCATGACTGTGATATTCTAGTTGATGACAACACACTTATGCACTTGATCACAGATTCCAAAGTCCACTTATAGTTCCAGCATTTAATAACAGTTTTATAGGGTGCAATCAGCTGTGCAAACAGTGCCCTGTGCCTGACAGTCATCATGTTAGCAAAAAAAGGAAAAGTATTTCAGCCTTAGAAGTTGTAAAATATTGCAGACTGATCGTGTCCAGATTGCATGGACACAGATGATGTGCTTTGAAGCCACAGGACCACTGCTGCTATTCTTGCCCACCTACATGATACTAAATGTGTTATACGAAGCATGACCTGGTGCAATGTGAGTATATTTACCACCCCATGAATGGGACTATCGACAGTCTCAACTTGAGCACTGGGCTCCATGTCTATGCCAGTCATTTGGGTCATTGGGTGCTCACCCACCTGCACCGAAAGGGGCAGTGCATGTCTCACCGGAGCCACAGCCTATCGAGATCATCCGAAAACAAAAAATAAAAAGAAGAAAGATTTTTACACCAAGATGCTGTGCCTGGATCAGAATCAAAGTAACAATCACTGCTGTGCTGCTCAGGGTTTGTTCCTGGAGGCAGCAATTGATGTCCTGCAGCTGGTCCATAGTGTTGGAGTGGTGTATGAAAAGAGACTACTTAATTGCAGATCACTCGTTAGCTCCATATTATCAAAAAGCACTCATTATCCATCTAGGAATCTCAGTTACTGAGTGCTAAACTTCAAATATGTTTTGATTTCTTATTTTAACATCTCTTGTATATGTGACAGCAACAATCAGTGGTAGGATGACCTAACACATTAATGCTTTGGACAACACAAATCAAACCTTTTTGCTTGGACATTTAGCATAAAATTGGCACATATACTTTACCATGTCGTGCATGAGGTTAAAGTCCAGATTCAGCCTTAAAACTTATGTCTCAGATTAACTTGTGAGAGTGGTTGAAGTCAGTCTTCATTGCATTAAGTGTTGAAGGAAGAATCATAGAATCCCTGAAGTGTGGAAGCAGGCCATTTGGTCCATTGTGATCTCCAAAGAGCATCCCACCAGGACTCATCCCATCCCATAACCTGCATTTCCCATGGTTAATCCATCTAGCCTGCATACTATGAACAATTTGGCACGGCCAATCCACCTATATGTACATGATTGAACGGTGGGAGAAAGCTGGAGCACCCAGAGGAAATCCATAGAGAATGTACAAACTTCACACAGACAGTCATAGAGTCATAGAGATGCACAGCACAGAAACAGACCCTTCGGCCCAACTCGTCCATGCCGACCAGATATCCCAACCCAATCTAGTCTCACCTGCCAGCACCTGACTCATATCTCTCCAGACCCTTCCTATTCCTTTACCCATCCAGATGGAGAAAGTGAGGTCTGCAGATGCTGGAGATCAGAGCTGAAAATGTGTTGCTGGAAAAGCGCAGCAGGAATAAAGGGCTTATGCCCGAAATGTCGATTCTCCTGTTCCCTGGATGCTGCCTGACCTGCTGCGCTTTTCCAGCAACACATTTTCAGCTACCCATCCAGATGCCTTTTAAATGTTGTAATTGTACTAACCTCCACCATTTCCTCTGGCAGCTCATTCCATACACATACCACCCTCTGCATGAAAAAGTTGCCCCTTCGATCTCTGTTATATCTTTCCCCTCTCATCCGAAACATATGCCTTCTAGTTCTGGCCTCCCCCATCCTAGGGAAAAGACTTTGTCTATTTCTCCTATCCATGCCCCTCATGATTTCATAAACCTCAATAAGGTCTCCCCCTCAGCCTCCGATGCTCCAGGGTAAACAACCCCAGCCTGTTCAGCCTCTCCCAATAGCTCAAATCCTCCAACCCTGGCAACACCCTTGTAAATCTTTTCTGAACCCTTTCAAGTTTCACAACATCTTTCCGATGGGAAGGAGACCAGAATTGCAGTTGCCTGAGGGTGGAATCAAACACAGGTGCCTGGTGCTGTGAGACAGCAATGCCAACACTGAGCTACCATGCATTGAATCAATTATTCACTTCAAATATGAACCTCTTATGGGATTTTCAAATTTTATGTCTGGTTAACAGACACTTATTTTGAACGTCTGGTACAATTATGCAATTCTGAATCATGTTTATGAGCTATTTATTGCTCACCTTTTTTTGACTTTGTGATTCACTCTGAAACTTCCAAAGAGAGCAAGATAAACCAAATAAGGTAATGGGTTATGAGAGAGAAAATGAGACTCATGCTGGTATTTTCCCAATTTCAGACTAAATTGGAAAAGAAGGGAAGCTTGGAGGCAAGATACCTGCAGTCTGTGATGAGGAGAATGCTGGAAGGGTTTTCCAGCAACCGGGCAGTTTATTTGTTGTGCTTTTGACCAGAATTAGGGCCTGAGATAAGGAAATCTCAGAATGGCCAACAGATCAGAGGTTGGGAACTGTAGAACTTGCCTGAAGGCAGCATCACACCTCTTGACCTCAAAAATGAAGGGTAGTCTATGGGAAAGTGTTGTTTTGAGGCCTCTCGCAGGATGGAGCTACATTTGGAGGAAACAATATGGTTAAAACCAAGGCTTACATTGGATACCAGCATTCATCCCACCATCTGCCCAGATTAATACAGATTAAAGAATTAATGATCTCAAATGGAACAAAAAAACAGCTTAAGGTATCTTCTGAGTCTTTTCAAATGAATCACTGTCCATAATCCTTTAAGCACAAATCCTCCAAAAAAACGTGGAACATCTTTAGCAGGAGAGACAATTTTTTTCTCTCTCTTAAGGAATCACAGGATATGGGAATCAGACAAGGAAACCAAATTGCCTCCACAATCAGACATAATTCTACAGAATTTCAGAAGAAACTTGAAAGCCATATGGACTACTCCTAATCCTACCTTTCTTGTGATTTAGTGGAAATCTGAGAAAGGTGGTGGAGGAGATAATCTGTGGAATACATGAGACATGTATTGCCAAAACCTATAATTACAGAGTGGGTAGTATGTCAATTGGGAATAGAGTGAAACAACTGAACATAATGGATCAGTAGTAAGTGCTGCTGCCTCACGGAACTAGAGACCTGGGTTCAATTCCAGCCTCAGGTGACTATCTGCGTGTAGTTGGTACATTCTTCCTGTGTCTGCGTGAGTTTCCTCCCACCGTCCAAAGTGTGCAGGTTAGGTGATTGGCCATGCTAACTTTCTCCATAGTGTCCAGGGACATGTGAATTAGATAGAATAACCAGGGGAAATTCAGGGTGATAGAGTAGGTGGTTGAATCTGGGTGGGATGTTCTTCCAAGGGTTGATATGATCTAGTTGGGCTAATTGGCCTGTTTCCACACTGTAAGGATTCTATAATCTCTTTTCCTGGTTCTCAGGTGCCTCATTCCTAGCAAAAATAATAATTTGTGGCACCATGTTTAGCTTTTGCTTGCCATCAGTTGTGACCAGGGGATCAACACAATACTATCGCCATAGGATGAGGTGGATTTCATACTTCATCCATTTCAATCTTGATTGACCTTAATAGAACATAGACCAGTACAGCACACAGTACAGGCCCTTCGTCCTTGATGTTGTGCCAACCTTTTATCCTACTCTAACATCAAACTAATCTCCATACCCTTCATTGTACTAACTTTCATGCACCTCTCTGAAAGTCACTTATATGTCCCTAACGTATCTAACTCTACTACCACAGCTGGCAGTGCATTCCATGCACCCATCACTCTCTGTGTAAAGAACCCACTTCTGACATCTCCCCTAAATCTTCCTCCAATCATCTTAAAATTATGCCCCCTTGTGATAGCCATTTCCACTCTGGGAAAAAGTCTCTGGCTATCCACTCTATCTATGTCTCTCATCTTGTACACTTCTGTCAAGGCACCTCTCAATCTTCTTGAGTTGGAGATGCCGGTGTTGGACTGGGGTGTACAAAGTTAAAAATCATCCAACACCAGGTTATAGTCCAACAGGTTTAATTGGAAGCACACTAGCTTTCGGAGCAACGCTCCTTCACCTGATGAAGGAGTGTCGCTCCGAAAGCCAGTGCTTCCAATTAAACCCGTTGGACTATAACCTGGTGTTGTGTGATTTTTAACTCAATCTTCTTCACACCAATGAGAAAAGCCCTAGCTCCCTCAACCTTCCTTCATAAGACATATCTTCCAGTACAGGCAGCAACCTGTTAAATCTCCTCTGCACCCTCTGTGAAGATACCACATGCTTCCTATAATAAGGCAACCAGAACTGAACACAATATTGCAAATGTGGTCTAACCATGGCTCTATAGAGCTGTAGCATAACATTGTAGCTCTTAAACTCAATCCTCCGCCTTCTTAACAACACGAAAAACTTGGCTGGCAACTTTGAGGAATGTATGGACATGGATGCCAAGATCCCTCTGTTCCTCCACACGGCCAAGAATCCTGCCTGTAAATTGTATTCTGCATTCAGATTCAAACATCCAAAAATAATCACTTCACAGCTTTTGCAGATTGAACTCCATCTTCCACTTATCAGCCCAGTTCTGCATCCTGTCAATGTCCCGTTGCAACCTACAACAGACCTCCACATTATCCACCATTCCAGCAACCTTTGTGTCATCGGCAAACTTACTAACCTATCCTTCCACTTCCTCATCCAAATCATTTATAAAAATCACAAGGAGCTGAGGTCCTAGGACCAATCCCTGCAGAACACCACTGGTCACCATGCTCCAATTTGAATACCTTCTATCTACCACCACCTTCTGTCTTCTATGGCCCAGCCAGTTCTGTATCCGGACAGTCACATTTCCCTGTATCCCATGCCTTCTTATTTTCTGAATGAGCCTACTGTGAGGAACCTTATCAAACATTTGACTAAAATGCATGTACACAACATCCACTGCTCTACTTCCATCAGTGTTTTGTCACATCCTCAAAGAATTCAATGAAGTTTGTGAGGCATGATCTGCCTCTCACAAAGCTGTGCTGATTATCTCTAATCAAGCTATGCTTTTCCAAGTAATCATAAATCCTGTCTCTCAAAATCCTCTCCAATAATTCGCCCACCTCAGATGCAAGACTGATTGGTCTGGAGTTCCCAGGATTATCCCAATTCCCCTTCTTGAACAACGGAATAACATTTGCCACCCTCCAACCATCTGGCACTACTCCAGTGGACAGTGAGGATGCAATGCTCATCGCCAAAAGTGCAGCAATCTCTTCCCTCACTTTCTGTCATAATGGAGAATAAAATTGGGTGAGCAGTAAGATTATTATTCAAATGTCCAGTCCGTCCAATTTCCCATCTGATTAAAATCATCCCAGAAATATTTGTTAGCCTCACAAGACAAAAGAACAATATGTGAGTACATTCAAAAGCAGCCCAGGCAGTCTAACTCTGTGATGGAACAAACTGTATTCTTTGAGAGAAGTGAGTTTTGTAGCAACATTAAAGGCCTACAGCATTGTGAGTTGAATCAAAAGGAAAACAGTAACCATGGAGACTTATTCCTTTGCTTTCATCTTTGTACATACTGGTTTGGCACATTTTTATTAACGTGAAGCTGCAAATTCACTGCTCTAAATCATGCGATAATTATGATTGTGTTCGTGTATCAACATCTTTATGACCTTCCACAGAGCACCTTTACAGCAGAGTGCCGAAGATGATGAAGCACAATAATTAAAATTGGTTGCAAAAACATCAGTCATTGCAAGTCAAAAATATCCGAGATATTAACAAACCGGTTTGGAACAATTCACACTGAATAACTTTTGACAATTTAGTCTCGGTGGCAGGGCAGTGGACATTTAGTTCTTGGGGTCAAAGGTAAAGGTTTTGTTCAATTTGGAACTTGATTGAATAAGATTTGATTTTAAATTTAATTGAATTGAAAATTATACTTTGGATAGTCTAGCCTCATTTGAATTCGGATCACAGAGTAGGACATTGGCAAAGTTTCTCAAGATGCAAATGGTTATTGCAATACTGACTGTATGCTGCCTCATGAAGAGAAAAACCTTTAAAAAAAACTGTAAATGGCATAGACCTGGTCTGACTCACAATCTTACTTCAAAATGGAACTAGAATACAACTGGTATGTTCATTTCCAATGATTAGTTTTTTTTTTCTCTTCTGGGTTTGTAACCAATTATTTGAGATCATAATGCCCACAAACACAGCCGGAAATCAAGATTCATACTTCACATAAGAAATAATGCCATTAACCATACTGACTATCTCCTCATCCAGATTTGAGTATTGTATTGTGGGCACCCATGTTCAGTGTATCTTAATGTCTGAATCACCCTGCAAGGTTGTGGCCAAGGCAAGTCTCTGATCAAAGGAGTATCCGCTGAGCCAGATATAGCTAATATATATAGACGTTATCCACAGTCCTGGATCATTTACCAGCTTCCAGATGTAGATATATTCATGTTGTTTCTATTTCTATGTGAAATCTGAAGATTGGATGCTAAGCTATATCATCCATCTGTTTGTGTCACTATGTCTGTAATTGTTTCCCATAATTTACATATTAAATATGCCTCTTCGCCTCAGTGTAGGTAATAGAAAATCTGGCAGTGTGTTGGGCTTTTATTACTAATCTCTAACATAATTAGGAGAAGAGGCAACTACTGACTGGATTCTGCTGTTGTACAATGTGGAAGCTGGCCATTTTGCCGTTCAAAGTCAAGTACAATCAACTACAGTCAATGTCTAATAATTCAAAGTGATTTTTGAGTTAAAAAAATAAAATTATATAGTAATTTGAATTAACAGTTGGAATAAAATAGCACTGGATGCCTTTTAGCATAACTTCAATTTGAAATGTTCAGTCATTTAAATTGAGTGGCTTTGAATGAATTGAAGAAGATAGGAAAGCAGTAGCATTTAAATGCTTTCAACTGTGAACAGATTCCCTCGAGCATATCCACTGCTCGTATTATATAAACCGGGGTTGGCCTCAAACAATTAGGACCTTTATAAGAAAAATTGCTTTCTGTCGTTTATTTTTGCTCAGTTATTTATCAGCAAAATGATATGCAGGTACTGTGTAGCTCCCATCAAATATTAATTTGAAAGATCTAGCTTTTCAAAATAAACCAATGACCCAGGACATGAGAGCAGCACATCAATAGGTGAGAATTTCACACTTAGGATAGTCGCAGAGGCTAATGCAGGAAAGGCAATGAAGCAACTGCAAATCAAAATCACACAAACTGACTTTGCTATGCACTGGTACACATCTTTGCTGTGGTGAAATAAGCTTCATTGATAAGAGACTGAAGGACAGATAATGAGTCCGATTCATCAAATCCATCAAAGATCTGGTATTGTAGGTCTGCAACGTGCAGAGTCAGCTGGAGCATGTTCCCTGTCAGTTTCAGAGGTAGAATTTCATTAAGTAGTATGCTAGAGTTCATCATCCTGTCTAGCCAACTGCCCCAAGAGCTTCTGACCCAATCAGAGGGGTCACATTCAGTGGTGCCACCAGGAAAGGTAGCCAGTTTTGAGGAAGGACAGAGGTCTTACGGTAGAAACTTTAAAAAAGGAACTTAAAACTGCTATTGATGGATGAGAAATCTCTCCAAGGATATCATTGCAGCTGCTGGGGTTACGTCTGCTACCTGTCAGTCTCTATTTAATTTGTCAAGGCAAGCACCCCTGGACTGGAAAGTCTAATAAAATGGGCCTTGATAGGCCCTTTGAATGTTGAATTTGACCTCTCATGCAATGGGAAGCATGTTTACCAATAGTAAAACTCCCTGCCAGCAGGGATAAAGTTGGATATCCAAACGGTCATACCTCTCAGCGATTTTACTGGTCTGACTCTAACCTTGTTCATGCTTCATGCAAGGTAATATAATTCTCACTGAGATCTGTGTTCCAATAGGTCTCAACATCAGTGTACATTTAACAGACTGCTCATGATATCATCATTGAATTGTAACATGTAGCCTAAGGTGATAAAGATCTTAAATCCATTTTACCCAAAGGTAAAATGAAGCATGACACACCATTGAACACAACCTCCTCTTTTGGACACTAATACTTTAATGGTAGTATTATGTTTCATGCCTGAGGTACATAATGTTTATACATGAAAGTTTTGTAATAAATGTCTGTTGAATTCTTCAATACCACAATATTCATTTCTGATTTCTTAGGTTACAGAAGATAACAGCTGTATTGCTGTACCAGGGAAAGCACTCTGCTGGATGAAAACCTGAACCAAGATCAGAACTGTGTCCTTTCTTCCAGCTCAGTCTATTAAAAGAAAGGTTTCTTATCTCTGCTGGCCAAAAAGGAATGCTGCAAATTTAGATGTTCAATATTCTATAGAAAGCTTGTAAAATTTAACATTAATTTACTTATCTTATGGAAAGAAAGAGAAGAGATGATAAAATTGGCTTGTGGGATGCAAGTTACCAGTTTGCAATGAGGGGTCATTGTCCTTTCCTTTGCGGTTCGCAGCACTGTGCTTGAGCTGAATGTGCAATGCTTACATTGGGGTTTGTAAACAGAAAACTGTCACTCCCAGAGCTACACGTGTGTATTTGTGAGAGCAAATAGAAACTCCTTTTTGTGAGGAATCTATTTTGTGTTCGAGCTTTGAGGTTAAAAATCTTTACAAATTTGTCTGGCAATGTTTATATAGGTAGTAAAGGGCTTGATCTCCAGACTGCACATTTAATTCTAATCTACGATTCATGCTATTGGTGAGATTAATTTATCCATATAACCATAAAAGGTACAGTCAATGTTTAATGCAAACACAGAATCTCTGGGCCCTGGAACCTTTTCGAGCTAGTGCAGGAAAAATAATGATTTGTAACTACAGACAAAGTGATATACTTAAAAAGATATAAAACTGGCAAGATTGTAATACAAAATTCAAAAATGAAGCAGGAAGGATCAATCAAATCCTAGAAATGGGTCGAACTCAATAACTATAATTTGTGATCATCGATTGTAAAGCATCAGCATGTGCTTCTGGATTCTGTATGCGATTATGGTCATGTAATGCTTATTACATTTGTAATAACTCAACTCCTGCGACTAGAATTCTCATTTCTTGTAACTAGGCAAGAACTGCTCCCTCTGTGTGTACTCAAATTGGCCTGATTATGTGACATACATTGATGCTTCATGCTTTGATTTTCTGCCTTGTATCATCTGAAACATTGGAATAAATTATAGCATTGCTAATGCATTCCTAACCACCCATAGTAAATCTTTATATGTTGTGGTCAATAGTCTGCAGAATTCGCCTGCTCTTGCAGAGTGTAACAGAATACAGACATTGAGGAAAAGAGAGAGCAGAGCGATTCTTCATTGCTACTGTTACTTAAATCATCATGCATAGTGTTTATTTATATTCTGTTCTCTAATGTTCTCATAAATGAACAACTTGCAAATAATTATTCCACTCTTCATGGATATACACACTAATTTGCATGAAGATTAAAGACTTCGAGAGGGACTATATTTGCAGCATGGCCAGTTTTCTTTTGGGCTGCAAAACCTAATGTGCTACAATATCTCTGTACGACATATTGTTACGGCACGGAGTAAACTCCCCCTGCTAATTTAAACCTGCAACATAGAAGTGATTTAACCCGTGCTGTAATCTGTTAAAATTCAAGAGGCCAAGCACTATCCCAAAAGTCACTATTTAAAGTACAAAAAATGTGAGAACTTTATTCTTTAAGTCTAACATAGAATGTTAATTAACAACTGTTTATAACTCCTTTCTCTAACCTATCTTTTACTTTCCCATCTACAATTCTGGTCTGATAAAACCCCCGATTAAGATTTACCAAAAAATTCAAATTTCAAAACCAGCCAGCTGTTGAATCTTCTCTTTGTATCTTCCTCTGTCTCCTTTTCTTCTTCGGGATTTTTATTTCATAGATCATTGTAGAATAAGGTATCTTTAAGAGAGCTATTCTGTGGGCAGTCTGTGAGAACGTGACCAGAGAGATGGATGTGGATAAAGTGGTTGATGTGGTACATGTGAATTTCAATAAGGCTTTTGAAAAGGTTCCCCATGGTAGGTTATTGCACAAAATACAAAGGCATGGGACTGAGGGTGATTTAACGGTTTGGATCCAGAAATTGGTGAGCTGAAAGATGACAGAGGGTGGTGATTGAATGGCAAATGTTCATCCTGGAGTTCGATTACTAGTGATATACTGCAAGGACCTGTTTTGGGGCCACTGCTGTTTGTCATTTTTATAATCACCTGGATGAGAGGATAAAAGGACGTGTTAGTGAATTTGTGGATGACACTAAGGTCAGTAGAGTTGTGGATAGTGCTGAAGGATGTTGTAGGTTACAGAGGAATAGAGATAAGCTGCTGAGCTGGGCTGAAAGGTGGCAAATGGAGTTTAATGTGGAAAAGTGTGAGGTGATTCACTTTGGAAGGAATAACAGGAATGCAGAGTACTGGGCTAATGATTAAATTCTTGGTAGTGGAAATGAGCAGAGAGATCTCAGTGTCCATGTACATCAATCCTTGAAAGGGTTGACAGGGTTTTTAAGAAGGCTTACAGTGTGTCAGCTTTTATTGGTAGAGGGATTGAGTTTCGGAATCGTGAGGTCATGCTGCAGCTGTACAAAACTCTGGTGCGGCTGCACTTGGAGCATTGCGTATAGTTCTGGCCACTGCATTATAGGAAGGATGTCGAAACTTTGGGAAGGGTTCAGAGGAGATTTAGAAGGATGATGCCTGGTATGGGGGGAAGGTCTTACGAGGAAAGGCTGAGGGACTTGAGGCTGTTTTCGTTAGAGAGAAGAAGGTTGAGAGGTGACTTAATTGAGACATATAAGATAATCGGAGGGTTAGATAGGTTGAACAGTGACAACCTTTTTCCTTGGCTGGTGATGGCTAGCACAAGGAGACATAGCTTTTAATTGAGGGATGTTAGACATATGACAGATGTCAGAAGTAGTTTATTTACTCAGAGAGTAGTCAGGGCATGGAATGCACTGCCTGCAACAGTAGTAGACTCACTAAATTTAAGGGCATTTAAATGATCATTGGATAGGCATATGGACAAGAATGGAACAGTGTAGGTTAGATGACCTTCAGATTGGTTTCACAGGTTGGTGCAACATTGAGGGCTGAAAGGTCTGTATTGTGCTGTAATGTTCTATGTTCTGCATGTGTTGGCTTGGCAGTTCTTCCCCAACTGTTCAATTTGTTTAATGTTTATACCCCAAAGCATCAGGTCATTTCATTGGTTTTAATATTGTCAAAATACCAAATTCAAACTTGATTGGAGTTTCATATCTTGGGGGCATAATTTAAACTGTTTGGCCGTATTTGAATTTGTTTTTGTTTCATAGTTGCTAGCTGCTGGACCAAAAGTTACATTGTAAATTCTCCAGCACTCTGTGTGTTTGCTAAATCCTTCAACTCTCTTAAAGGTACAGTAAACCACCACACCTTCATAGCAATGTCCTTTTTAGTGCATAAATTGCCTCTGTTGAAGTAGTGTCCATTCCACACCAATGGATTAATTATTTGCATATAAATACATGCACAGCCTAGCTTCAAGGCCTTGAAGCTGATCTTAAAGTAAAGTTAATTGAAGTGTGTTGTACTAGTGCCTGGCTGGATCAGGTTTTATATTCACTTTCTATAATTCTTTAAGCTTTTGTTCTTATTTTCCTACCAATGTAGTTGGCCTCCCTATCTTTCTCAGTGACAGTCCCTGCAGCAGTTGCTGTGCTGTCAATGGTATTATTAAAATCCTTAGTGTCCCGATTTCAATTGGAATACAGCAAACCTGCTACCAGGATGCGAAATGTAAAATAACATCCGGAGTGATTGTTGCCAAATTCTGGCCCATCCAATGCAAAAAATAAAAAAGCTAGTAAGATTTATTGGGCTAAGGTTTAATTTTGTGATTGTGCTCTTACTTCAGGTTTGAAGTTTCTAACAATCAGATCAGTATGACCCTGAGCTGCTGGGCAACTTTCTAAAATGCAGGTTTGTTTAAAAAAAGGCTATGGACACAAAAATGTCATCTGATAGTAAGAGGGTTTTACTGAAACCCACACAGCTGGAGCAGGTATAAAACAAAGCTGCAGAGGAAACGTGCAAAGATTGCTTTTTGGATGTACTGTTGTATGAGTTTCTTGAATATAAAAGTGTTTACCTTTAAGGATCCTATGTTTTGTGAGTATCCAATGTTACGACTCTACCTGGCAGTGAGTCTGCTGTGGCTCTGTAAACTGCATACACAAACATCAGTTGGTTTGCTGTAAGTCTGTCTCATAACTTGTAGTCATGATTTGGAGATGCCGGTGTTGGACTGGGGTGTACAAAGTTAAAAATCACACAACGCCAGGTTATAGTCCAACAGGTTTATTTGGAAGCACACTAGCTTTCGGAGCAACGCTCCTTCATCAGGCGGTAGCACCTGACGAAGGAGCGGCGCTCCGAAAGCTAGTGCTTCCAATTGAATCTGTTGGACTATAACCTGGTGTTGTGTGATTTATAACTTCATAACTTGTATTGTGTTTTACTGTGTTGAGTAAACAAATCCTTAGATTCAATCAATTTCAATTGCTTCCCAAGTGAACAACTGATAATTATACCATTGCCATTAACATGATATGGTGAGCTCCGGTGAAAACATTGTGCTGTTGAAGCCTATTGTGTTTGCAAACAAATTAATGAACAGGTGAAACTTATGGTTGATAGTCTCAAATTATGTTAAGGTGGATGAGATAAACGTCAGTGTCTTTTTTAGTTACATTGCAGGAAAATGTTGAAAACACAGCTTGATGATAAGTAGACAAATCCCTATCGAGAGGCAAGTTTACATCACTGGATAAAAGTAGTGATTAGGTTGTGCACTGAATCACCAACAGGCAAGGGAAGGTTAAAGACATGTTGTCATAATATCCCAAAAGAGAGATGTAAGTTTGCTCGCTGATTTGAACAAACTTACATCCAGAACCTCAACCTGAGCTAGAAGTCTTCTCAAAAATTGCTATCGCAATACATTCCTAATTTCAATTGGAAAACAGAAGACCTGCTACCAGAATTCGAAATGCTAAATGACATTCAGAGTGATGGTTTCTAAATTCTGGTCTGTCCAATGCAAAAACAAAAGCAAGCAATTAAGATTTTTAAAAAAATTAGAATCCCTACAGTGTGGAAACAGGCCCTTCAGCCCAACAAGTCCACACTGACCCTCCGAACAGTAATCCACCCAGACCCATTCCCCTCCCATATTATCCTATATTTACCCCTGACTAATGCACCTAATCTACACATCCCTGAACACATTGCTTAGTATTTGGGAGTAAAATCCTACAGATATTTAACACACCAGGATCAAGTTAAAATTTTGAAAAGATGTGGATCACATGAGAAAACCAATGCAGAGTCAAATTGAGTATCCACATTCATCAACTATAATTTATTTACACATAAAGTTATAGGGTCTTTAGACTGTTCTGTGAGCAAATGCGGTGAAAAATGCTCACTAATGATTCTTCACATGTAAAGATAAAGTCATCATAGTCTTGCTCTCTCATTAAAGAGAGAGAGAGAGAAAGAGCGATGACTGTTGGTTTTTTAACCTGAGTGTCATCATACCTCAGGTGAGGGGAGAGGTTGACAAGGAGAGACTTTCCTTCGCTGGTTCAGCTGTTGGCATCACTCAGCATTGCAAACAGCTGTCCAGCCAACTGAGCTAACCAATCCCCTAGAGTTTGCAAACAGGATGGTTCAGTTTGTGATCAGATCCACCCCCATGGAAGATTCCCAGTAATATTTGCAAGGCAGATCAAAGACTTACATGCATTCTTCAGTAGGTTTTCAATGTTGTAAACAAAAAGCAATCTTTGTCAGTCAACAAAGCTTATTATACCTCAATACAAATTCGATGGTTGACATATACTGGAATATGCAAATATCACAAGACATATGGAAGGTGTTGACTTTTGAATGCGTCCAGGAAATTGTCAGATTTCAATCAATTTTGCAAGGAATGTTACAAAACAAGCTACTGCAGTGGTATTGGACAACAGTAATTTGATGCAACTACGTAGAGTCATGCATCGTTCAAACTAACTGCACACAAGTAATCTATTCAAGCTGCAATAAAAAATCAGCAAGTATCCTATCAGCCAAATTAGAAAATGATGATGCACACTGTAAGACTAACCATTGTGAACACATAGTACACACTGTCATTCTTGTGAAATACATTGATGTCATCACACCATCCAAATGCTTTGGAAAATTCAAATGATCTGTCTTCAGAAAACTAGTGATTATTCATTATTGGTTAAGGTTGATAAGGGGCGACCAACAATATACTACCTCAATGAATTGTAAAGAAAATGTATTATAAATGTAAAGCTTTCAGCATGCAACAATTCACCAGTTCCACATACAGGTTCAATTCTGCGGGAGTGAAAGTACAATCAATCCACCTGGATGTCAGTGAAGTTCTACCGTGTAGATGTTGCTGGACCAGCAATTGCATGTAATTCAGCATGCAGTAGCCTTAAACTAGTCACAGCACTTGAATAGCCTTCACAACAATCAAACAACAGAGTAAGAAGAAAACTACATCAGACTATTCAAGAAATACTTGCAAACTATTCAAACATAAAAATAAGTTTAAGAGCAGAAATAGGGCATTTCTGCCACCTCAATATACTCTATCATTCAATATGATTATGACTGATCTCTTTACGTTCTGAATTTCACATTCCCATGGTGGCTCAGTGGTTAGCACAGCTACCTCATAGTGCTAGGGACCCGGGTTCAATTCCCGCCTCGGGTGACTGTCTGTGTGGAGTTTGCACATTCTTCCCATGTCTCCGTGGGTTTCCTCTGGGTGCTCCGGTTTCCTCCCACAGTCCAAAAATGTGCAGGTTAGGTGAATTGGCCATGATAAATTGCCCGTGGTGTTAGTTGTGTTAGTCAGGGGTAAATAGAGGGTAGGGAATGGGCTTGGGTGGGTTGCTCTTCAGAGGGTTGGTGTGGACTTGTTGGGCTGAAGGACCTGTTTCCACACTGTAGGGAATCTAATATGATATTAGTAACAAATCATTCCCTTGTTTAATAAGAACCTACAAAACTCCACCTTAAAAATATTCAATGGCGCCACCTCCACCGTCTTCTGAGGCACAATCTTCCAAAGTCACAAAACTGTCTGAGAGAAATAAAACTATCCTCATTTCTTAAAGAGTGACTTCTAATTTCAAAATCATGCCTCTCTAGATCTGGACCCATCTTTTCCAAGATCACATTGTGAAGGCTATTCAAGGTCTTATCAAATCCAATCAAAACACCCCCTTTTGCTCTAAACAAGTGAAACCAAGCCCAGCCTATCCAAAGTTTCCTCACAACACCCTCCCATTCCAACTAACAATTGAATAAACATGTTTTGAATTGTTCCAATGCATTTACATTGCTCCTTAAATCAGGAGTAGACAGGCAGGAGGCTGGAGGAACACAGCAAGCCAGGCAGCATCAGGAGGTGGAGAAGTCCTGAAGAAGAGCTATACCCAAAATGTCAACTTCTCCACCTCCTGATGCTGTCTGGCTCACTGTGTTCCTCCAGCCTCCTGCCTGTCTTCTTTGGATTCCAGCATCTGTGGTTTCTTTTGTCTCTAACCTTAGATAAGGAGCCAAAACACTGCATATGAAAGTGTATAAGAAAGATAAATGGAACAACGAATTAGTGGAGCTCAAATATCATGTCTATACTGTCAAGAGAGAAAGAAAAATTAACTGGATATTGCTGATCAACTAATTCAGGAGAAATCCAAAGTTTAGACACCAAAGTCTTTAGGTGACACTTCTGCTCAGCTCACGAAGGTGAATGAAGAGCTGGAAGAGAACAAAAGGAAGCAGAATGAACAATAAGATCCGTAACATCAATCTAATTACAAGAGTGCTGGTTTACAGGAATATCCAGGACAAAATGCTTTTCAACTATATCAGGCTCAACAGGAACAGCAATTGATACACCAGCTTAAACTCAAAGCAATGCTAGAGGAAGAGACAAATGAAGATCTATGCCACACACAACATAGAACTACAAATCACTCATAAGACAGTTTTTTTTTACAGAAATAAATAGCAACAGTTCAATGAAAAAAGTAACAAGACAAGGGAATATGCAATGAATGGCAGGACACTCAGAAGCACAGAGAAACAGAGGGATCTTGAGGTGCTTGTCCACAGATTCGTGGAGGTGGAAGGAAAGGTGAATAGGATGGTTCAGAAGCCATACAGGACACTTGCCATTATCTCGTGACATAGATTATAAGAGAAGGAAAGTTATTTTGGAACTGTGAAAACATTGATTAGGCCACAGCTGAAGAACTGTTATCACACTATAGGAAAGATGAGAGTGTACTGGAGGGGATACCGAGGAGATTCACCAGGATGTTGCCTGCATTGGAACATGTTAGCTATGGAGAGAGTTTAGGTAGGCTCATGTTATTTTCTTTAGAGGAAGCTGCCTGTCTGAGCTGTCTTAGATTATGAAGGGCATAGACAGGGTGGATCGGAAGCAGCTTTCACTTCATTGAAAGACCAATAATGAAGAGGCATAATTTTAAGAAGAGAGGCAGGAGATTTAGAGGGGATTTGAAAAAAAAAAGCATTTACACCCATAGGGTGACCTGCGTGAGAGGACAGGAGAGTTGGAAAACCTCACAATCCTTAGAAGGTAGGTGAATGAGCACTTGAAATGTCATAAAATTCAAGTCCATGGGCCAAGTGCTGAAAAATGGGATTTGTGTAGATAGGTTGGTATAGATTCGATAGGGCAGAGGGCCTCTTCTGTGCTATATAACCTTGTGGCTCTCATAGTGCTCTAGTGAAATAACTGCAACAGAACCTAGAGGAAACCAAATAACCACTGAAGCAGAAAATGTAAGAGGACAAAGCTTCAAAGAAAACAAAGAGACTAAAAGAGAGTGCACAACATGCTACTAAGGAGGAAATATATTGAAGCAGCAGAAGGCTAGAACGTTGACATAAGTTTTTAAAAAATCCAGGTTGGAAAGCTTTACAAGATTCAAAGTGGATAAAGAGTGTAGGTGGGAAAAGCACAGCAGGTCAAGCAGCATCAGAGGAGAAGGGGAGTCGACGTTTCAGGTTAGAACCCTTCAACAGCTTTGAAGGAATAGAATAGTGAGTAGCTAAATTGAAACAAATCTTGGCTTTAGTACATCTATGTAAACAAACTCTGGAACAGCAACTGCAGTGCATGACATGAAATCTTGACAAAAATAAACTTGACAACACAAACATGAATGACAGACAACATTGTGGCAAGGTTGTGGCAATCAACAACAACTCCAGAGAAAATCACCATCATGTGATGTATTTTCTTTTGGCAAGAAACGGGATTTGGTTTGTGAACATTGACTTTAAGTGAATTCATCTTTAAGGACACCATGTGCTGTGTGGAAACAATGTTGTGCCTCTGCCTGGCATTCACTCTGCTGTTGGTCCGTGATTCACACACATAGAAAACCAACTGCTTCATAACATATGCATCATAACTTGTGATATGTTTTATTATTTAAACAAACTACCTCACATAGTTAATCAATTCCTGATGAGCAATTGATCTTTATATGAATATCATTAAAAGGGAAAGAGCCACCTTATCATAAGATTTCTAACCATGTTCAATCATATTTAATTTTCTCTGCCTTCTTGTTTATGTAGAATTTGTCTCCTGAGATGTTTAGATATGTGTGTCTAAAACTGTTGCAGAGATGATACGAGCTCATTAGCATGCTGCCATTTTATTTACGAATTTAAAAATATCACTGCAACCACCCTCATGTTTACAGCTCGGCTTTGAGCAGCTTCTCTGTTTGTTTATCATATTGTGTCCATATCCAGGCTGAATCAATCAAGCACAGTGAGTATAAATCAATTGCCAGGCTCCTGTAATCAAACACAGAATAACTGAACAATAAAATAATACCAGTTGTGGGCATATTTTCTTAAAAAAATGAGTTCCTAAACTCTTTGTTTTCTGTTTAGTGGAACAACATCTGCTAGTCATGTGATGCAAGGAACATTGTGAAATGCTGTGTTTAAAATCAGTAAAATATTTGCTGCTCCTGTAATCAACAGTGCATCAAGTAATATGGCAAACAATTAAATGTTTCATGGAGAAGACAGGATGATAAAGCTCTGAGCCCAATGGCACATGATCAATCCTTGAAATTATTTCCACAGATTTTCTTCATATTTGCTTAAAGAAAGTGGCTTTTTTTCATTTCAGTGCTTCTTAAAATTGTGGCCAAAAATGAGAAAGCACCTTTTAAAGATAATGCTTTAAAGCTTTCATGCTGCAACTATACAAAATGCTAGTGTGGCCACACTTGGAATATTGTGTACACTTCTGGTCGCTATATTTCAGGAAGGATGTGGAAGCATTGGAAAAGGTGCAGAGGAGATTTACCAGGATGTTGCCTGGTCTGGAGAAAAGGTCTTATGAGAAAAGGCTGAGAGACTTGGGTCTGTTTTCATTGGAAAGAAGAAGGCTAAGAGGGGATTTGATAGAGACATACAAGATGATCAGAGGATTAGATAGGGTAGACAATGAAAGTCTCAGTGGTTAGCACTGCTGCCTGACAGCACCAGGGTCCCAGGTTCAATTCTAGCCTCGGGTGACTGTCTGTGTGGAGTTTGCACATTTTCCATGTGTCTGCATGGGTTTCCTCGCAGTCCAAAGATGTGCAGGGCAGGTGAATTGGCCATGGTAAATTGCCCATAGCGTTAGGTGCTTTAGTCAGAGTGAAATGGGTCTGGGTGGGTTACTCTTCAGAGGGTCGGCGTGGACTTGTTGGGCTGAAGGGTCTGTTTCCTTGCTGTAGGGAATCTAATCTTTAAAAAAATCTGTTAACAGGACTGTATTTCAATGTGTTACTCTAGAGAGCCATGACATTAGCTTTTCTTGAGTCAATCATTAGAGATTGATTTCCTGCTTCTGAACAAGGGGTAGATGTCAAGATTAGAATGAAGCTGACAATGATCTGGAGCATATGTAATTATTACTGGGTGAGAACATTAAACTAGAAAAGTGGATTGCACAGCTTGAACTTCCTGCACCAATCAAACACAGATTGAGTAGGCCTTTCTTCCCAGTTACTGCTGCCTGAGTGAAGATTTTGGGGACTGTTAGCTGACAAACGATAGCCGAGGAAACTAGAAAAAAGCTGAACAGAAGCTTCAGGAAAAGAAGAACTATCAGAACCTTAAAACAAGTAGCTGGAAACCAAAAGCAGAACTAAGTATGAGTTCAGAGGGCTACTGTCAGCATAAAGGCTTACTTACCACAACAGAATCTCGAGGGGAACCAACATTTAATCAGTTGCACAGTGTAAGTTTGTGGCAAAACTTGCAAAGCAAGTATTCTCTCATGATAATTCCATTATTGGTCATTGTACTTTGCGAGAGAATGGAAAATGATCTTTTACTTTCTGATGTCATATGAGGTCAACTATATCACCACAAGCACACCTTTCATAGTTCATTGTGAGAATTTCCTGGCCAACTTCATGATGGATTTACCCCGACTCTGATACATTTCCCATCCTTGACCTGTATAGCCTCTTTCAGTGGGTAAATCTGTCACCTAGCCTTTTCACGTACCCAATGACCCTTCCTTCTGAGAAAGGGTCATGGCCCAAAATGTTAACCTTCAATTTTCTTCACAGATGCAGCCCGACCTGCTTAGTTTTCCAAACTTCTGTTTTTATTTCTGCATAAAGCAGAGATCTGTTTAATCTTGAAGAATTCATACTTAACCCGTGCTAGCCGACAGTGTGACTGTTTCCCTGCATGCCAGCCTACAGTGTAACTGTTTCTCTACGTGCTAGCCTATGACTGTTACTCTGCATTCTAGCTGACAGTGTAACTGTTTCTCTGCATGCTAGCCGACAGTGTGACTGTTTCTCTGTATGCTAGCGGACAGTAGATTGTTTCTCTTCATGCTAACCTACAGTGTGACTGTTTCTCTGTATGCTAGCGGACAGTAGATTGTTTCTCTGCATGCTAACCTACAGCGTGACTGTTTCTCTGTATGCTAGCGGACAGTAGATTGTTTCTCTTCATGCTAACCTACAGCGTGACTGTTTCTCTGCATGCCAGCCTATAGTGTGAAAGTTTCTCTGCATACTAGCCTACAGTGTGTTTGTTTCTCTGCATGCTAGCCAAGAATGTGATTGTTTCTCTGCATGCTAGCCAAGAGTGTGACTGTTACCCTGCACACCAGCCTACACTGTGACTGTTTCCCTGAATGCTAGCCTACAGTGTGACTGTTACCCTGCATGCTAGCCGACAGTGTGACTGTTTCCCTGCATGCTTGCCTACAGTGTGATTGTTTCCCTGCATGGTAGCATAAAGTGTGACTGTTTCCTTGCATGCTACCCTACAGTGTGACTGCTTCCCTACACGGTAGCCTACAGTGTGCTTATTTCTCTGCATGCTGGCCAACAGTGTGACTGTTTCTCTGCATGCTGGCCTGCAGGTTGACTGTTTTTCTGCATGCTAGCCGACAGTGTGATTGTTACCCTGCATGCTAACCTACAGCGTGACTGTTTCCCTGCATGTTAGCCTGTAATATGACTGTTTCTCTGCATGGTAGCAGACAGTGTGACTGTTTCCCTGCATGCTAACCTACAACGTGACTGTTTCCCTGCGTGTTAGCCAGCAATATGACTGTTTCTTTGCATGGTAGCAGACAGTGTGAATGTTTCCCTGCATGCTAACCTACAGCGTGACTGTATTGCTGCGCGTTAGTCTGTAATATGACCATTTCTCTGCATGATAGCCGACAGTGTAACTCTTTCTCTGCATGCTAACCAAGAGTGTGATTGTTACTCTGCATGCCAGCCTACAGTGTTTCCCTGCATGCCAGACTACAGTGTGACTGTTTCTCTACATGCTAGCTGATAGTATGAATGTTTCTGTGCATGCTAGCCTCTAGTGTTATTGTTACCCAGGCAAAAGTGAGGACTGCAAATGCTGGAAATCAGAGTCTAGATTAGAATGGTGCTGGAAAAGCACAGCCGGTCAGGCAGCATCCGAGGAGCAGGAAAATCAGGGGCTTTTGCCCAAAATGTTGATTTTCCTGCTCCTCGGATGCTGCCTGACCGGCTGTGCTTTTCCAACACTACTCTAATCTAGAGTGTTATTGTTACCCTGCATGCTAGCCAACAGTGTGATTGTTTCTCTGCATGGCAGCCTAGATTGTGACTGTTTCTCTGCATGCCAGCCTGCAGTGTGACTGTTACTCTGCATGCTAGTTGACTGCGTGACTGTTTCTCTGCATGCTAACCGACAGTGAGACTGCTTCTTTGCATACTAGCCCACAGTGTGATTGTTTCTCTGCATGCTAGCCAAGAGTGTGATTTTTACCCTGCACACCAGCCTACACTGTGACTGTTTCCCTGAATGCTAGCCTACAGTGTGACTGTTTCCCTGCATGCTAGTCTACGTTTGACTGTTACCCTGCAAGCTAGCCGACTGTGTGACTGTTTCCCTGCATACCAGCCTACAGTGTGACTGTTTCCCTGCATACCAGCCTACAGTGTGACTATTTCTCTTCATACTAGATTAGATTAGTTTACTTACAGTGTGGAAACAGGCCCTCTGGCCCAAGTCCACTCCGACCCTCCGAAGAGCAACTCACCCAGATCTATTCCCCTACATTTACCACTTCACCTAACACTACGTGCAATTCAGCATGGCCAGTGCCCCTGACCTGCAAATCTTTGAAGTGTGGGAGGAAACCAGAGCACCCAGAGGAAACTCACGCAGAAACGGGGAGAATGTGCAAACTGCACACAGACAGTTGCCTAAGGCGGGAATTGAACCCGGGTCTCTTACGCAGTGAGGCAAAAGTGCTAAACACTGTGCCACCATGCCGCCCTAGCCCACAGTGTGATTGTTTCTCTGCAGGCTAGCCAAGAGTGTGATTGTTACCCTGCACGCCAGCCCACAGTGTGACTGTTTCCCTGAATGCTAGCCTACAGTGTGACTGTTTCCCTGCATGCTAGCCAACAGTGTGATTGTTACCCTGCACGCCAGCCTATAGTGTGACTGTTTCCCTCAATGCTAGCCTTTAGTGTGACTGTTTCCCTGTATGCTAGCCTACAGTGTGACAGTTTCTCTGCATGATAACCTACTGTGTGACAGTTTGTCTGCATGATAGCCTACAGTGTGACAGTTTCTCTGCATGATAGCCTACAGTGTGACAGTTTGTCTGCATACTAGCCCACAGTGTGATTGTTACCCTGCATGCTAGCCAAGAGTGTGATTGCTACCCTGCATGCCACCCTACAGTGTGACTGTTTCCCTTAATGCTAGCTTACAGTGTGACTGTTTCCCTGCACGCCACTCTCCAGTGTGACTGTTTCCCTGCACGCTAGCCGACAGTGTGACTATTTCCCTGCATGCTAGCCTACAGTGTGATTGTTACCCTGCATGCTAGCCCACAGTGTGATTGTTTCCCTGCATGCCAGCCTACAGTGTGACTGTTTCCCTGCATGCTAGCCTACAGTGTAACTGTTTCCCTGCACGCCAGCCTACAGTGTGATTATTTCTCTGCATGCTAGCCAAGAGTGTGATTGTTACCCTGCACCGCACCCTACAGTGTGACTGTTTTCCTGAATGCTAGCCGACAGTTTGACTGTTTTCCTGAATGCTAGCCTACAGTGTGACTGTTTCCCTGTATGCCAGCCTACAGTGTGACAGTTTCTCTGCATACTAGCCCACAGTGTGATTGTTTCTTTGCATGCTAGTCAACTGTGTGATTGTTTCTCTGCATGCTAGCCAAGAGTGTGATTGTTACCCTGCACGTCACCCTACAGTGTGACTGTTTCCCTGAATGCTAGCTTACATTGTGACTGTTTCCCTGCACGTCATCCTACAGTGTAACTGTTTCCCTGCATGCCAGCCTACTGTGTGATTGTTACCCTGCACGTCACCCTACAGTGTGACTGTTTCCCTGAATGCTAGCCGACAGTTTGACTGTTTCCCTGAATGCTAGCCTACAGTGTGACTGTTTCCCTGAATGCTAGCCTACAGTGTGACTGTTTCCCTGTATGCCAGCCTACAGTGTGACCGTTTCTCTGCATACTAGCCCACAGTGTGATTGTTTCCCTGCATGCTAGCCAAGAGTGTGATTGTTACCCTGCACACCACCCTCCAGTGTGACTGTTTCCCTGCATGCTAGTCAACAGTGTGATTGTTTCCTTGCATGCTAGCCTACAGTGTGACTGTTTCTCTGCATACTAGCCCACAGTGTGAATGTTTCTCTGCATGATAGCCTACAGTGTGACAGTTTCTCTGCATGCTAGCCCACAGTGTGATTGTTTCCCTGCATGCTAGCCCACAGTGTGACTGTATCCCTGCATGCTAGCCTATAGTGTGATTGTTTCCCTGCATGATAGCCTACAGTGTGACGGTTTCTCTGCATGCTAGCCCACAGTGTGATTGTTTCCCTGCATGCTAGCCCACAGTGTGATTGTTACCCTGCACGCCAGCCTACAGTGTGACTGTTTCCCCAAATGCTAGCCTACTGTGTTATTGTTTCCCTGCATGGTAGCCCACAGTGTGATTGTTACCCTGCGCACCAGCCTACAGTGTGACTGTTTCCCCAAATGCTAGCCTACAGTGTTACTGTTTCCCTGCATGGTAGCCTACTGTGTGACAGTTTCTCTGCATACTCGCCCACAGTGTGATTGTTTCTCTGCATGTTAGCCAAGAATGTGATTGTTACCCTGTACGCCAGCCGACAGTTTCCCTGCACACCAGCCTACAGTGTGACTGTTATCCTGCATGCCAGCCTACAGTGTGACTGTTTTCCTGCATGCTAACCAACAGTATGAGTGTTTCCCTGCATACCAGACTACAGTGTGACTGTTTCTCTACATGCTAGCTGATAGTATGAATGTTTCTGTGCATGCTAGCCTCTAGTGTTATTGTTACCCAGGCAAAAGTGAGGACTGCAGATGCTGGAAATCAGAGTTTAGATTAGAAGGGTGCTGGAAAAGCACAGCCGGTCAGGCAGCATCCGAGGAGCAGGAAAATCAGGGGCTTTTCCCCGAAACATTGATTTTCCTGCTCCTCGGATGCTGTCTGACCGGCTGTGCTTTTCCAACACCATTCTAATCTAGACTGTTATTGTTACCCTGCATGCTAGCCGACAGTGTGATTGTTTCTCTACATGCTAGCCTACAGTGAGACTGCTTCTCTGCATGCTAGCCTCTAATGTGACTGTTTCTCTGCATACTAGCCCACAGTGTGATTTTTACTCTGCATGCTAGCCAAGAGTGTGATTTTTACCCTGTACACCAGCCTACAGTGTGACTGTTGCCCTGAATGCTAGCCCACTGTGTGACTGTTTCCCTGCATGCTAGTCTACATTTGACTGTTTCCCTGCAAGCTAGCCCACAATGTGACTGTTTCTCTGCATGCTAGCCTATTGTATAAATGTTTCTGTGCATACTAGCCTCTAGTGTTATTGTTACCCTGCATGCTAGCCTACAGCAAAAATATTTCTCTGCATGCTAGCCTACAGTGTGACTATTTCCCTGTATACCAGCCTACAGTGTGACTGTTTCCCTGCATACCAGCCAACAACGTGACTATTTCTCTGCATGCTAGCCTACAATGTGACAGTTTTTCTGCCTACTAGATTAGATTACTTACAGTGTGGAAACAGGCCCTTCGGCCCAACAAGTCCACACCGACCCTCCGAAGAGCAACTCACCCAGACCCATTCCCCTATATTTACCCCTTCACCTAACACTACGTGCAATTCAGCATGGCCAATGCCCCTGACCTGCACATCTTTGGAGTGTGGGAGGAAACCAGAGCACCCAGAGGAAACCCACGCCGAATATGCAAACTGCACACAGACAGTTGCCTGAGGTGGGAATTGAACCCGGGTCTCTCGCGCAGTGAGGCAGCAGTGCTAACCATTGTACCACCATGCCACCCTAGCTCACCGTGTGATTGTTTCTCTGCATGCTAGCCAGTGTGATTGTTACCCTGTACGCCAGCCTACAGTGTGATTGTTCCCCTGCATGCTAGCCTACAGTGTGACTGTTTGACTGAATGCTAGCCTACAATGTGACTGTTTGTCTGCACTCTAGCCTATAGTGTGACTGTTTATGGCTGTCTGACTTTCCCAAACTTTATGTTTCTGTCTTTTCCTGTAACTCTTGGGTCCCAATTGACCAAATATCTGTCTGTCTCAGTCTTGATAACACAGCCGTCTGAGATAAAATAATTCCACAGATAAACAATCCTCTGAAAGAAGTAATTATACCTCTTCCCTGTCTTAAACATGCAACCCCTTACTCTGAGTTTGTGTCCCCTGGCCCTACGTTGCCCAACAAGGGGAAAGAACTTCTTCATGTCTACTCTGTCAAGTCTCCTAAGAATCTTGTATGTTTCAATAAGATTACCTCGCATTCTTCTAAGTACCAATGAGAATGGGGCCATCCTTGTTATCACATAGTCTGCTTTTAGATAACCCATTGTTAACCACTAGCTTTCCCCATTAGTGGCTATTCATCCACCCAGCTGGATTGTTATCCACTCCTTTGTCTGTCCAACCCTTCTTCTCTCTTTTTGGCCTCTATGCCCACATATTGTTTCTTTCTTACCCCTTCCTTCCACCCTATCTTTTGCAATAAACCGACATTTTACTAGCTACTATCAGTCCTGAGGAATGGTCACTCGATCCGAATTGTTCATTTTGATTTTTTTCTCCACAGATGATTCTAGACCTGCTGAGTTTTTCCAGCAATTCTGTTTTTGTGTCAATCTACTCAATCACTGCTCTTAACACAATCCTTCCCTGCCCCATACTTGGTACCAGCCTGATGAACCTTCTCTAGTCTGCCTCCAATGCCAGTGTATCTTTGCTTGTAAAAGAGAAAATTCCATGAGGTCATTTAGCAGCATTTTTGTACATCGCAAGTTCTGCTTCATTTCTTACATGTGTTGTGAGACTTGTGAGACCTTCCCAGTGCAGCTTCCCCATGTTCAGCAAGTCAGATTATCTAGTACTGGGTAGCCAACTCAAAGCCGAACTCATTACCTGTAATGCTCAGCTCAGCAATATGTTAGACATAAGCATTAATGAGTACTTCAGCATGTCTCAATGTTACATGTACCAGTGAATCAATGTTCATCCAGAGTCAGTAGAAATGGAGAGTTGAGGCTACAATCCAATTGACCATGATCTTAATTGATGGCCAAGCAGGTTAGTCAGATAAAATGGCTGATTGCTGCTTCTATATTGCATGTTTGTATGTGCCTGACTCGATACATTTGTTTCTTTAACTCGTACAATGTCAGAATTACATTATTTGCACCACTAGAAAACATGAAATATGAAGGAGCAAATCAGAATAGGAATAGAGCTCAAAAATTACAAATTGACGCCTTGTAAGATGCTAATCATGAGCAATCATCCAATGAAAGTTTTAAAGGGAGGGGCAAGAGAAACTGAAGCTGTGGGCTTTCAAACTACAGGCAAGTATAAGTCACATCTTAATTGCTGCTCTCTTTGCACTGAGAGGTTCAGACACAATTTGCAAAAGCAACAATACATTCACTGCATCTTGTAAATGCCAGTTGTGTTTAAACAAGTCAAATGGAGATATCATTAGGACATTAGTCATTTCTCTGTCAATATATGCCCGGAATAGCTTCCTACCTAATGAAACAAGATGCATCAACATCTCAAAGTGCTGCATGACCGTGTCACTAATGTTTCCAAGTACCATTCCATTGCTGCACATATACTGCAGAATGCAGTTATCAAATCCCAGTTGAGTCATGGAGCATAGGTGACAGAAACAGGTAGTGGTGATGGGAGGGATAAATGCATGGAATAGCATGAGGACATTTGCACTTTATTATTGTTATGAAGAACCTGCATGTAGGTGTTTGGTGATCAATGTGAAAGTTTGTGGAAAATATAGAGCTAAAAGTCAAAGTTGCTTCCACTCTGTCCAATTTACATTTGTAATAATTTAAAAAGAAGAGTCGAGTGAGGTAGAGATTTTCCCTTCCCTAAGCAAACGTGATAAAGCTGGAAAGGTAAGCTGGGAATGAAAAGTTCAGAAACTTTATGGAAAGAAAATACATATCTAATTTCCCCTCAAGATTAAAATGGCAGCTTTAGAATTTCAATATTGAGTGGTGACTACCTTTTTCCCACAATTTGCAACTCATTATCAGGCCCAACCAGCCTCTTTTCTATGCCAGTACCAAATCTCTTTTCCTTCTGCAATGAAATAAATTGCACAAATTCCCAAAAGGAAAATCAAAGTAGGTAACTGGCTTCACAGCTTGGTAATTTCTTGTCCCATTATTAGCTCAATTCTGTATTCGCCACAATGTCACATCATCATGCTCAATCCTGATGGATCTGCTTAATAATGGCCAAGGGATGTGTCAGGGGATATTCCACGGAGTCCTGGGGAATTTTATAGAAACCCCTCGCTGTGGGAGCAGGTGACTCAACCCTTCAAGTCCATGCTGACCCAGAGGGTAGAATTGAACCCAGGTCCCAGTCACTTTGAGACAACAGTGCTAACCACTGAGCCACTGTGCTACCCTCTGGAGTCTGGTTTCATTAGATGGGATGGCTAAGGGAATGATTACAGTGAAAAAGCAATTTGGAAGGATATTATTAAGCTGGAGAGGATTCAGAAGAGATTTACCAGGATGTTCCCAGGAATGGAAGGTTTGAGTCATAAAGATAGACTTGGGATTCCTTCACTGGATATAGGAGGTTGAGAAGCCATATATTGAAGTTTATAAAATATTCAGGGGTACAGGTAGAATTAATGATAGTTGTCTTTTCCCTAGGATGGGGATTTGAAGTCTTGGGGGCATTTCTTAAGGAGAAACAAGAGAGATTAAAAAAAAAACATGAGGGCCAAATGTTTTAGACAGAGGGTAGTTTGCATGTGAAATGAAATGACTGAAGAAGTGGTGGATATGGGTACAATTACACTGTTTAAAAGGCTCTTGGATAAATACATGAAAAGGAAAGGCATGGAGGGAAATGGGCCAGGAGCAAGCAGGTGTAACTAGATTAGTTTGGGATAATGTTTGGCGTGGACTGATTGGACTGAAGGATTTGTTTCCATATTGTATGACTCTATGACTTTATAGGGGGCAATAGGGAGCTATGGGAGCAGAGGTTTTCAAAGATCAGTATTGATCTGTCTGTACATAGGGAGTGCGTACAACCAACAAGTGCAAGGCAATTTACAAAGCCACTGTGTTAAATTAGACATTAATGTTTATATAAAAGGGCTAATTGGCTGATCCCACTCTCAGGTAGCCACACATTGCAGGCACTATTGACAAAAAGGGAAAAAGCAGTAGTCCATGAGACAATGTACTAACATCACACAGCGCTAAGGTTAGGTAGCTCTTAAGGCATCAGACAGCATCAATATCTGAGTGTTTTGCAGTGAAGTCTCTCATGATGGGCAAGCAGGTTGACAGGAATCCTGAGACATTTCAATTTGACCCTTCCATCATTGGTTTACCTTCAATGATTCAGAATGTGTGGAGACTGCTAAATGTCACTTAAATGCTTAAGCATCCTGCAGGATGGTGCTGAAATTGTAAAAGGCAGGATGACAAGCAGCTTTTTTGTGGGGGTCAATAAACTATGAGGGAGAGTGGGCATGTGAACAACCCATTGAACTGGTTCAATGAATGGCAACTTGCTGCCTTGAAAGGTGATCAATGGAATGAGATTAACTCCTGCCTGCAGAGATCTGCTCAATTATCACTGATTCTGTACTCTCTCTCAAGGTGGTTCTAATATGGACTGACGTGTGCCCCGGGACAGGCCCTAGCACAAGCCCCGAATGTTGCAGTTAGCCTCAGTGTCATTGGCATTAAGGTACAATTACTTGCAATTATCAACATCACGCTTGAAGGATCCCAGGTGTCTGATGCTATCTGCAGTCAAGGAGTCAGTAGTTTTTAAGCGGTGAGCAATAATTTGTCATCACTGCTTCTTTCATTCTTGGGCTGTCTGAAAAATTTGCTACTCCCTCACACAAAAGTGATTTCACCGGGACGGACAGCAATCTTCACTGATCAGAGAGTTTTAGAGTGTAAGTGGGGATATGTTTGTAAAAAATTTTCACAATTTTTGTTTTCATTCATGGGATGAGGGCATTGCTGGCAAGGCCAGAATTTATTGCCCATCCCTCATTGCCCTGAAGGAAGTGAAGAACCAGACACATTGCTCCGACTATCAGCAATGGTTTCGTGATCATCATTAGTCTCTCAATTCCAGAATTTTATTGAATTCAAATTCCACCATTTGTACCCTGGTACCCAGAATATTCGCTTGGTTTCTGGATTAACAGTCCAGTGATAACGCACTCGGTTGTCGCCTCGCCTACTTATCAGTTGTATTAGCGATGTGCCCCTGTCCTGTTTTTTTCTCTGCCTCTTTGACTGTCTAAATGCTGACTTGACATTTGCTGCTGAGGTGCAGGGAGCCACCTCAGATATTTATGAGTGATATGATCACCAGTCTGAGTCAAATCCAGAAAGAGGACTCACTAAGGAGTTGATAGAGGGTGCAGGGGTCTTGGTGGTGTATCTTCTGAAGCTTGAGTGGTTTCTTGATCCATGGATGGAGATGGAACTGAGGGTTTCCAGAGCAGGCCACTTTGGGGTGGGGATTCACAGTTGACTGTAGTTGAGAGAGAATTAGCTGTGTAAGAGGAATAAAAGCTTGTGTAGTTTAAAAAGGAGTTGCCATTGGTGCTAATGTCAGTACAGCAAATCGAAGCTGACAGGGTTGGGTGCCCATAGAGGTCTTTCAGTCCTCACAAGTGGTTGTGCCTCTCCCTCGTTAACTTGAGAATTTTCTCCTGTGTATAAAGCACATCCACCATCCCCTTCACCCAACCCTCTCCCATCCACTGGTCTTGGTCTTCTCAGTCCAGTTTAGAACCAAATTGTTCCACAAGGAGACAAAGGGAGTGATTCAGAATGCTGGAAGTGAATGGTACAGCAATTAGTGGTGATGTTTAAGCAGCAGAGATGGTGAGGTATCCCTAATGAGTGAGTAGAAAGTGACAAGGACAGAATGGTTTAGTCATTTGGGAGGATGAATGAGTGAAAGCCATTGAGTGGGCATAATGTGAGAGTTATAGCCCATGAGATTTGATGAGATATGTGTGCAGTTTGCTTTTTATGTATTCTTAGGAGATGTATATCGCTGGCTAGGCCAGCACTTATTGTCCATCGCTAATCACTGAAAGGGCAGTTAAGGGTCAACCACTTTACTGTGGGTCTGGAGTCACATGTAGGCCAGACCAAGTAAGGATGGCAGTTTCCTTCTCAAAAGGACATTAGTGAACCAGATTTTTTTTTAGACAATTGACAATGGTTCCATGATCAACATTAGACTCTTAATTCCAGATTTTCTATTGAATTCAAATTCTGCCATGGTGGGATTCAAACTGAGATCCCTAGAACATTACCTGGGTCTCTGGATTAATAGTCTAGTAACAGCGTTACAGTAAGTGGTGGTCGTGTGAGTATGAGGAAGCAGAGCAAAGGTGTTGGCACCTCCCCTTGCAGAGGATCATTCAAGTTTTTCCTGCACTGCTGTGCATTGTGTTTTACCATGGACATAGCACTGACTTAGGTCACTATCGTTATCCAGGCTGCCTCAGTCTAGTGGAGTGGCTGCCTTTTGTGGTCAGCAGGATAGTGCACTACCCTCCCCTGCACCGTTCTGTCCACCAATACGTGCTGGTCCTTTTGACAAAGTGGTGACTAGATACGTTTCTCCTGCATGTATTTGGCAATGATAGTTCTGCAGTATCTTTCAGTTGGGTTGCTGATGTGGTGCCAACATTGTGAACATTGGAAGATCCTGGCAGTGGCAAGCACATCCCCCTCTTGTGCCACATGATTCTGTGAGAAGGGTGGCCTGAGGCCTGGATGCATAACTAATGATGTAAAGAGCAGAAGATTGTATGAGAAAAGTCACTGTGAGCCACAGTGAACTGTGCACCTTGAATCTCACTCGACAAAACATTCAAACTCAAAATGGGAAAATTCATCCGCATGCATTTGAAAAGCTATTATAGGTGCGGTTATGGAAATAATGGAAGTTCTATTTTATATATTCCCTCAATATGAGAAAAAGCAATTTTTTTTTGCTGGAAGTAATTGCTGTCCAACTTCAGAACCAAAATTGCTTTTAATAAATATATTTAATCTATACTTGTGAAAATATATTCTGTTTTATTTCATTTAGCGGTGGGTTCCCAAATCCCATAGTGTGTCCAAATGTTTCCAATCACTTGGCATGTTTTATTTTTACCTTTTTCATTTTACTCCTGCTGCACAAATCGTTCTCCATAATAGGGTAGGAGTTTGGTGCATACATTTATAAAAGCAGACAATGTTGCAAAACATGGACGCAGTGCAAGTAATGATGAGTAGAGAAATGTGTTAATTATTAACAGCTACAGAACACCAGGAAAAGGTAGATGGCTGTACATTGGTTTAGAGTTTGGGCTTTTATTGAAAGTTATGTTCTGTTCTGATTAACTAACTTAAAATTCAGGTGATATAACCAAAATTACCTTCCAAACCTGATAGCATTGAAGTTCCAATAGACATTATTATTGTATAACTGCATTCTTTTTATTCTGTGAGAAACAAAACTGGATTCATTTCGTGAACCAACTTACAAAATCTACTCGCTGACTTTGAGCGGTTCTTGTCTGGAATTTTTGCATCTTGCTGGATTTCCCATCAGTTGTGCTCAACGACAGTTGCAGGGGAGTGGCAAGTATATGCTGTGACCACCTTTGGTTCCAAAGTCACCTGGAACAGTGTCGAAGAAGTCAGACTCCATCAGAATGTCAACCTAAAATGTGAGCACTGTTTTGCTCTCCACAGGTGCACAATGACCCACTGAGCATTTCCGTCATCTTGTGTTTCTATTTCAAGTTTCCAACATCTGTTGTGTTATGCTTTTGTCACAACTTGTTTTGCTCCTAATATCGGAGTTGTCAAAAATGCATGTTGGGATTTGTAGCGATCAAATACATGAGCCTCATCAATGACGAGCAAACACTCACCAATTCCAATCATTTACTTTTAAATTGTGTAATTTTTCATGCCTGAACTATACAGGGAATTTCACCCAATATACTCTCAATAGGCTTTCCAAACACATTCTTGGAGCTGGCAAGAGTTCTGTTGTGAATGCAGTTAATGCCCAAGGAATGTAAGAGTGAACAATGATTAATCTCAGTCTAGGATGCTAACCATGTAAAAGATTCTGTTTTTCTCATTAGAAGCAATGTAAAGGTTACTGTTGTACATTAGATAGCCTTTCACATGCTTTCAAATCTCCCTTCTGGAAGGCTGTATTTTACTCCATGTTTCTAAGGCCCTTTGGGATGGGTTATTGGTCCATATTTAAAAATAATCCCATTGCTGTAATTTGGAAGAGGACGGTGTGCCACACATCTGCTGGCAACTCAGAATTTTTTAACAATTTATTAATGAAACATGTTTCGATTAAACTGAAGTTAATTTAATTTAAGAAAATAAGGCTGACAGTCATTTTAATACAAGTCTTCAAAAGAATGAAAGGTGATGAAATGTTTGATGTAAGCAAACTATTTAAACTGGAAAATGAGAGTACGATTAGAGGACAAGTTACTAAATTCCAGAACCTTCAACAAATTCAGACTTTAAACAGAAGTTTGTTTGCTGAAAATCTTTGTGGAACAGCATCCCAGAAAGGTAAATGATTCTCAATCAACAAATACTGTTAACGATAATTGCATCCCATTGAGAAAAAAGGCTGAAATTATACTAACATAATTAGTGTTCATTTGTCCCAAGGATCTGACCTATTGCCAGACAAACCTGAAATCAAATTCCAGAATATTGCAGGAGCTCATCATCTTCATAGCAATGCATCAGTTAATCCAAATTACCTTACCAACCAATCAGCACCCTTTTCTCCTTGCTATAAATTATTGTGACAGTTGAACTTTGGCACTCTTGCTTTTATCCTGACGAGTGCAAAACCAAAAAAAAATTCAGCAATGCATCTTACTTTTCAAAAATATTCATAACAATGTTCATGAGCAACCATTAAATGAAAGGCCACAAAAGCTGTTGGTTAAGAAATGAGTTTTTAACAAACCCCAAATCGCTGTTCTTCCTCCAAGTATCACAGAATCATGTCATCCAACACACTCATAACGAGAGCAGTTTACACAGAAGGAACCATAATCAGACATTAGAGAATTGGAGATGTGGGGAATGTAGAGGTAGGTAGAATTGAAGCTGAGAATTATGTTAAATGGCCAGGCAGGCCCTGAACCGTACAGTTTACCCTTGCTCCTCTTTCTTGCACATACTTGTGAGATGGTGCTTCATACTTCTGCAGTCTAGTAAATACATTGGCATTCAACAGATATTTTAGACCATTACTTACAAAGGAACAAAACCTTAGCTTAAGAGGAGAAGGTAGGGGAATGGCACTTAGTAAAATGCTCAGTTAGATAACAGGGGAAATAAGGTATTATTTTTCAGTGTGGCAGCCTATCTCCAGGTGGATTCCACAGGGATCAGTGCTGGGATCACAAATGTTTATGACATATATTGATGACTTGGAGCAAGGAGGTGAATGTGTGAACGTACTATAGCCAAATGTACAGACACATGAAAATAGGTGGAAAAGCAGGTTGTGACAGGGGTATAAACAATTTACAGAGAGATGCCGAGAGGTTAACTAAGTGGGCAAAATGTTGGCAAATGGAGTGTAATATGGGAAAATGTGAAGTTGTTCACTTTGGAAGGGAGAATAAAAGATCAGAACATTACTTAAATCAGAGTATGGTAACCCCTACAAGGCCAATGGAGAATCAGTAATTAATCTCCCTGGGCACTGAGTATGAATTCCCTTGATAACAGACAATGGCCTGCCCAGCTGGAATCGTCACCTAGCCCATTATAAAGGCAACGAAGGGATGGGTCTGCAGAACTGTCTGTCCTAGGGTGGGATTAGCCTGTGTATGCCACAAGTAAACATTATTCATTTCCAGCCAGGTTATTACAGAGAAAAACTGCAGAAAGCTGTAACACAGTACCGCTTGGGTGCACATGTGTGCATGACAGAGAAAGCTAGCACTTAGTTACAGTAGGTAATCAGGAAGGTTCAAAGGGTTGAAGTATAAGAGTATAAGTGTAGGGTGCTGGTGAGACCACATCTGGAGTATTGTGAGCAGATATGGTGCTCTGATTTAAGGGAAGATATCATTTCATTGGTGTTCAAACAAAGTTCACGTGGATGATCCCCACTCTGGAGGGATTGTCTTAAACAGGTGGAGACTCTACACACGTGAGTTTGGAAGAATAAAAGTTTTAGAAGAATAAAACACATAGAATTCTTAAGGGCATTGAGAGGAAAAATGCTGAGAGGATGTTTGCCTTCTTGGGAGAGTTTAACACAGGGGGTGCTCTCAGAATAAAGGGGTGTTAATTTAAGATCGAGATGATGATGAATTTCTTCTCTCGGAGGCTGTGAGTCTTTGGAGCTCCTTGCCACAGCAGGTTGTGGGGTCAGAGTCTTTATGTATGTTTAAGATTGAGAGATAGTTTTATCAGTTGGTGCACCGAGGGTTATGAGGAACAGGTGGCAAAGTGGATGTGAGGAATGTTGGGGTCAAGATTAGAGTGGTGCTGGAAAAGCACAGCAGGTCAGGCAGCATCGGAGGAGCAGGAAAATCGATGTGTTGGGCAAAAGCCCTTCATCAAGAAGGAATTTTGGATCAGCTGTGATCTTATTGATTGATGGAGTAGGCTAGAGGGAGCAAACAGCCTAATCCTGTTCCTATTTCTCATGGTCTTATTCCTGATCCTATGTTTCAAATAAATCCATGTGCGAGTTCAAAAAGCTTTTTGATTGTTTTACGAATATAGAATTTGATAAAACTGGCAGTACTTGAAGTAAATTCTACAGCTGCCATTGGGGAAGGAAATAGGGGTCATGTTGATATGATTAGAATAAAAAATACCAGAGGAAACTTGTGCAGAGAATAAATACATTGAGAATAAACCCATCAGTCTAAGAGGCCTGTTTCTGTGCATATGATTTGTATAATGCTTTGTTTTTTGCTTCTGCCATCCTTTCAAAGCTGTAAATCAAGACATCACTTATGTGCATCACAGATCCATTGATTACAACAATTCATCATTCAGCCATCACCAAGAACACATCTAGATGTTGCTTTTGATGACGAAGTTCACAAATTTCATACTTTATCTTTCAATTCAAAATAATTTGACCAGACATCTTTGTGGATTCAAGAAACCTGATCCTAAAAGATATTTATTTTATTATACACTTGCCATCCATGTTAAATGTGCACAATTTAATGTTGGAGAACATGAGCACTGCAGATGCTGGAGATCAGAGTCAAGAGTGTGGTGCTGGAAGCTCTTCACGATGAAGAGCTCCTGCCCGAAATGTAGATTCTCCTGCTCCTCAGATGCTGCCTGACCTGCTGTGCTTTTCCAGCACCACAAAATTTAATATATGCAAACATAAAAATTCATCTGCATTCTTAAACACATCCATTCAATGGTGTAACCTCTCTGAATACTATATATATTGATCCCACATTAACATTAGTCTTTCTATCCTCATGGTAATAGGTGACTGCTAGGGAAACAAACAACAAAAACATGTAATGCAAAAATTGGCAAACTAGTTTGAGAACAATGAAAATACATTTTTGGAGAGAATAAAATATTCAATTGTACCACAATAAGAAATCTGAATGACTTTGTCTATCTATATTATCTTGTATGACGATGCTAGTCCTTCAACAAGGTTATGTTGTCCTTGGTTTTTGCTTTTCAGAGAGGTCATAAAAGATACAGACTCCAGAAAGTCTGGGGTTGAAGGGTTTCAGGGCCAATGTGTTTATAACTAACAAATACTGCCTCAGGCAGAAGGCTTTCAAGTTTTAAAAATAAACACTTGTACACTAAAAGGGGAGTGGCCAGTTCTCCCAGCTCAACTTTTCTCTGGTTTGGTTTGGGTTTTGGCAGCAGTGTTTGGAAGCTGCTGGACCCAAAGAAGCAGGTCCAAACTGGTACCCTCTCTCTGATTTCTCTCCTATAAGATCCTGTGTTTGATTTCTCCTTTTGTGCCAAGGGGTGTTTATGGGGTTGTTGCAAATAGTTAGAGCAGCATCATTAAGTTAGGATGATTTTTTGATTTTTGGATAGGTTGTTATTCGATATTTTGTTCTCTTTTGTTTGTGTTTCATTCGGTAATCTTGTAAATAAATTCAATTTTGTTAAAAACTAAGTGATTCGACTAGTGGCATTTCTGCTGGGATATCCAATTACACCTGCTTAAAACAATTGGAAAAGTGAGGAATCTGGTCTGGTCCATAACAGATTGGGGCTCGTCCAGGATTCGTTCTATCATTCCAAATTGGGATTAGGATTGTTGGACTTGAAGGCAGCAAGTGGTAGGTGTTAATGTCTTTTGTTCTGGGTGTTACACTTTAAGAATGCAAACGCATTGAAAATAATGCAGAAAACATCATGAGAACGATTCTTGGAAAGAGGAACTTCAATAATAAGATTGAATAGAGAAGCCAGAACTGTTATTCTTAAAGAAAAGAAGATTGTGAGGAGATTTGATTGACATAATCAAACTTTTGAGGCCTCTGGACACAGTAAATAGGGATAAACTGTTTCAATTCATGAAAAGATCTAGATCAAAGGGCACAGGTTCAAAATAATTGATAAAAGATGCCAAGGTGATATGAGAAGCAGTTTTCAAGCAGCAAATTGATTAAGGTTTGAAATGCTTGAGATTCTGATAGAGGAAGGATCAAGCAAAGTGTTGAAAAGACTGTTACCTGAAAAGGAAGATTGCTTAAGGTTAATGATAAAAGGTTGAAAAATGGCAAGGGAAAATTGCTCATTTAGAGAGCTGGTGTGGACATGAAGAACCAAATGGCTTCCTTCTGCCCTGCAATAATTCTATAATTATGTGATTTTATGAACAGGCAGCATGCCGTGGCCAGATATGATGATGCGGGGTCTGAAATCAGCATAGGCACCTAGATTTGTTTAGGAACTAGGTGTGGGGATGTTCAGTTTGGCACATTGCACATTATGTTGGTTGCTTCAGAACACATTGTTCACTTCATAAATAAGTGCTGTCCTTGTCCTTCCAGATGGTTTGGAAGGGGCTCTCTAAGGACACTTGATGAATTTTCTGCAGTGGACTTGCAGATGGTACACATGAATGTTACTGAAAGTCTCGTTAGCAGAGAGCTGTTTTCCATGGAGCGTCGGAGGATGAGGGGTAACCTTACAGAGGTTTAGAAAATCATGAGGGGCATGGATAGGGTAAATAGGCGAAGTCTTTTCCCTGGTGTGGGGGAGATCATGACTAGAGGGCATAGGTTTAGTGTGAGAGGGGAAAGATATAAAAGGGATCTAAGGGGCGACTTTTTTCATGCAGACGGTGGTGTGCGCATAGAATGAGCTGCCAGAGGAAGTGGTGGAGGCTGGTACAATTGCAACATTTAAAAGCCATCTGGATGGGCATATGAATAGGAAGGCGTTAAAGGGATATGGGCCAGTTGCTGGCAAATGGGACTAGATTAGGTTCGGATATCTGATCAGCATGGATGAGTTAGACCGAAGGGTCTGTTTCCGTGCTGTACACCTCTATGACTCAATGACTCTATGACTGAATGTTTGTGGGTGTGGTGCCAATAAAGCAGGCTGCTTTGTCCTAGATGGTATAAAGATTCCTGACAGTTCCTGACAGGAAAGTGTGGAGTATTCCATCACAGTACTTATTCTTTAAGTCTATGTTCCTATTACCAAACACTTTATTAAATACTCTCTCAACCTGTCCTGCCACTTTCAATGACTTATGTACACATGCACACATGTCGCTGTGTTCCTGCACTCCTTTTAGAAAAGTACACTTAATTTTATATTGTCTTTACATGCTCTTTCTTCTAAAACAAATCACCTCCTATTTCTCTGCATTGAGTTTCACCTGGCAGCTGTCTGCTAACTTGTTTGTGTACTACATTCCTCAAATGCTTCCAATGTTGATATCATCTGAAGACTTTAAATTGTTGTCTGTACACCAAGTTGTGGAATATTAATGTATATCAGGAAAAGCAAGGTTACCAGTAGTGAATGCTCTGTGCATTTCCAAAAAGTAAACCTCTCTCCTGCCCAAAAAAACAAACATAACCCTCTCTGTTTCCTGTCACTCAACCAACTTTGTTTCCATGTTGCTAACATTACTTTTATTCCATGAGCTCTAACATTGCTGACAAGGCTGTTGTGTGGCCCTGCATCAAATGGCTTTTGGAAGCAGACCAGATTAACTGTTTGCATTGCAACCCTCTTTGTAACACCATCAAAAGACACCAGCAATTTAATTAAACACAATTTTCCCTCAGGAAATTCCTGTTGGCTTTCCTTTATTAATCCATTTGTCCATATGAATATTAATTTTGTCATGGATTGATCTTTTATAAGGGATAAGAAATAGACAGCGTTAAAGAGTCTTATAACAAATGGAGCAGATCTCAGCTCCACAGACCTGTCACATGCAGTCATGAATTGTGTTGAATAATTAACCAACTCATTAGAGGAGGAAGCTCCACATATATTCTCATCTTGAATGTTGCGAGAGACCAGCACATCAAGACAAAACACATAACTGCAGCATATGCATCCATCATCAGCCAGAAATGCAAAATGGATGATTCATCTCAACTGCCTCCTGACCTCCCTAAAATCACAGACGCAAGTATTGAGTCAGTTTGGTTCACTCTGCATGATATGAAGAAACAACTAAAAACAAGGGATACTGCAAAAGTTATGGGACCTGACAATGTTCTGGCAATAGTCCTGAATTCTGATGTTCCAGGATTGGCATGCCCCTTTCCAAGCTGTTCTAATACAGCTACAACACCAGTTTTGATCCAGTAAATGTGAAAAATTGTCCGCGTATGTCTGCACACAAAAACAGGACAAATAGAAACCAGCCAATTACTACCCCATCAGTCTATTCTCTATCATTGACAAAGTGATGGGCAGGGTTTTTGACAGTGCTATCAAGTAGCATCTGCTTAGCAATAATCTACTCATTAATGCTCAGTTTGGCTTCTGCCAGGGCCACTCAGCTCCAGATCTCATTACAACTTTGGTCCAAAAATGGACTAACATTTGAATGGCTAAAGATGAGGTGAAAGTGACCCTTGAAACAGGTCTGCATTTTATAGTGTGGTCACAATAAACTCAAACAAAACCTGAGTGAATGAGGATAAGGGGGAAATCTCTCCAACATCATACATGGCAAAGGGGAAGATGTTTGTAGCTTCTGGAGGGCAATAATTTCAGTTGGATGTTATTAGTACAGGAATTCTGTAAATCATAATACTGCATAATATTCAGCACTATTCTTGACCCCTCAGGTACTGAAGTATCTGGTGTTCATATGCAGCAAGACCTGAACAACGTCCGGGCTTGGGCTGAAAGGGCCAAGTATTATTTTAGCCACACAAATGCAAGGCAGGGATCACCTTAAACAATAGAGAATCTAATCATCTTCCTTTTATATGTAATGGCATTGCCATCACATTATCAATATTGTTGGGGATAGCATTGACCAGCAACGGAATTGGACCAGCCATGTAAATATTATAGCGAGAAGGGCAGGGCTGAAGCTGGGAAATTTTCAGTGGTTAGCTCACCTCTTGGTTCCCCAAAGCCTGTTTATTATCCACAAGGCACAAGTCAGGAATGTGATGGAATGCTGTCCACTTGCTGGGATGTTTGAAGTTCGAACAACACTCAGGAAAGACAGCACCATCTGGAAAAAAATACAGCCTATTTGTTTTGCACGAAATCTACCAGCTTCAGTGTTCATTTCCTTCCCCACTGGCACATAGTGGTAACTGTGTATACCACCTGCAGGATGCCTCTGCAACAATTCATTAAACTTTCTTTAATGGCATTTTCCAAACCCATAACCTCTATCACTTTGAAGAACAGAAGTAGCAGATGCGTGGGATCACCAATACCTGAAAGTTTCCTTCCAAGCCACACACCATCTTGATCGGGAACGATTTCATCATTCCTTCATTGTTGATGTGTCAATATTCTGGAACTTTCTTCCAAGGGCACTTGTGGATTTCCTTACACCCCAAGAGTGCACCGGTTCAAGAAAGTAGCTCAGCACATCTTCTCAATAGCAATTAAGAAAGGGCAATAACTGCTGGCCTAGCAAGTGATGCACACATTCCATGTATAAATAAAAAATAAAAGGTTTACCCATCATTAATATTGAAGTTGTTGAAGTTATCTTTGCACCTGGTTTGAACAAGAGAGTAATGTTTGCCTTTTTCACATCTTCTGGCACTCCACCTGAATCTAAGGAAGAATGAAAAGTTATGACTAGTGCTTCCACAATTTCCACTCTTGCTTCCTTCAGTATCCTTGGAACCATCTCATCCCGTCCTGATACCTTATAAACTTTAACTATAGTAAGCATATCCGATACTTCCTCCTTATTAATTTTAAAATTAATTAGTTTCTGAATTACTTCCTGTTTCACCTTGGCCTGGGTAGCATCTTCTTCCTTGATGAAAACCAGTGCAAAGTATATATTTATTATCTCAGCTATATCCTCTGCCTTCAATTATAATTTTTCTTTCTGGTCTCTAATAAGCCTTCCTTGGCATTTCATTTCTAATATGCTGAAGAACACTTTGAGTCTGTTTCTTACATTGGCTGCCAGTCTATCTTTATCCTCCCTTTTTCTTACCTTATTTGATTTTTCACACTTCCTCTAAACCTTCAACACATGTTTTGATTCTCAGTTGTATTTTCTGTTTGACACGTGTCATAAGTATATTTTTTCTTCCATGTCCTAACTTCAAACTCTTTTTTTCTTTGGCAACCAGATAACTTGAGCTCTGTTTGCTTTTCATTTCTATTTCAAGAGCAGGATACGTTGACATTGCCCAAACTATCTCTTCTTTGAAGGTAGCTCCTTAATTACATTCACCTTTTTCCTACAATTGCTCAATTCCAATTCATTTGGCACAGATCCATGCTTACCCAACTGAAGCTGGTTTTCTCCTAGTTGAATGTTTTATTCATTGTCTAATTCCATTATCAGCCTAAACATTGTGACACATTGATCACTGTCACCGAAATGTTTTCCTACTGACATTAAACCACAAAGCCATGTGATCTCCAATAGAGTACTTCCTTTTTGTTTGGCTTTGGAACAAAACATTTCAGTACACGCTGTAGGAAATCTCCTCCACTCTTGATCACACTGAATTCCTCTTCATTGGTAGTTCTTAGTAAATTCTGTAACTTTGAGACCAGAGTTAGAGGCAATTTGTCTCTTGACATAGGCCTCGATAGGGGAAAGCAGCCAACTCTCAAAACATGCATTGAAAAATATCAAACTGACTCTTGAAACAAACTTGCTGGTTATTAAGTCTACATTTTCAGCACCTTATTGTATTACTGAGAGACTGAAGTGACTTACACATTTCAAAAGTGAAAGTTCAACAGCTTTGCTGTTTGCAGTACATTCTGAGCATTACATGGATGGACAAAATCATGAATGTGGCATTTCGTTCAACAGCAGATCTCACAAATATAATTATCCCTTATAAAGTAGATGACTCCACAGTCTTGAGAAGGATCACAGGCTGAAGAACAGCCACACACTATGGATTTTCTATATGGTAAGGATTTTGGAACCAGCTAATGAATAGGATGCCACAGCTGTGCTTCGAGAATGCAGGCCAGCAATGGCATGAAGGGTTAACATATTTATATTTGCAGTTAGGAACAGTAGCTGACAACAGAGGAGCATGACAACTTCATCTGTGTCCATCACCACAATGATCCATTGTTAGAGTAGGGCTGACACTGAAAAGGAAACATGGCCAAACCTGCCTCTTATTGTACAGATCTCTTCCAACTTCAGCAAAACTGCACTCACTGAAACTGCTCAACAGATTTGACTTGCTGCATATCCACTATCTCTCACAGATGAAATCTGGATCCTGATGCTAGAACAGTTAAGCATTCTAGCATAAAGGAGCAACAGGTTTAGCTGTGTGTGCACATAAGTCATTATCAGCTGGATTGTCTGTCTTCTCTACAATTTTCATTTCTGAGGTTTGGGCCATGGGCCTTCCAACAAATTCATCCATACGTATTGGCGAAGTATCGCAGTGGTTTGTCATTGCTTTCTGCAGGAAACTCTTGCACTCTTACTGTTTATTATCAGGTATATTGAGAGAATTTATGGGTCAACAGTTTACTGATTGGCTATATTACAGATGTAACTACCTTGGTCAACAAGTCTTTCATGGGGCTCGAACCTGGAACATCTGGCCCAGAGGTAGGGATACTACTACAGTGCCACAAGAACTGCTTACAAGCTAGTGCACAAGTATAAAATAGCAATCCAAGCATCTTGTGAAATGTATAAATGAGGAAGTGGTGTTTCAATTGTACAGACACAGTTTTGGTCATTTATAGCCTAGAGTATAGTACTCGGTGTTAGGCAGAATGCCTAGGAGAGATATATCATGGAGACAGGTTGGAGAGGGTAATTTATAATCCTTGAATTTAGAAGGTTGAGGGATGATCTAATTGAGACACTTAAAATGCTAAAACAACTTGATATAGTAGATAGAGAAATTATTTTATCTGCTACTGGCACCCCAGGAAGAAAAGGCATAATCTTAAAATTAAAGTTAAGCTATTTACAGATGAAGCAGAGAAGCGTTTTTTCGCACAAAGTGTGCTGGAAATGCAGAGATCTCTTTCCCAAGAGGCTGTGGTTGCTGGGTCTATTGAAGCTTACAGGACTAAGATCAATATATTTTTGTTAGATAAGGGTATCAAGGGATATGGAGTAAAGATGGGTAAATGGAATTGAGATACAGATCAGTCACAATTTAACATAATAGCAAAAGAGGTTAAAAGGCTGATGACGTATTCCTGCTTCTATGTTCTGATCACAGAAATACCAAATATCGTCTGTTGCTATCTCAGATCAGGCAACAGTCCGAGCTGGTATCATTCCTGCCAGCTATTAGGATTATTAATTCATAAATAAATCTCAAGTAAAAGCACTTGATTGTAAGAAAATCGCTGTGAAACATACTTGCCTATTATTCACAGGGTAACAGGTACATTGGTCTGATTGGGAGCAAGAATATGAATTACGAGGTGAATTAAAAATAACCAAAGTGACACAGTGTCTTTGAACATTCCAGAATAGTCCACTCCTTGTCGGAAAGTGACAGATTTCTGCAGGCAAAAACCACAGATTGTATTCAATGCTTTGGCTGCCATCTGTGACTAGCTTACTGAAATATAATTTTTATGTGCAGTACCCCCCACCTCTGTATCACTTCCATGTCGTTTGAGGCTGTTTCAGGCTTTCCCTTTGCACTGCAGTGAGACCTTGCAACAGCTGTGTTGCAAAGCGTACACTGTTAGAAGGTAAGCTGCACCTTCCTGAGAACAAGAGGAAAATTATGTTTGTTTCTTGAACATAAATCTGATCCAAGCAGAGTTGGACCCGTGGGTCAGTAATTATTTGAACCGTGCAGCTGTTCCTCCAAATTTTGGATCATTAGGACACCTGGACTAATACAGACAGCTTCTAATCCTCAATTGTGGATCAGCATTTGCTGAGTAGCATATGGAGAAACTTCACAGTAATGCTCCTTTAAGAATTCATTGTCCAATTATTGATGCTGAGATCGGGTTGAACACCTGACGCCAGCATAAACTGTGCAGAATTTTGCTGTTAATCTACTTTTATCATAAACAAACAAGAATCCTTTGTTGCCTGGCACTTATAGAGCCATAGAGATGTACAGCGTGGAAACAGACCCTTCAGTCCAACTCGTCCATGCTGACCTGATATCCTAACCTAATCTAGCCCCAGTTGCCAGCATTCAGCCCATATCCCTCTAAACCCTTCCTATTCATATACCCATCCAGATGCTTTTTAAATTTTGTAATTGTACCAGCCTCCACCACTTCCTCTGGCAGCTCATTCCACACACGCATCACCCTCTGCCTGAAAAGGTTGCCCCTTAGGTCCCTTTTATATCTTTCCCCTCTCATCCTAAACCTATTTCCTTTAGTTCTGGACTCCCCCACCCCAGGTAAAAGACCTGGTCGACTAATGGCAGCATCTATATCCAATAACAATTTTTAATAAAAATTTGAAATTTACAAAGCAAATCAGTGTTAATTGTAAAAATAGAAAGAACTGCGGATGCTGAAAATCAGAAACATAAACAGAAATTGCTGGAAAAGCTCAGCAGGTCTTGCAATATCTGTGGAGAGAAAGCAGTTAACATTTCGGGTCCAGTGATTATTCCTCCAACATCATTCTTAACATTTTATATTCAGGTTTGGTGGCTTCCAGACTCAAGCATGGGCAAAGAAATAGCAGATGGAATACAATGTGAGAAAGTGTGAGGTCATATACTTTGGTAGGAAGAATAGAAGCTTAGACAATTGTTGACAATCATTCACCAACATGCCTTTAGTTAAAATGCTGATTCCCCAACCATCTACTGGATTACACAAATGAATTACACAACACTTAAGACAGCCAATAGGACAGATACAGTCACTGGAAAAGAATTGAAAAGTGTTTTTGGGGAAGGTAAAGTAATCAGGTTCTAAATTTTGTTTCTTTTTCCGACAATTTTCTGATCCACTGAAAGGCTTATGATTCTGGCAACTTATCTATCATTGAATGACAGAGTGATTCTATTCAAAACAATAAAGAATATTAGTATCCCAGTTTCCTCCTAAATAATGCTGTTGGAATGGCCCTCCATATTTGTAATTTGATATGATTCTCTGTAGATATTTTAAATCAACTTGTTGGATGTGTTATGAGACACTTCAGACACATGTGAAACTTGAACCTAGGTCTTCTGCCTCAGAGGCAGAGACACTAACACGATATTACAAAGGCCCTGAAGCCAATTGGACTTGGGATGAGCAGATGGTCTTCCATTTAAATCCTAACCAAGCCTGAATCTGCTTAACTTCTGATGTTTTCAGGGTGTTATGAAGTTTTGAGGTGGCAGGGAGGCTACAGAAGGATTTGGACAGGTTAGGAGAGTAGGCAAAGAAATGGCAGATGGAATACAATGTGGGGAAGTATGAGGTCATATACTTTGGTAGAAAGAATAGAAGATTTTCTAAGTGGGGAGAAAATTCAGAAGTCTGAAGTGCAAAGGGACTTTGGAGTCCTAATCTAGGATTCCCTTCAGATTAACTTGCAAGTTGAGTCAGGAGTTGGGAAGGCAAATGCAATGTTGGTATTTATTTCAAGAGGACGAGAATATAAAAGCAGGGATGTATTTCTGAGGCTTTATAAGGCTCTGGTCAAACCATATTTAGAATATTGTGAGCAATTTTGTGTCCCATATCTCAGGAAGGATGTACTGGCCCTGCAGCATGTTCAGAGGAGGTTTATAAGAATGGTCCCAGGAATGAAAAGCTTAACGGAAAATGTGGGGGATACTAAATGAATATTTTGCATCAGTATTTACTGTGGAAAAAGATATGGAAGATATAGACTGTAGGGAAATAGATGGTGACATCTTGCAAATGTCCAGATTACAGAGGAGGAAGTGCTGGATGTCTTGAAATGGTTAAAAGTGGATAAATCCCCAGGATCTGATCAGGTGTACCCGAGATCTCTGTGGGAAACTAGAGAAGTGATTGCTGGGCCTCTTGCTGAGATATTTGTATCATCGATAGTCACAGGTGGAAGACTGGAGGTTGGCAAATGAGGTGCCACTGTTTACGAAGGGCGGTAAAGACAAGCCAGGGAACTATAGACTAGTGAGCCTGACCTCGGTGGTGGGCAAGTTGTTGGAGGGAATCCTGAGGGACAGGATTTACATGTATTTTGAAAGGCAAGGACTGATTCGGGATAGTCAACATTGCTTTGTGCATGGGAAATCATGTCTCACAAACTTGATTGAGTTTTTTGAAGAAGTAACAAAGAAGATTGATGAGGGCGGAGCAGTAGATGTGATCTATATGGACTTCAGTAAGGCGTTCAACAATGTTCCCCATGGGAGACTGATTAGCAAGGTTAGATCTCATGGAATACAGGGAGAACTAGCCATTTAGATACAGAACTGGCTCAAAGGTAGAAGACAGAGGGTGGTGGTGGAGGGTTGTTTTTAAGACTGGAGGCCTGTGACCAATGGAGTGCCACAAGGATCGGTGCTGGGCCCTCTACGTTTTGTCATTTACATAAATGATTTGGATGAGAGCATAAGAAGTACAGTTAGTAAGTTTGCAGATGACACCAAAATTGGAGGTGTAGTAGACAGCAAAGAAGGTTACCTCAGATTACAACAGGATCTGGACCAGATGGGCCAATGGGCTGAGAAGTGGCAGATGGAGTTTAATTCAGATAAATGCGAGGTGCTACATATTGGGAAAACAAATCTTAGCAGGACTTATACACTTAATGGTAAGGTCCTAGGGAGTGTTGCTGAACAAAGAGACCTTGGAGTGCAGGTTCAAAGCTCCTTGAAAGTGGAGTCGCAGGTCGGTAGGATAGTGAAGAAGGCATTTGGTATGCTTTCCTTTATTGGTCAGAGTACTGAGTACAGGAGTTGGGAGGTCATGTTGCAGCTGTACAGGACATTGGTTAGGCCACTGTTGGAATACTGCATGCAATTCTGGTCTCCTTCCTATTGGAAAGATGTTGTGAAACTTGAAAGGGTTCAGAAAAGATTTACAAGGATGTTGCCAGGGTTGGAGGATCTGAGCTACAGGGAGAGGCTGAACAGGCTGGGGCTGTTTTCCCTGGAGCATCGGAGGCTGAGGGGTGACCTTATAGAGGTTTACAAAATTATGAGGGGCATGGATAGGATAAGTAGACAAAGTCTTTTCCCTGGGGTGGGGGAGTCCAGAACTAGAGGGCATAGGTTTAGGGTGAGAGGGGAAAGATATAAAAGAGACCCAAGGGGCAACTGTTTCACGCAGACAGTAGTATGTGTATGGATTGAGCTGCCAGAGGATGTGGTGGAGGCTGGTACAATTGCAACATTTAAGAGGCATTTGAATGGGTATATGAATAGGAAGGGTTTGGAGGGATATGGGCCGGGTGCAGGCAGGTGGGACTAGATTGGATTGGGATATCTGGTCAGCATGGACAGGTTGGACCGAAGGGTCTATTTCCATGCTGTACATCTCTATGACTCTATGACTCTATAACATATGAGGAACGTTTGAGGACTCAGAGTCTATACTCAATGGAGTTTAGAAGGACGAGGGAGCATCCAATTGAAACTTTCAGAATGCTGAAAAGCCTGGATAGACTGGACATTGGGAAGATCTTTCTATTGACAAGAGAGACTAGGACCCAAGAGCACAGTCTTAGAGTAAAGGGAAGACCCTTAAGAACAGAGATGAGGAGAAAGTTCCTCAGCCAAAGAGTGGCAAATCCATTGAATTCATTGCCACAGAAGATTGTGAAGCCAGCTCATTGAGTATATTTAAGACAGAGATAGATGTGTTCTTGATTGTTAAAGGATCAACGATTACAGGGAGAAAGCCGGAAAATGGAGTTGAGAAACACATCAGCCATGATTGAATGGCGAAGAAGACTCGATGGGCTGAATGGCCTATTTTCTGCTCCTATGTACTGCTCTAATGACCAAACTTTAGCTTGGGTTATAGACTACTCGTCTGGTGACAATACTACTACACTATTTTCTCCCCAACTCTTCGGTACAGTATAAGTACTTTGAATAAAAATTCAATCATAGATTCAGGACACTTTAAGAGCAACATTTACAACAAAACATTGGCATCTAAGTATGCAGTAGCAGTTGACAAAGTGTGCGTACATTGAACAACAGCAGCACTGATGTGTGCCACTGACCATATTGGCAAAGGCTTCTGTCGCTGAGGCTACATCAGGATTCAAGCCTTGCATAAGTAGGGGCCCTAATGTCAGCTTGAGAGCCTCTCCTAAAATGTATTAGTAATTAGCTATATTAGACAAACTGAGTTGATGCTCACAGAATTTTCCATTGAGTATAAAGCAAGAGAAGTGATGCTTTATATTCAGAATGAAATCTCTCCTTTTTGCTGAATGCTTGTCTTACACCATAATTAGTGCTCAGAATTATACGTTCCAAACCTACACAGTCCCACAAGCTCATTAGGGACTGTTAATTATGAAAAAAAAAAACATTTTTTTTTCTGGCTTTGCACTGCAGGAATCATTTTGGGCTCCAAGATCTTATTCTCTATTTTGATATAAATTCATGATCACTAACTCAGGAACTGCAGTAAAAAAGAACGGGGTCAGGAAGATTACCATTCCCCTAACTGATCATCTTTTTTTAAATGCATTTTAATTCTAAGAATTGATTCTTTTTAAATTAATTCATGGAATGTGGGGATTATGGACACGACCAGTATTTATTGACCATTCCTAATTCCTTGTCTCGGTGATAGGAGCTACCTTCTCTAACCACTCCATTCCATGTCCAAGTATACCAACAATACTGTATGGGAGGTTCTTCCAGGACTTTGAGATAACAACAGAGATGGAACAGCAATTTAGTTTCAAATCAGGATGATGCCTGACTTGAAGGGAAACTTGTTGTTGGTGATGTTCCTGTGCATGTCCTCCCTTGTCCTTTTGTCTGGTAGAGGTCCCACATTTGGAAGGTATTATTGAAGGAGTCTCAGTGAGGAGATGGTACAGACTGCTGCTATGGTGTGGCGGTGATGGAGTGCGTGAATGTCTAAGGTGGTAGATGGGGTGCCAATCAAGCAGGCTGCTTTTTCCCGAAAGATATCCGTTTCAATGAATGTTGTTTGAACTCCAAGTATGTGGAGAGTATTTCATCAAAATCTTGGCTATGGGTCAGGATTTAGGGAAACAGGATGTGAGTTAAACAGCACAGAGCTCTCGGTCTCTGATCTGCTCTTGCAATTGCAATATCAACTGATCCACTTATATTTTAGTGAAAAATAACTTGAGCACGTTGATAGTGGGGGGATTCAGTAGAAGCTGTGCCACTGAATGTCAAGGGGAGATGGCTAGATTCCCTTTTGTTGAAGATAGCCATTATTGGACACCTGAGAGGAATGATTGCAAAAGCAATTTCTTATCTCAAGTCTGAATGTTGTCCAGGTCTTGCTGGCTTCAATACCTCAGGAGTGGGCATCAAAAGGAACTTCTCCACCTCCTGATGCTCCCTGGCTTGCTCTGTTCTTCCAACCTCCTGCCTGTCTACTTACAATAACTCAGGATTCATGACTGGTATGGAACATCGTGTAATCATCAGTGAAGATCCAATTTTCTCACCTTACATTAGAAAGATACCAAACATGAAACAAGTGAAGATGATTGGACTTGGGACATTACCCTGATCAATGTTTAGGGAAAGAGAGGTTTGGCCTCCAGCAAATGAAACCACGTTTCCTTGTGCTCCGTATGACTCCAGCCATTGAAGAAAACTTGCCCCAAGTTCCCATTCACTTCAGGTTATGTTGGGGCTTCATGAATGAGTCAAGTGCTTCCTTGGTGTCAAGGTAAGGCTCTCTCATCTCTCCACTGGAATTTCACTCTTTTGCCTATATCTGGCCCAAGATTGCATTCATGTCTGGAATCAGGGACCCCGGGTAAAACCCAAATTGAATAACAAAGGGATTAGGTTATTATTGAGTATTTGTCATTTGATAACACGGTCGACAATGCCCACCTTCAGTTTGCTTCAGATTGAAAGTAATCTGATGGTGCAGTAATTGTGGAATTGAATTTGTGGATAGGATATGCCTGGACTATTTTCCATTCTGCCAGATAGATTGCAGTGCAGTAGCTGCAAAAGGGGAACAGATTGGCAAGGATTGTGGCGAGTTTTAGAGCACAAGCCTTAAGTATTACAACTGGGATGTAGTCAGGAGCCATTGCTTTTGCTGTACCCAGTGATTTCAGCTGTTTCTTGATACCAAGAGGAATGAATTGAGTTTGTTTAATTACAGCATTTTTCTGCTAGGGATTCAAGAAGAGGATGAGAAGGATAATGCATTGAATACTTGTGGCTCAATTTGATTGAAAATCCTTTTGCTTTGTCTTTAGCATTCACATGGGGGGGTCTTCCATCACTGAGAATAGAGATATTTGTGGAACTTTCTCATTCTGTTTGTTATTTGATTGCCCACCACTGTAATGTAGTAGGCCTCAACTGTTAAATTGAGTACAGCTATATATGCTAAAACTTTGATTTCTGCACCTTGATCTTAACATGTACAATGAAAAAGGAATCTTCATGGAAAATGGAATCCCAAAGCAGAACACAGTTGCATTTACACAGAATCTTTCATATCATCAAGACATCAAGCACTTCATTGATAATTAATTAATTTTTGAATGTGTTGGCTTGTACTCTAAACAAACTAGCACTAGACCTACCCGAAGAGCCTGACACCTATTAATACAACAAGGAATGATTTGGAGATGCCGGTGTTGGACTGGGGTGTACAAAGTTAAAAATCACACAACACAAGGTTATAGTTCAACAGGTTTAATTAGAAGCACACTAGCTTTCGGAGCGCTGCACTGCACACCATATGCAAAGCTAAATATTATAAGGAAACATGGATGGAGAAAAAGTGTATACAAAGGTTTATTTTGAATCAAATGAACTAATCTCAGTTTCCAACAGTAGCAGTTGTCGATCTGCATTGACTTTTTGCAAAAGAATTATTGCTATTTTAATAAGAGCTAGGAACAGCTTCAATTCTGCAAATTTATTATTTAAAAAGAGCTTTATTATCACAGCTTTTTGTGCAAAGTTTCTTTTGTTCATGTAATCTTTTAAGAGATGCTAATTATTGCGTAAGATGATTCTTTGTGATAGTGCTGTTAAAGAACCTTTTACACGTGAGTTAATTGTGTCTGATTCAAGATTGGTATGGTATAGAGGCTTGACACTTTTTTAGTTATCTACCTCTTTAGGAGCTGTAATTATTCTACTTCTTGCCACTGAAAATGAGTGTATGAAAGGAACATTTAACATCAGGAAACTTTACACAAAGGATTTTCTGGTGGGTCTTGGGGATTAGTTTTAACTAAAGGTTATCTGCTTTTCAGTCCCTGTCTGATTAATCATGCTGGGTGAGTGGGTGGGTGGACAATTTGGGAGCTTTAAGTAGAACCCATTGCTATTGATGTATCAGAGGAGTCTAGTACAGAATTGTGTTGACCATCTATCATTTATTAGGGAGGAAGTGAGGACTGTAGATGTGGAGATCAGAGTCAAGAAGTGTGGTGTTGGAAAGGCACAGCCGGTCAGGCAGCATCCAAGGAGCAGGAGAGTCGACATTCCGAGCATAAGCTCTTCATCAGGAGCTTAAACTTGAATATCAACTCTCCTGCTCCTCCGATGATATCTGACCGGCTGTGCTTTTCCAGCACCACACATTTATTAGGAAGAGATATACTAGCAGGAACAGAGTGGTAAAGCCAATTGTAAATTGTGTTTGTTGAGACAAAGTCAGGGGGAATTTAAAAGGTTTTCAGTTCAATTAAGCAATGCTGATCTCTTTAATCCTGAAATCATCCACCATCTAAAAGGCTGGTGTCGGGTGTGTGATGGGATACTCTCCATTTGCCTGAGTGAATGCTGATCCAATACTCAAGAAGCTCAACACCATCCAGAACAAAGCAGCTGATTTTATTGGCACCTCATTGACCGCAATTAATATTCACTCCCATAACAATATGGTAACAAGAATGTATAAGATCTACATATGTACTGCAACAAGTCACTAAAGCTCCTTTGGCAGCACTTTCTAGCCCTGCAAACTCTAACAACGAGAAGGACAAGTGGAGCAGGGGACAAGGGGACATGGAAACATCATCAGCTGCAGGTTCTCCTCCAAGCTACACAACATCCTGACTTGGAAATATATCTCCATTCATTCACTAGCACTAGCAGTAAAATTTTGAAACTCATTTCCAAGCAGCACTGTGGGTGTACTTACGCACAAACAGATGATGGAATTCATCAGGTCACCGAGTCAATCACCATATTCTCAAGGGTCATTAGGAATGGATGATAAATTTTGGCTTAGATAATGACACTCGCAAATGTGATTGACTAAACAAAAAGTTAGGTAATAATTTACAATTTAAAATGGATTATACTACCTGTGTGCCCAAGTACTGCACTGTACAGTGCATGAATGGTTTCCTTGCAATTTTGTTTTTCTGATTTTCAAGTCTCTTTCATTATTCCCCACCCTCCCCCTTTCTGTTTCTTGCTCTCTGTCTTTTTTTTTTGTTTCTACTTTTCAGTTCTTCCATAAGATCAAGGTTTCTTTTATTTTGCATCTTATTCAATTAACATTTCCATCACCCCAGTCATTTTCAACTCTGTGTGTGAGCATCTTACTTTGACCAACCAGATATCTTCCAACATGAGCATCACACCATTATGTGTAGCACACATCCATCTGTGTTTGGCTGTCCCTTTTCTCAAAGCTCCAAGACCTTATCTCCCAGAATGACCTCGAAATTCCAAATCTGTGTTTCCACATGCAGAACAATTCCCGCACATGGTCTCAAGGTCTTGGTTTTGTTGGAAGTTAGCTCTTTTAATTGATCTTCCATGGTTCCACTACTTCAGCACTTTTTAATATTGTGTCCTACTTTTAATTTTGCCTATTTGACCACATGACCAAGATGAGTTCCTAATAAAGTTAGATTTTAATGATTGGCATTCTTATGAATAATTTAATAATCTTATGCCTTACAAGATATCAGTACAGCATTTGGCAGATTTCTCTCTCAGTAACTGTGTGAAGATGAGGTCAAATTCCATCTTCATCCCTAAATAAATGATGACAGCATATGAAGAAAAGATAGCATGCCAATCTAGGTGACTAAAATGAATAAGTATTAGGTTCTTTAAGAAGAGGAATGAATGTGGTTACGAGAATATTGCGATAATGAAACAAACAAGAAAGAGAGAGAGAACAGTTGAAGAGAAGAATGAAGCTACTCCAGGGCTGATAGATCTGCTCCATGGAATTTATTATTTACAAGAACGAGAGATTTTACAGCCACCACACGTAACATTTGAAGGAGGAAGAATCAAATATCAACTCTTCCAAAAGGAAAATATTCCACAAGTAAAAGATGCTAGGCAAAGCTAAAACCTTATCTGCCTTCTTCGCTGAGCAAAAGCATAAAAATGTAATAATGATTTAGTATTGTTCTCTGCAAGCAGCCTTCCAGTTGTAAATTTAACTGAGCATAGTTAAGCCTATCATACACGAGCAGTAAATATATATTGGTAATCATGGCTGCAGTCTTCTACAGCAGTAAAGTCGAAATCTCTGTGTACAAGACTGCAATAGCTTAAAAACCAATTTCATCGATTTTCACTTAAAGCCATTGGCATTTGTCATTTAATAAAAACCTTTCAGCAACTTCCAGCAAAAGGGATTGGATTAGTACTTTAAATATTCATTTTCCCAGGGAGTGACGGGGTGGGGTGGATGGTGTGGGGTGGGAGTGGATGGTGTGGGGTGAGGATGGATGGTGCGAGGTGGGGGTAGACGGAGGCGGAGTGGGGGCAGACGGGGTGGAGTGGGGGTGGTGGGGCATGAACACTTCCATCTAGAAGGACAAGAACACGTAGACACATGGGAACACCACTACTATCTGCAAGTTCCACTCCAAGCCACTATGCTTCCTGACATGGAAATATATCACCATTCCTTCATTGTCACTGGGTCGAAATCCTGGAATTCCTTCCCTGTGGGCATGTGAACTGCAGCAGTTTAAGTAGGCAGATCATCACCACCTTCTCAAAGGCAACCAGGGACAGGAAAGAAATGCTGGCCAGCAGTGAAGCACATATCCCATAAGTAAACTAAAAAAATGTTTCCATTGCACCTCTAAACCACAGACTCTATTCCACCCACGGGCCAAAAAAAAACCTCTATTGACACTGATCAGCTTTAACAAAGCAGCTTCCCACTCCATCAAAGTCCTCAGGGATACTACGGTCGGAAAATTATGGACCAATAGCTGGAATATCGGAGTCAGCTAGATAGCTTAATCTCAACAGCCAAAGACACAGTGGGATGAGTCCCTTATATCATGCCATTAATTTCAGTTGATCTAAGAATTCATCAAGGATTCTTTGATAGGATATCTCAAACTCCAAGCATGAATAACCTGGAAGGAGAAAGGTAGCAAGCACAAGGGAACATCACCATCTTCATGGTCTCTTGAATGCATCCTTCCTCAGAAATATGCTGTAATTCCTTCCTTATTCCTGGTAATGTAGGAGTACCTTCACCGAATTCACTGCAGTGATTTAACAAGGCTGTTCACTACCTCCTTCTCAAGCTCAATTAGGAATGAGCAATTATCCTGAATTTGCAAGCAATGACTACGTCCCATGAATAAAGTTTGAGAAATCTCATGCAAAAGCATTGATAAACATTAACATCATTATCACCATTTTCTAGACTTGGATGATAACTTGCTGTAAATGTGAAATTGGCTCACATTGAAACTTTAATGCTGTTTGATTTACTGAAGCATTTATAAAAGTGCTTCTACTTTTTTTTGTTTGGAACGCTATTGCAATTTTACAGAATTAATTACAAAGATAAAAGGAAAATGCACCAAGGAAATGAAAAGCATGAATTAATCCTGTATTGCTTGCTCCTAACTCTGAAGTCAATTCAATAGCCAGAAAGTGGACACACAACAAAATGTTGCAGTAAAGACAATGTTGCTTACAGATGTTAAATTAGACAAAGCAGTCGGGATTCTACAGTAACGTACCTTCAGAGGGAATTATATTCTGTTTTGGCATCACCCAAAAAAAAGAAACATTTTGTGCTTTATTTGCCCTTGTTGGTAAGTTTAAAATCGGTGCTATTTCATTGTCGGCTGTTTTATTATTCTATTTAGTCATTAGAAACAAATTATCTGGTAATCAGAATGTGAAACATCATGCTAAACAGACCTAGCTTTTTCTTTAAACAATTAGAAACCAAACTTCAAGGCCAAGGCTCATTATTTGTGTTGAATGTCATCAGATAAAAGAGGAGAGTAGCAATATCAGGAACAACAGATTAGGCAATGTCTAGATGGATTTTAAGGGATTGAACATTGTAAGGAGGAAGAAGGAAACAATTGAAACACCATTGAGACTTAAAAGGTTTGATTGTGAAGTAATTTCATGTGACTGTGTCTTAGGAGATCATAACTTGAGTTAGCATTTATGTATAACAAAATCCTTTGAAAGATAGATCAGTAAAATATTTTGTTTTGTAGTAAAAAAGAGAATTGTTTTGTCATAACATATGTGAAGAAATTAGTTTTACAACTTGATGTCAGTTACTAATAGTCAACTTGCTCTATCTTTAGATAAATATGCCCTCAGTTGCATCCATGAGCTTGCATGGCCATACTACACTCCTGAGAAGCACAGGAGATCTCTATTCAGGGAAATAATTGAACCATAATGGCCCAGATATTCTGAGGATGGCAACCGTTGTCATTTGACTCGCTGCTATCACTGTTTTCAGTCAGGATTAAGCTCTGCATTTCGAACTAAGAATTCCAATTCTGTCTGCTTCAGAAATGCAGAGTGCAACTAAAATCCAAGCGGCTTGATTGAGATGCAGGATAGGAAGATAGGTTAGGAAGTCAAATCACACCATCTTTCGCAGCAGTCAGTTGACCTGTTCTGGGATTTAAATATCAGTAGCATAATCAGCAATTTGACAGTCCCTCTGAAAGAACAATGATGTAAGATAAGCGTAAGGTTGACAAGCCTTATTTAATGGGTTAAGGTGCCAGATAAATAAACTGTCAGTTGAGTAGAGATGCCAAGGTGCCAGGTAGGTAGGGTGCCAGGTAAGAAGGGTTCCAGGAAATCAGATGGGTGATTGCATGCTTAGCATAACCTTGTTTTAGTGTGTTTAGGGTCCTGTGGCCAGAGGAGGGTGAAGGCGGTGGGAGGGATTGTAAAGAAAGAAAGACAACATATTGCAATGCAGGACTGTGCAAATATTACACCCTCATTAAGATATGGCAGGAGTATCAGTTAAATATGCAGGCTGCAGACCAACAAACAGAAGAAGCACACATATCACTTGTCTTTCTTATTAGTAATGAGTCTTTCACAATAAATACACCTGATGCTGATGTTAAACTTCTAAGCAAGTCTGTAGGCTAGAGTACTGTGCTGGAAAATCAGAATTTTTTAGAATCCCTACAGTGTGGAAACAGGCCCCTCGGCCCAACAAGTCCACATCGACCCTCCAACGAGTAACCCACCCAGACCCATTCCCCTATACTATTACTTTACATTTACCCTTGCCTAATGCACCTAACCAACACATCCCTGAACATTGAGCACAATTTAGCATGGCCAATTCACCTAACCTGCACATCTTTGGATTGTGGGAGGAAAGCGGAGCACCCAGAGGAAACCCATGCAGACATGGGGAGAATGTGCAAATTCCACACAGACAGTTGCCCAAGGCTGGAATTGAACCCAGGTCTCTAGCGCTGTGAGGCAACAGTGCTAATCACTGAGCCACTGTGCCACTATAGACCCTGGTCCAGATTGTTGACAATGTTACAATCCCATCTCCTGTGGAAGAGTAACTCTGAGATCTTGTTGTCTATAGTGTTATGGACTAAGTCAGACCACTCAAAACATTCTTACGCAGGCAGCTCAGACCATAACTTTCCAATTTGTTTCGGTAAGTGTACAGTGAAAATTACTCGGATTAAGTTAGCTAGGTTGACGACTCGATTTTAAAACAGACAAAAATTTATTCACAAAATTACACAATGAAACGCAAAGAACAGAATAAAGAACCCCTTTGGAACTCAACCTATCTAACTAGACTTAATTATGCTGTTCCGAATGCACACAACAGTCCCAATAAGCAAACTCCCCTTAATACCCAATATAAATGGAACACATGCAAACATGTTTGAGGTTGAAGGGCAGAAAGAGAGAGAGTTTCCACACAGCTCCCTGTTAAATTCTTCACCAGATCAAACTGAACTAAAACTATTCGGCTCAGCTCAGCTAGAGAGCTGACCACTCCCCTCTCTTTCTACAGGTCTCTTCTTAAACATGACCACTTTGGCCTGAAGTCTCACCTGTTTACATATAAACAAAAGGCCTCTCAAAATCCTTTTCATCTCTGGACCAAACCAGACTAACCAGAGCCCGGCCCAGTTTATTGTCCCTCTGAAAAAAATCAAAGACAAATCTCCTTGAGCCAAGGAAAAGCTTTTAGAAAATGAGGGACTAGCTTTTTGACAATAGATGAGCAGCCTTATGCTGAAGCAAGTGTAAAAGTCATGCCACTGAGCACAGAAAGAGAAGTGCCTACCCTAGAAGTAAAATGGAAGTCCACAATTCCTTGTCTCCAGCCTTGGCTGTAAGATGTTGTTCATCTTGCAGCGGTGTGTGAGGTGTAAGTGAGCACCTTGCAGCAGTGTGTGAAGTGTAAGTGAGCATCTTGCAGCGGTGTGTGAGGTGTAAGTGAGCACCTTGCAGCAGTGTGTGAGGTGTAAGTGAGCACCTAGCAGCAGTGTGTGAGGTGTAAGTGAGCACCTTGCAGCAGTGTGTGAGGTGTAAGTGAGCACCTTGCAGCAGTGTGTGAGGTGTAAGTGAGCACCTTGCAGCAGTGTGTGAGGTGTAAGTGAGCACCTTGCAGCGGTGTGTGAGGTGTAAGTGAGCACCTTGCAGCGGTGTGTGAGGTGTAAGTGAGCACCTTGCAGCAGTGTGTGAGGTGTAAGTGAGCACCTTGCAGCAGTGTGTGAGGTGTAAGTGAGCACCTTGCAGCAGTGAGTGAGGTGTAAGTGAGCACCTTGCAGCGGTGTGTGAGGTGTAAGTGAGCACCTTGCAGCGGTGTGTGAGGTGTAAGTGAGCACCTTGCAGCGGTGTGTGAGGTGTAAGTGAGCACCTTGCAGCAGTGTGTGAGGTGTAAGTGAGCACCTTGGGGCAGGTGTGTGAGGTGTAAGTGAGCACCTTGCAGCGGTGTGTGAGGTGTAAGTGAGCACCTTGCAGCAGTGTGTGAGGTGTAAGTGAGCACCTTGCAGCGGTGGTGTGAGGTGTAAGTGAGCACCTTGCAGCGGTGTGTGAGGTGTAAGTGAGCACCTTGCAGCGGTGTGTGAGGTGTAAGTGAGCACCTTGCAGCAGTGTGTGAGGTGTAAGTGAGCACCTTGCAGCAGTGTGTGAGGTGTAAGTGAGCACCTTGCAGCGGTGTGTGAGGTGTAAGTGAGCACCGTGCAGCAGTGAGTGAGGTGTAAGTGAGCACCTTGCAGCGGTGTGTGAGGTGTAAGTGAGCACCTTGCAGCGGTGTGTGAGGTGTAAGTGAGCACCTTGCAGCGGAGTGTGTGAGGTGTAAGTGAGCACCTTGCAGCAGTGTGTGAGGTGTAAGTGAGCACCTTGCAGCGGTGTGTGAGGTGTAAGTGAGCACCTTGCAGCGGTGTGTGAGGTGTAAGTGAGCACCTTGCAGCAGTGTGTGAGGTGTAAGTGAGCACCTTGCAGCAGTGTGTGAGGTGTAAGTGAGCACCTTGCACCAGTGTGTGAGGTGTAAGTGAGCACCTTGCAGCAGTGTGTGAGGTGTAAGTGAGCACCTTGCAGCGGTGTGTGAGGTGTAAGGTGAGCACCTTGCAGCAGTGTGTGAGGTTGTAAGTGAGCACCTTGCAGCAGTGTGTGAGGTGTAAGTGAGCACCTTGCAGCGGTGTGTGAGGTGTAAGTGAGCACCTTGCAGCGGTGTGTTGAGGTGTAAGTGAGCACCTTGCAGCAGTGTGTGAGGTGTAAGTGAGCACCTTGCAGCAGTGTGTGAGGTGTAAAGTGAGCACCTTGCACCAGTGTGTGAGGTGTAAGTGAGCACCTTGCAGCAGTGTGTGAGGTGTAAGTGAGCACCTTGCAGCGGTGTGTGAGGTGTAAGTGAGCACCTTGCAGCGGTGTGTGAGGTGTAAGTGAGCACCTTGCAGCAGTGTGTGAGGTGTAAGTCAGCACCTTGCAGCGGTGTGTGAGGTGTGAGTGAGCACCTTGCAGCAGTGTGTGAGGTGTAAGTGAGCACCTTGCAGCAGTGTGTGAGGTGTAAGTGAGCACCTTGCAGCGGTGTGTGAGGTGTAAGTGAGCACCTTGCACCAGTGTGTGAGGTGTAAGTGAGCACCTTGCAGCAGTGTGTGAGGTGTAAGTGAGCACCTTGCAGCGGTGTGTGAGGTGTAAGTGAGCACCTTGCAGCGGTGTGTGAGGTGTAAGTGAGCACCTTGCACCAGTGTGTGAGGTGTAAGTGAGCACCTTGCAGCAGTGTGTGAGGTGTAAGTGAGCACCTTGCAGCAGTGTGTGAGGTGTAAGTGAGCACCTTGCACCAGTGTGTGAGGGTGTAAGTGAGCACCTTGCAGCAGTGTGTGAGGTGTAAGTCAGCACCTTGCAGCGGTGTGTGAGGTGTAAGTGAGCACCTTGCAGCAGTTGTGTGAGGTGTAAGTGAGCACCTTGCAGCAGTGTGTGAGGTGTAAGTCAGCACCTTGCAGCGGTGTGTGAGGTGTAAGTGAGCACCTTGCAGCAGTGTGTGAGTGTAAGTGAGCACCTTGCAGCAGTGTGTGAGGTGTAAGTGAGCACCTTGCAGCGGGTGTGTGAGGTGTAAGTGAGCACCTTGCAGCAGTGTGTGAGGTGTAAGTGAGCACCTTGCAGCAGTGTGTGAGGTGTAAGTGAGCATCTTGCAGCGGTGTGTGAGGTGTAAGTGAGCACCTTGCAGCGGTGTGTGAGGTGTAAGTGAGCACCTTGCAGCGGTGTGTGAGGTGTAAGTGAGCACCTTGCAGCGGTGTGTGAGGTGTAAGTGAGCACCTTGCAGCGGTGTGTGAGGTGTAAGTGAGCACCTTGCACCAGTGTGTGAGGTGTAAGTGAGCACCTTGCAGCAGTGTGTGAGGTGTAAGTGAGCACCTTGCAGCGGTGTGTGAGGTGTAAGTGAGCACCTTGCAGCGGTGTGTGAGGTGTAAGTGAGCACCTTGCACCAGTGTGTGAGGTGTAAGTGAGCACCTTGCAGCAGTGTGTGAGGTGTAAGTGAGCACCTTGCAGCAGTGTGTGAGGTGTAAGTGAGCACCTTGCAGCGGTGTGTGAGGTGTAAGTGAGCACCTTGCAGCGGTGTGTGAGGTGTAAGTGAGCATCTTGCAGCAGTGTGTGAGGTGTAAGTGAGCACCTTGCAGCAGTGTGTGAGGTGTAAGTGAGCACCTTGCAGCAGTGTGTGTGGTGTAAATGAGCACCTTGCAGCGGTGTGTGAGGTGTAAGTGAGCACCTTGCAGCGGTGTGTGAGGTGTAAGTGAGCACCTTGCACCAGTGTGTGAGGTGTAAGTGAGCACCTTGCAGCAGTGTGTGAGGTGTAAGTGAGCACCTTGCAGCGGTGTGTGAGGTGTAAGTGAGCACCTTGCACCAGTGTGTGAGGTGTAAGTGAGCACCTTGCAGCAGTGTGTGAGGTGTAAGTGAGCACCTAGCAGCGGTGTGTGAGGTGTAAGTGAGCACCTTGCAGCGGTGTGTGAGGTGTAAGTGAGCACCTTGCAGCGGTGTGTGAGGTGTAAGTGAGCACCTTGCAGCAGTGTGTGAGGTGTAAGTGAGCACCTTGCAGCGGTGTGTGAGGTGTAAGTGAGCACCTTGCAGCGGTGTGTGAGGTGTAAGTGAGCACCTTGCAGCGGTGTGTGAGGTGTAAGTGAGCACCTTGCAGCAGTGTGTGAGGTGTAAGTGAGCACCTTGCAGCAGTGTGTGAGGTGTAAGTGAGCACCTTGCAGCGGTGTGTGAGGTGTAAATGAGCACCTTGCAGCAGTGTGTGAGGTGTAAGTGAGCACCTTGCAGCGGTGTGTGAGGTGTAAGTGAGCACCTTGCAGCGGTGTGTGAGGTGTAAGTGAGCACCTTGCAGCGGTGTGTGAGGTGTAAGTGAGCACCTTGCAGCGGTGTGTGAGGTGTAAGTGAGCACCTTGCAGCGGTGTGTGAGGTGTAAGTGAGCACCTTGCAGCGGTGTGTGAGGTGTAAGTGAGCACCTTGCAGCGGTGTGTGAGGTGTAAGTGAGCACCTTGCAGCGGTGTGTGAGGTGTAAGTGAGCACCTTGCACCAGTGTGTGAGGTGTAAGTGAGCACCTTGCAGCAGTGTGTGAGGTGTAAATGAGCACCTTGCAGCGGTGTGTGAGGTGTAAGTGAGCACCTTGCAGCGGTGTGTGAGGTGTAAGTGAGCACCTTGCAGCGGTGTGTGAGGTGTAAGTGAGCACCTTGCAGCGGTGTGTGAGGTGTAAGTGAGCACCTTGCAGCGGTGTGTGAGGTGTAAGTGAGCACCTTGCAGCAGTGTGTGAGGTGTAAGTGAGCACCTTGCAGCGGTGTGTGAGGTGTAAATGAGCACCTTGCAGCGGTGTGTGAGGTGTAAGTGAGCACCTTGCAGCAGTGTGTGAGGTGTAAGTGAGCACCTTGCAGCGGTGTGTGAGGTGTAAGTGAGCACCTTGCAGCAGTGTGTGAGGTGTAAGTGAGCACCTTGCAGCAGTGTGTGAGGTGTAAGTGAGCACCTTGCAGCGGTGTGTGAGGTGTAAGTGAGCACCTTGCACCAGTGTGTGAGGTGTAAGTGAGCACCTTGCAGCAGTGTGTGAGGTGTAAGTGAGCACCTTGCAGCGGTGTGTGAGGTGTAAGTGAGCACCTTGCAGCGGTGTGTGAGGTGTAAGTGAGCACCTTGCAGCGGTGTGTGAGGTGTAAGTGAGCACCTTGCAGCGGTGTGTGAGGTGTAAGTGAGCACCTTGCACCAGTGTGTGAGGTGTAAGTGAGCACCTTGCAGCGGTGTGTGAGGTGTAAGTGAGCACCTTGCAGCAGTGTGTGAGGTGTAAGTGAGCACCTTGCAGCAGTGTGTGAAGTGTAAGTGAGCACCTTGCAGCGGTGTGTGAGGTGTAAGTGAGCACCTTGCAGCGGTGTGTGAGGTGTAAGTGAGCACCTTGCAGCGGTGTGTGAGGTGTAAGTGAGCACCTTGCACCAGTGTGTGAGGTGTAAGTGAGCACCTTGCAGCGGTGTGTGAGGTGTAAGTGAGCACCTTGCAGCAGTGTGTGAGGTGTAAGTGAGCACCTTGCAGCGGTGTGTGAGGTGTAAGTGAGCACCTTGCAGCGGTGTGTGAGGTGTAAGTGAGCACCTTGCACCAGTGTGTGAGGTGTAAGTGAGCACCTTGCAGCGGTGTGTGAGGTGTAAGTGAGCACCTTGCACCAGTGTGTGAGGTGTATGTGAGCACCTTGCAGCAGTGTGTGAGGTGTAAGTGAGCACCTTGCAGCGGTGTGTGAGGTGTAAGTGAGCACCTTGCACCAGTGTGTGAGGTGTAAGTGAGCACCATGCAGCGGTGTGTGAGGTGTAAGTGAGCACCTTGCAGCGGTGTGTGAGGTGTAAGTGAGCACCTTGCACCAGTGTGTGAGGTGTAAGTGAGCACCTTGCAGCAGTGTGTGAGGTGTAAGTGAGCACCTTGCAGCGGTGTGTGAGGTGTAAGTGAGCACCTTGCAGCAGTGTGTGAGGTGTAAGTGAGCACCTTGCAGCAGTGTGTGAGGTGTAAGTGAGCACCTTGCAGCGGTGTGTGAGGTGTAAGTGAGCACCTTGCAGCGGTGTGTGAGGTGTAAGTGAGCACCTTGCAGCGGTGTGTGAGGTGTAAGTGAGCACCTTGCAGCAGTGTGTGAGGTGTAAGTGAGCACCTTGCAGCAGTGTGTGAGGTGTAAGTGAGCACCTTGCAGCGGTGTGTGAGGTGTAAGTGAGCACCTTGCAGCGGTGTGTGAGGTGTAAGTGAGCACCTTGCAGCAGTGTGTGAGGTGTAAGTGAGCACCTTGCAGCAGTGTGTGAGGTGTAAGTGAGCACCTTGCAGCAGTGTGTGAGGTGTAAGTGAGCACCTTGCAGCAGTGTGTGAGGTGTAAGTGAGCACCTTGCAGCGGTGTGTGAGGTGTAAGTGAGCACCTTGCAGCGGTGTGTGAGGTGTAAGTGAGCACCTTGCAGCGGTGTGTGAGGTGTAAGTGAGCACCTTGCAGCGGTGTGTGAGGTGTAAGTGAGCACCTTGGGGCAGTGTGTGAGGTGTAAGTGAGCACCTTGCAGCGGTGTGTGAGGTGTAAGTGAGCACCTTGCAGCAGTGTGTGAGGTGTAAGTGAGCACCTTGCAGCAGTGTGTGAGGTGTAAGTGAGCACCTTGCAGCGGTGTGTGAGGTGTAAGTGAGCACCTTGCAGCGGTGTGTGAGGTGTAAGTGAGCACCTTGCAGCGGTGTGTGAGGTGTAAGTGAGCACCTTGCAGCGGTGTGTGAGGTGTAAGTGAGCACCTTGGGGCAGTGTGTGAGGTGTAAGTGAGCACCTTGCAGCGGTGTGTGAGGTGTAAGTGAGCACCTTGCAGCAGTGTGTGAGGTGTAAGTGAGCACCTTGCAGCGGTGTGTGAGGTGTAAGTGAGCACCTTGCACCAGTGTGTGAGGTGTAAGTGAGCACCTTGCAGCGGTGTGTGAGGTGTAAGTGAGCACCTTGCACCAGTGTGTGAGGTGTAAGTGAGCACCTTGCAGCAGTGTGTGAGGTGTAAGTGAGCACCTTGCAGCGGTGTGTGAGGTGTAAGTGAGCACCTTGCAGCAGTGTGTGAGGTGTAAGTGAGCACCTTGCACCAGTGTGTGAGGTGTAAGTGAGCACCTTGCAGCAGTGTGTGAGGTGTAAGTGAGCACCTTGCAGCGGTGTGTGAGGTGTAAGTGAGCACCTTGCAGCAGTGTGTGAGGTGTAAGTGAGCACCTTGCAGCGGTGTGTGAGGTGTAAGTGAGCACCTTGCACCAGTGTGTGAGGTGTAAGTGAGCACCTTGCAGCAGTGTGTGAGGTGTAAGTGAGCACCTTGCAGCGGTGTGTGAGGTGTAAGTGAGCACCTTGCAGCGGTGTGTGAGGTGTAAGTGAGCACCTTGCACCAGTGTGTGAGGTGTAAGTGAGCACCTTGCAGCGGTGTGTGAGGTGTAAGTGAGCACCTTGCACCAGTGTGTGAGGTGTAAGTGAGCACCTTGCAGCGGTGTGTGAGGTGTAAGTGAGCACCTTGCAGCGGTGTGTGAGGTGTAAGTGAGCACCTTGCAGCGGTGTGTGAGGTGTAAGTGAGCACCTTGCAGCGGTGTGTGAGGTGTAAGTGAGCACCTTGCAGCAGTGTGTGAGGTGTAAGTGAGCACCTTGCAGCGGTGTGTGAGGTGTAAGTGAGCACCTTGCAGCGGTGTGTGAGGTGTAAGTGAGCACCTTGCACCAGTGTGTGAGGTGTAAGTGAGCACCTTGCACCAGTGTGTGAGGTGTAAGTGAGCACCTTGCAGCAGTGTGTGAGGTGTAAGTGAGCACCTTGCAGCAGTGTGTGAGGTGTAAGTGAGGGGTAAATGTTGGGGTATGGGTGGGTTGCGCTTCGGCGGTCGGTGTGGACTTGTTGGGCCGAAGGGCCTGTTTCCACACTGCAATGTAATCTAATGTAATCTAATCTAATCATATTTCTGCTCGATCTGCGAGATTTATCCCTGGATTGGAGTGCAACACAAAAGAACATGAGAGGGAAAAGTTTGGCTCATTGCTTTCCTCTTCATAAATCTATGATCATTAAAATCCTGGTGGATTACCTCATAAATCAGTTTTTCCTTGATGGTCTTCTGTCTTTACATTCAGGTAATCATAAGTACCACACCCCAGAACCCAACCCTGGTGAGAAGCTGCCATCTGAGACCAGCAAGATATGTATCTTCCAGGGAGACATTAACAGAACATCAGAGAATAATACCTTCAAGATGAATGAGACATGGAGTGTGTGTGTGGGGGAGGGGGGGGGGGAGTGAGGGCCATTAGGATTTGGACAGAAACTGTAAGTATTTCATGAAATTTACAGTTTGTGGGAAGAGCCAAGGTGGCAGGGGATGTAGAATAAAGATTGACCCATACTAATACTCTGACAATAACGTTCTGAATGTATGCAAAAGAAAGCAAGTCACAATGAAGTCTGACCACATGGGATTGGTAAAGCCTTGCTCTGTCATGAAAGTGTACATAATTTACCGGCATAACATGTTAACAGTTCAATAACCTTTCAGTCCTTGACTATCTCAAGTTCCCAATACTTTTCAATACAGGTTGTGCACCATGGTCATTAACAGTGTGAACAGTGGATAGCCCTTGTCAATACCTTTGGTTTGCCATAGTTGCTGAAATGCAGTTGTCATATACATAGTGAAGATATTGTAACTGTCAAAATATTGAGCACTGGCCTGTATAATACAAAAGGATCACACATCAGCTAAGAGAGTGGAAAATATGTATGGTATCATTGGTACATAGTGCCCAAAAGGTGGTGCACGCAGTTATTTAATTTGATTTATTATTGTCATGATTCTAGGCAAATCATACTTCAATTAATACTTAAGTGTAATTGAACAGAATGGAGAATATAATGTTACAGCTCCAGAGAGTGCACAGAGAAAAATCATTTTAATATATGAGACGTCCATTCAAACATCTGATAACAACAATGAAGAAGCTGTTGTTGAATCTGTTGGTATGTTTTTTAAAACCTATGTATATTGTGCCTCACAGAAGAGGGTGGAAGACAGTATAACTGGGTTGGGAGGGGGGCTTTGATTATGTTAACTGCTTGTGTGAGGCAGGGAGAAGTATAGACAGAGTTAGTGGATAGAAGGCTAGTTTGTGTGATGGACTGGGCTGTATTCCCAACTCTCTGTTAGTTCCCACGATCTTGGGCAGACCAATTGCCATAACAAGCTGTGATGCATTGGATAGGATGCTTTCCATAGATGCTTTCTATTGATAAATTTGGCCAAAGTCATTGTAGACATGTCAAATTTCTTTAGCCTTCTGAGAAAGTAGAGGCATTGGTATACTTTCTTGACTGTAGCATCAACGTGGATGGACCAGAACAGTGTTGATGATTTTATTTGTAAGAACTTGAAGCTCTCGACCATCTCCACCTTAGTACCATTGATACAGTCAGGGACATGTCCTCCACTCCGCATCCTGAAGTCAATGATGAGCTGCTTCATTTTTCTGACATTGAGGGAGAGATTGTTGTCTTTAAAACATGCTATCAAGCTTTCTATCTCTTTCCTGTTCCAGTTAATGGCACACTGCACCATAAAAGTGCTGACAATCCTTGCCAGGTTGAATGTTTACTCGTGGCTGTTTGTCTCAGCCAGAGAGAAGGAAATATAATTGCATATCTTTGAGTAGAGAGCCTCAGTGACCTTCCTTCCAAAATAGTGGTTGATAAATAAGGTATTGCAAATATATCTGGCAAATATGTTGATGTCTAGGAAGGGTCAAGACTCAATAAAGTTCATCTCCACAGCCACTGACAATGCAGTCTTGCCCAATTCTGAATTTGGCATAATTTTTATTCAATCTCTCAGGCTTAATTAATTTTACACCTGTGTAACAATACTACAACTTTAATAGGTGCATTTTGCCCTTTTTGTAATGAAGAAAGATTGAGAGGGAAGTGGCGAGGGGTCTACTTAGACCCATTAGAGTGAATGGTTTGTGAGGCCTTAAGTTTTTTAAAGTAAGAACAATAGAAGTGGCCTGAATGGGTGGGGCAGGCTCCCACAGAACCAGGATATTTCGTTTTTTGATTTTCAGCAGCAATTGCTGGATCTTGAAGTAAAGTTTTGCAGCTTCAGTACACCTTTCCCTGCTACACTCTCTCTCAGAGTTTTCTCTTGATGTTTTTCCTCCTTCTGCTGAAGTTGCATGTGAGACAATCAGTTTTTCTGAACTTGCCTTTGTTAAGTGTGTGTTTCTGTGATATTACTATACTGGAGCGGTTACTGTTTACATAGAACGTAGAACATAGCACAGTACAAGCCTTTCCGCCCACGATGTTGTGTCGAGCATTTATATTAATCTGAGATCAACCTCACCTACACACCCCTCAATTTACTGTCATCCACAAGCTTTTCCAGCAGTTAATCAAATGTCCCAAATGTCTCTGACTCTACTACCACTGATGGCAGTGTATACCATGCACCCACCATCCTCTTTGCAAAGAACCTACGTCTGACATCTCCCCTATACCTTCCTCCAAATACCTTCAAATTATGACCCCTCATGACAACTATTTCTGCCCTGGGGAAAAGTGTCTGCCTATCCCCTGTATCTATTTGTCTCATTACCTTGTAAACCTCTATCAAGTCACTTCTCTTTCTTCTCTCCACTGTGAAAAGCCCACACTCTCTCAACCTCTCTTCATAAGACAAACCCCTCCAATCCAGGCAGCATCCTGGTAAATCTCCTCTGCATTTTCACTAAAGCATCTACCTCCTTTCTATAATGAGGTGACCAGAACTGCACACCATAGTCCAAGTGTCGTCTAACCAGGGTTTTATAGAGCTGTAGTGAAACATCATACCTCTTAAACTCAATCCCCTTGTTAATGAAAGCCAAAACGCCACACACCTTCTTGACAACCCTATCAACTTGGGTGGCAACTTTGAGGGATCTATGTACGTGGACCCCAAGATCCTGCTGTTCCTCCACACTGCCAAGAATCTTGCCTTTAACCCTGTAGTCAGCATTTAAATTCAACCTTCCAAAATGAATCACATCGCATTTATCCAGGTTGAACTCCATCCGCCATTCCTCAGCCCAGCTCTGCATGCTGTCAATGTCTTGTTGTAGCCTGTAACACCTCGCCACACTATCTACAACACCACCAACCATTGTGTCAGTGGCAAACTTACTAACCCACCCTTCCACTTTTTCATCTAAGTCATTTATGAAAATTACAAAGAACAGAGGTCAGTGAACAGATCCCTGTGGGACACCAGTGGTCACAAACCTCCAGGTGGAAAGCTTTCACTGTCTTCTTTTGGCCAGCCAATTCTGTATCCAGACAGCCAAATTTCTCTGTATTCTATACCTTCTGACTTTTTGAACATCCACTGCTCAACCCTCATCAACTTGTCTCATCACATCCTCAAAGCACTCAATAAGGCTTGTGAAGCATGACCTGCCTCTCACAAAGCCATACCAACAATCTTTAAACAAACTATGTTTTTCTACATAGTCATAAATCTAATTTCTCAGAATCCTTTCCAGTACCTTGCTTACCACAGACGTCAGACTGACTGGTCTATAATTCCCAGAGATTTCCCTATTCCTTTTTTTGAAGAGAGGAACAACATTCGCCTCCCTCCAATCATCCGGTACTACTTCCGTGGAGAGTGAAGATGCAAAGATCATCGCCAGAGGCGCAACAAGCTCATTCCTCACTTCCCCTAGTAACCCTGGTTATATTTAGTCTGACCCTGGGGACTTATCTATCTTGAGGCTTCCCAGAATTTCCACCATATCCACTTTCTTAATGTCAATCTATTCAAGCCTATTAACCTAGTCCACAGTGTTCTCACTATCAACAAGGCCCCTCTCTTTAGTGAATACCGAAGCAAAACAAAACTCATTAAGGGCCTCCCATACCTACTATTTAATAGAATCCCTACAGTGTGGAAACGGGCCATTTGGTCCAACAAGTCCATACAGACCCTCTGAAGAGTAACCTACCCAGAACCATTCCCCTACTCTATAACCCTGCCCAATGCATCTAATCTACACATCCCTGAACACTGTGGGCAATTTAGCATGGCCAATTCACCTAATCTGCACAACTTTGGATTGTGGGAGAAAACACACTCAGATACGGGGAGAATGTGCAAACACCACACAGACATTCGCCCGAGGCTGGAATCAAGCCCATGTCCCTGATGCTGCTAACCACTGCACCACTATGCTGCCCTCCCTACAGATTATTCACCTGGCCCTCTGGATTACTAATTCAGTAACATTACCAATACACTAACATCTCCCCTTCTCAAAATAACTTTGCATTGCTATAACCTTTGTTTCAATTGGGTAGAACCATTCCTGTTCTGTCTATTGTTCACATTGTACCTAGTGCAGTTTGTTCTTAAGAGACAGATAATTCCTCTAATACGTTTAGGGAGTTTTCCAAGCTGATGTAGGATATGGCCAAATGTTCCTCATTTACTTGCAACTACATTTGTTAACTCACCTTTAACTCATTTCCTTTGTTCAAGTAATGCAGCATGTTCAGAATTCCAGTCAGGAATTAATGAGAGTCTGATAGAAACCACCAGATCTATAGCTTGTGAACATTGCTTCAGGTAATTTCACAATAAATTCAATTTGCTATGAACAGCAGATTCCCTGTCTTTTTACTCCACACAGGGACAAGTACCAATATTAATAACTTCTGGTATTACCACAAGATATGAAAAATTATTGTGTCAGGGGTTCAGCACATTTCAGTGTTTGTCATCGCATTTATTTTATTGGCTCTGTGCATCACCACTAACACTTCCCACCTCACTCCCCCACCCGCCGCCCCACTCTCCCCCCCCCACCTCCAACACCCTCCTCTCCTCCAACTCCTTTCCCCATCAAAATGTCCATCTTTCACTGCTCCTAACTGAAACATGGTTATGTCAACTTGACACTTGTTCAACAATTGTTACAAGTCACGATGAAAATGAAGTGACTGTTCGATTCAGTCAATGACAGTGTTAATTCTCTATACAAGTAAAAAGCCGAGAGATGCCGAAAATCAAAACCATTGTGATCAAAGTCAACACAATGGCATTGAAAAGCTGAAACTTGGAGTTGAATTAAATTCACACCCCTGATTTCATTTCTGACTATTAACAATTTGTACCATCTCAGGAATATATGCTGACAGCAGTTCAAACATATATTGCTGGAAGCAGAGCATGGATTCATGGGAAGCCATGTCTCAATGGTACACTGGAGACTCAACTGCATTCCACCTCTGCCATTCTACTCACCTTTGCACTGGTATAAATTGTTGCTGTGCATCGCTGTGTGAAAATACATACAAGACCTTCAAACATACAGTTGCATGTCCACCCGTCTGTGACAATTGTGTTGTGTTTGTTGAGAGATTCCGTTGTTTCAACGCAAGATAAATTGGGAAACATCACCAAGTCCATTCACACAGAGTTGAATAATGAGCTCAGCTTGTCAGTGAACCTCAATGTAAATAATCTATGGTGTGTCTGACTATGTGTGTTAGCAGTTCATCAAAGAATTTATTCAGTTGTTCCTTATGAGGAATCACTGAAGGTTTATTAATTTTTACTAAAAACATTTTTTCAAAGTCTTTCATTTTGCATACCTTAGGATAATTCACACATATGCAAATTTAAAGAGAAAATATATATTTACTCAATATGAGAGAAGTGCTGATGGTTGTCAGTGGACTGTGTTTGGTAGACATGATGCTATGGAGAACATACCAGGATGATTGACAGTTAACTGCTAGGCTTTGTTAACTTTAAACCAGGCAGGTTGACTCGGCTTGGTCAAGTCATTGCCCTCAGTAATGAACCATAAAATGGCTGTCACCTATTATGCTGAGTTGAAACACTGCAGGTACATATTATTTCTGTGTGAAAGAATGTATTAATATATGTAACTTCTATGCACGTAAAACTCGACTGCCAATCCTAAATCTTAAATGAAATCCTAAAATTGTAAATTATACAGACAACCAATTTAGAGTTGTCAGTCAGGTTTGCAGCATAGCAACAATAATCTGTAGCTGTATTAGAACTGGTTACTGGGGAGATTTCTTTTATTAGTGAATGTGTGATAGCGCAGTCAGCATTCATCTTAACATTAGGAATATTAAAGGTCGCATGTTAGGCTTTCGGAGTACATCTCATGTATTAAATCAAAAATGTTAATTGACTATGTAGTTAATTAGGAAATTATTTAATTAGCTTAAGGTTCCTTCTGCCCCAAAGCAGACCTTGTGTATTTCTACATTCATTAATCCTGTGATGCTACATACGGCATGGACACATGCACTGCTGCTTTGAAGTTTTAAATGAAGCTCTAATCTAATATTCCATGGGGGAATTGTGTCACTCTTCAGGAAATCAAATCCTGGTGCTTTAACGTGGAAGTGCCTTCCAATTGCTGAAGTGGCATCTTGCGAGTAAATCTCCTCTATTCTGATTGGGAGCATGAGAGACCCTAGTGAGATACTACAACCCAGCTGCAAAGCCCAGGATCAAGGGTTAAGCTTTTTTTTCCCTGAAAGAGATAGGATGAGAAAGGCTCTGTGAAACCTCCATGTTATATAGTAAAAGCTAGACTTTCTGCTGAACTTCCTCTGTTACATTGCCAGAAGCCCTGGAGACTCAATATAAACAGCTATGCCTGTCTCTGTCCCTCTGATGCAATATTTCAGTGTAACTTTGTTGTGTCTCATTATACAGCACCCAAGCAATGCAAGTGACTGCACAACATAATTCTTCTCATCAATTGTTGAGTGTATGTTGGTGGAATATTTTAAATACATTCTGAGGGATAGCCAGACATTAAAAATTAAAAAGATAGCAGCCTGCTGAATGCATTTGATTTTTTTTTACTGACCTTTCCTTCTTTTATCGGCCTGTATTCAAGCAATATTGGGTGCCAAAACTATTAAAATTTACTTGCATGATCAACAACCACTAAACCAAACCAAAATTCTCTTCCAGCAAAAGATCATCTGCTGTATCTCTTACTGGGAAACTGCCTGTCACATGTAAATGGTGATGGCTAGATGCAGTATTGAGTTGCAGTCTAATGGTCCCGAAGTAACAATTTAAATACAAATTCTGAGTACTAGCGTTGTATAAAAGATAACGTGAGTAGCACAGCATTCTCCCTGATGTTGTTAAGATGGCTGCTGGAGAAACATTAGCCAATGATTCTTATACGTCACTCTGCACCATGCACTGTCAGGTTTAAAGGTGTTTAATGGTTTGTGACTGTTTTATTGACTGCAGAAGAGGAACATCAAGTAAAGGCGAGGTCTCAGACAGTAATTTGTTCAACATTTGGGCAGCACGGTGGCTCAGTGGTTAGTGCTGCTGCCTCACAGCACCAATGACCCACACTTCAATCCCACCCTTGGCGACTGTCTATGTGGAATTTGCACACCCTCCCCATATCTGCATGGGTTTCCTCCGGCTGCTCCAGTTTTCTGACACAGTCCAATGATGCGCACATTAGGTGGATTGGCCATGCTAAATTGCCCATCATGTCCAGGGATGTGCAGGCTAGGTGGATTAGGGGAATGCAGGGTTACAAGATGGGGTGGGTCTGTTTGGGATGTTCTTCAGAGGGTCGGTGTGGACTCAGTGGACCGAATGGCCTCCTTCTACATTGTAGGGATTCTATGATTCTATGATAATCATGGTCTTTCCAGACCTGTGTGACTCGATTCAAGACGATGAACATAAAGTGAAGCCCTTAAAGATAAGGTTGAGGCTACATGATGGAATGATACTCATCCCAAGGTGTCAAACCAAGCTGAGAGCTCAATTCAATTGGATGCAGGAAGACCTGATATTCCAGATCGTACATGTAAAATAAAATCCACCCATCTCTGTTGAAGCAGGTTTGAACCTTAGTTTGATAATTCTATAAGTGACAAACAAGAGTACAGGATGTTACACTCAGCTAAGACATTGACTGCTGAACAGCTCTGACAAGATGATATTCTTACAGATTTTGCGCATCAGCTTCATCCTTATCATCTCAATGTAAATGAGCCCGCAAGACCCAACGTCACATCTACTGAGGAGAGTCCAGCTGCCCTCAAGTGTAATCTTATGGATAAGACACAGGGACTGATGGACTGAGGCCCTCAAAAAGGAAAATGAGAAAAGAAAGCCAAGAAGTTGTTTTTGGAGGAGCTGGCAGTTGTTGATAAATAAAAGCAGAAAAATAAGTAATCATACAATAGCATGCAGACAAGAAAAGGATAGAATTTAAGTTACCTAAAGTCGGTAAAAACCACAGTTTTGTTTGGATTGTGGAATAAAACAAGAAGAGATACTTCTTTAAATCCAGATGGTGTATAAGCAGTTGCTTGCAGCTGCAAAAGCAAGTTACTGGAACACAACCTGAGCTGTATGTGCAAAACAACCTTGGTTATCCGAACATCAATTATCCAAATTTTGCATTACCTGAACAGATCTCAAGGTCCCTATAGATGCATTTCAAAGTAGGAAAATTCTAATCCTCATCCATGTAACACATCATTTTGTAAATTTGAACAGGAATATATATCCAAGTATGCTTTAATAGATAGTTAACTTCAAATATATACTCGAGACGTGATGTTAGAGTTAAGTTTTATGTAAAATGGCTCTCTGATACTTATCCTCCACGAGGACAAAGGTTTGTGACTATGAACACACAGGAACAATATATGTGCAAGCCCGAGCTGTGCATCCTAATATCAAGATTCCCTCTCAACTTTGCTCCGCTTTGCAAACCCAATCATTTTTTTCCTCAGCTCATTCTCTGGAGAGTTAAGTCAAAAAATGCACTCGCACATTCCATTTCCATTGCTTTTTCTTCCCATTATCCCATGTTTTTCTAAACAAAACGTTGTTCAATATCTTTCAGCTAACAAGAAAATTTAATGTAACTTTTTTTTTGTTGGTGGAGAGCAAATCTTAGTAAGTTAGCACATGTGAAAATAAAGAGGAGGAAAGCTTGACGGGAGGAAACATGAGGAAAACATTACCCCCCAAAAAAAAACATTGATGAGAGGACAGAAACTGAAGTCAGTGAAAGTATCTTCCCTCTCTCTTCCCAGCAGCTGAAAAATTATGCCATGTTCTTCATAACCTGCAACACATTATCAATGAGGATGTGCACCATGCCAAGACCTTCCCCATGCCTCCACTTCTCACCTTTAAACAACCACCAAACCTCAAACAGAACATTAGATTATCGTTCGCAGTAAACTGCCTGGCTTTCAGGACAACACCATACAAACTTGTCACGGTTGATGTTGCAAAACGTGTCAGAGTGTCGACACGAATACCATCTTTACATGTGTGGACACCTCCCACCGTGTATGAGGCAGGTACTCATGTGACTTGGCCCAACGTTGTCTATCTCATATGCTGCAGGCAAGGATGCCCTGAGGCATAGTACATTGGTGAGACCGAGCAGAGTCTACAGCAACAGACGAATGGACACCGCACAACAATCAACAGACAAGAGTGTTCCCTTTCTGTCGGAGAAAACTTCAGCGGTCCAGGACATTTGACCTTGGACATTCAGGTGACCATCCTCCAACATGGACTGCAGGACAGGCAAACAACAAAAAGTGACTGAGCAGAGGCTGATAGCCAATTTTGCAACCCACGGGGATGGCCTCAACTGAGATCTTGGGTTTATGTCACACTACAGGTGACTCCATACATGCAGACTCTCTCTCATATGCTCACACATACACCCCCAACGCTCAGATACACACCCTCTCACAGACTTATACCATTTACACTTATGCACATACACAAACACACACTCTCTCACAGACACACATACTCCTCCAGCACACACACACACACACATATATAAGTTTGTGGGGTGAATTTATATTGTATTTTGCTCAAGATTTGCATGAATCCATGTAAGACTCTGTAAATCCCTTTTTATAGATTAGAATCAGTCTGAACATTAGGGCACAGACAGTCTCACACAGGGCACTTCACACCTTCAGTGTGTTATTTGGGCCAACATGGCACCTATTTTTAAAGTTCACTTGAAAATGTAACTTTAAAGTTCTGGGATTCACATATGAAAGAACTGAAACCAACATGCCCATTTTAAAAGATGAGAGACTTCACAAACAATCCAGGTCTTTTTGAATATATAATTTCAGTTACATCACACTGTAAACTTTTGCTATAAATTCTGTGTCATACGATCTTATACTCCACAACCACCTGATGAAGGAGCAGCGCTCTGAAAGCTAGTGCTTCCAAATAAATCTGTTGGACTATAACCTGGCATTGTGCGATTTTTAACTTTGTCCACCCCAGTCCAACACCGGAACTTCCACATCAGCAGAGACATTGAAAAGGCAAATACTCAAATCCTGAATAGCAGATTCCGTATACCCACAACCTCTTGTTATCAGCAAAGAATAAGAAGGAACTGAAAGAAAACATCCCAATGACATCTGTGAGCCAGAATGGTACCAGAACTGTGCTTCTTTGACTTTATTTCCATCGCCACCCATTATATTTGTGTCTTGTTTTGTTTCATCTCATTGTATATCTGTTGGTATATGCATGGGAATTTTCAAAAGGAGTAAATCTCAAATCCTAGTTAGCAAATCATTTTTTCACTATTATTTAAAAATAGTTTATTTGCAACAAATAGGCACTTCTTAATGCAAACAAAGGTGCATATTCTTTTAACTGAATTAGACATTTAGAATTAGGCAATTAGCATGGTCGCTCAGTGGTTAACACTGCTGCCAGGGACCTGGGTTCGATTCCAGCCTCGGGTGACTGTCTGTGTGGAGTTCTCACATTCTCCCCGTGCCTGCACAGGTTTCCTCCAACAGTCCAAAGATGTGCAAGTTAGGTGAATTGGTCAGAGTAAATTTTCCATAGTGTTCAGGGATGTGCAGGTTGGTTGCATTAGTCAGGGGGAAATGTAGAGTAATAGGGTAGGGGAAGAGTTTGAGTGGGTTACTCTTTGGAGGGTCGGTGTGGATTTGTTGGGTCAAAATGGCCTATTTCCACACTGTAGGGATTGTATGGTTCAACCAATTTCTCACATTTGTGATGACCTGGGGAACAATGGATCTCGAGGTTTCGTAAACTATTCCCAGTGGATCATGACAAGTACATGGGTCACGTATTCACAGCAAAAGGACTTCAACCAGATCCTGACAGTGTGAGATTTAAAGCAGGTTTGCAGTGGAATTTTGAGCTATGTTGCAAAGTTCCTCTTTAATTTGTCATCAGCATGTGGGCATCTATGCAATAATTTTGCTAAGGATATGTAGGGGTGACCTGGCACGGAATAAGCAGCAGGTCTCTTCCGAATCAAGAAACTAACACTCGCAATTCAACATGCTCTGGAAGTTATTAAGCCAGCTGAAAGATTGAATTTGAAAGGAAAGCATCCTTCTATAATCAAGCACTCACAACGAGAATTTCCCCAAAGAGGGAACATCACCCCAGCTACTGCCAAAACAAAAACTGACAGCTCGCACGTGTTACATTAAAATTATTTGGAGATAATGAATAAAATGTCTGTGCAGCAGCTGATTAAAATGGACCTGACTAGAATTAACACAGGAGAAAGTGAGGAGAGCCAACCAAACTCTGGATACAACACATCATCCTCTGCCATTTCCACCACCTACAGTCAGATCCCACCACCAGAGATATATTTCCTTACCCACCCTTTTCAGTATTCCACTGAAACCATTCCCTCTGTGGCCCCTCACCAACACACCCTCCACTCCCAGCACCTTCCCTTGCCACCGCAAGAGGTGTAAAAACTGCACCCATACCCACCCACTCACCTCCATCCAAGGCCCCAAAGCATCCTTCCACATCCGACAGAGATTTTTCTGCTCATCCAAACACCTCACCTACCGTGTGCATTGCTTTTGATGTGGTCTCCTCTACATTGAGGACACAGGACGCCAACTTGCGGAATGTTTCAGACAACATCTCCAGGAACATGCACTAAATAATCCCACCGCTCGGTGGCCGATCACTTCAACTCCCCCTCCCACTCTACTAAAGACATGCAAGCCCTGGGCCTCCACCGCCAAACTGTAACCACCTGACGCCTGGAGGAAGAACACCTCATTTTCAGCCTTGGGACCCACCAACCACGTGGAATCAATATCGATTTCACCAGTTTCCCATTTCCCGTTCTCCCACCTTGTCCCAGACGCAACCCTCTAACTGGGCACTACTCTGTTTAGCTCTCCTACCTGTCCATCTTCCTTCCCACCTGTCCGCTCCACTGTCTGCTCCAGCCTATCACCATCACCCTCCCACCTTCATCGGCCTATCGCATTCCTAGCTACCTTTCCCCAGCTCCACCCCCTCCTATGTATCTCTCAGCCCCTATGCCCCCCCCCCCGCCCCACCCGCCACCTCACCATTCCTGGTGAAGAACTTATGCTCAAAACATTGACTCTTCTGCTCCATGGACACTGTCTGACTGGCTGTACTTTTCCAGCGCAACACTTTTTCACTCTAGAATTAACACAGCATTGTTAATGAATAATACTTTTCTTTGTCGACCATGGAGATTGGGTCATCTTGTAACTGAACATGTTAGAGATTGCAATATTTTCACATCAAATTTGGGATGTTTGAAGAAATGCATCTGTAGGTGAAACATTAGCTGGCCTTCTGTGGTCATGTGACCTCTACCTCTGCTATATCTAGCTTGTAGCAGCCAATAAACACAGCAAATGAAACAGAAGTTTGCCAACATGAAAGTTCTGGTTGATTCATTCTGTGAGAACGTTGTGAAGACTTCACAGAACAAATTCTTTGAGAAAGTAACTTTCTGAACTGGGGAAATAAACCTCTTGGTGACTTTGAAGCAACAACTTGTCTTAGAGAAGCTGTTGAGCTGAGGGAGCCACTTAATTGCTTTTGCCAACATTGCACATTGCCAAAGAGAAGTAGGTGTAGACTAGAAATCCAATGTGCGCAAAACAGATTGCCTTAAATGAAGGAGGCACATCATCCCTGTCATGAAAATGAGAATCGTCTATCCCAAATGCATAAGTGCTTTAAGTTCCAATAAGGTCCTGGAATTCCTGTGATCGGTTTGCAGAAGAGTTGGATTAATATAGTTGTTCTCACTCTCAAAATCACCAGAATCCCTAGAGATTCCTTTTCACAAGTTATTCTCATAGAAATTATTTTCACTCCATTTCAGAACCTAAAGTAATCGTTTGGGTTTGTAAATCATCGAACCCCTCTCTCAACCCCTCCACTGAAGGCTATTAGTTTGTTCTCAAACCTCCAACTTGAAGTGGCTTTAAACAGTTTGCCATGTCTGAATCACTTATAACTCTTCCACCCGGTTGAAGGTTTCAAACATCACATCTACAAAAATGAAGTGGGGATAGCCTCCAGCCACACTTCTGGACTTCTCAAGTGCACTGTTCCTTCACCCAGTAAAAATCCTCTGACTCATCGCTATTCCCAAGTCATTCCATAGAAATTGCTACAAAGGAATTAATTTGTCATGGCACAGTTAGTGAGATTGAGCAAGATACACGAGTCATGATGACCTTAGTTATACAATTACACGGCTGGTCTCTTCCTGCAAGTCATCCCTTGAGACTTCAAAACCACAGATATATGTTCAGCTGTGCAAAGAGGATTCCTTGAAAACATAAACTACTGCTGTACTTGAGGAATCCACTGAAATAGCCCTGGTTCTGACTTTTCTAAACAGATTCTGACAACTCACCTCTTATTTCCTCAATTCCTACAGCCTGCCTTCTTTTCATCCTATGAGTTGCACAATTTCTTCCTGAATTGGAATTAAGGATATAATATTGGTGTTCCCTTTTGAAGAGAATTATTTGGGGATGGCTATGCTTGGTTCTTTGCAGTGGTTGGTCAGAGAGAAGCTCAGGCTGACAAAAATATTCTTATTGGGATTCCTATATTTTTAATGGAAGGAATAAAGCATTGATTAAAATGCGGGAGCCTTCCTGCAGCTCATTCCTTGTGTATCTCCTTCCTCACTCACTTGGTGCACTGTTCTGACGCTCCTTAACAAAAATGTAAACTACTTTAATTAGCTGCTGCAGTTTAGAAGCTGCAGAGACACCAAATATCTCTCTTCCTCAAAAGGCACCGTCTTACTGCTACCAGCCTGCCCTAAGTCCATAAAACCTTTAGTGGATTAATGGGTAGCTTCACAGCCTGCCAATAATCGGCTATGGGAGATATTATAAACTTTAAAGTCTAAACTATTGACTTTATTATCTCTTGTTTAACAACATCTAATGTTTAAAATCTTGCTGCACAGTAGGAAGCCGTTTGGCTCATTGATTCTTTACTGGCTGTTTGCTGGAGCAATTCAAGATGAATCTACCTTTGTTACTTTCTCTTCATAGATTCTATGTCCTCTGCTTCAAGTGTTTATTTATGTGTTTCTTTTAAAAAGAAAGGTCCCTGCCTCAACAATACCACATAACCAAACATTCCAGACTTCAACTGTTTGTATAAATAATTTCTGTCAAACAGTCCTCCCCCTAATTTAATGACAATAATATATTGGGTTCTCCTATCACTGACTCTCTGGCCAGGGATAGCCTTTCATTACTCATCTTGTCAAAACTTTTCATTATTTCAAAACATTGATTAAACTGATCTGGAACCATCTCCAAAATAGGCCAATATCTTAGATTTCTTTCCTCTGGAAATATTCTCTCTAACCTAATTATATTATTGACTAGTTTATACAAAATAGGAAGCTTTCTTTTGCTTGTAGTCACAACTGAAGTTGGAAATGAACACATTTAAGACTATAAAACCATAAGGAATAGGGACAGGAGTAGGGCATCTGGTCCCTCAAGCCTGCTCCAACATTCAATAGGATCATAGTTGACCCAACATTACACTTCCCTGATTTTTCCCCTTCAACCTTGATTCCCCTATTGATCAATAGACAATAGACAATAGTTGCAGGAGTAGGCCATTCAGCCCTTCGAGCCTGCACCGCCATTCAATATAATCATGGCTGATCATTCCTAATCAGTATCCTGTTCCTGCCTTATCTCCATAACCCTTGATTCCACTATCTTTGAGAGCTCTATCCAACTCTTTCTTAAATGAATCCAGAGAGTGGGCCTCCACTGCCCTCTGGGGCAGGGCATTCCACACAGCCACCACTCTCTGGGTGAAGAAGTTTCTCCTGAGCTCTGTCCTAAATGGTCTACCCCGTATTTTTAAGCTGTGTCCTCTGGTTCGGCACTCACCCATCAGTGGAAATATGTTTCCCACTGCCAGAGTGTCCAATCCTTTCATAATCTTATACGTCTCAATCAGATCCCCTCTCTTTGAAACTCAATGGTATACAAGCCCAGTCGCTTCAGTCTTTCAGTGTAAGGTAATCCTGCCATTCCAGGAATTGACCTCGTGAACCTACGCTGCACTCCCTCAATAGCCAGAATATCTTTTCTCAAATTTGGAGACCAGAACTGCACACAGTACTCCAGGTGTGGTCTCACCAGGGCCCTGTACAGCTGCAGAACCACCCCTTTGCTTCTATACTCAATTCCTCTTGTTATTAAGGCCAGCATGCTATTAGCCTTCTTCACTACCTGCTGTACCTGCCTGCTTGCCTTCATTGACTGGTGTACAAGAACACCCAGATCTCTCTGTACTGCCCCTTTACATAAATTGATTCCATTGAGGTAGTAGTCTGCCTTCCTGTTCTTGCTACCAAAGTGGATAACCATACATTTATCCACATTAAACTGCATCTGCCATGCATCTGCCCACTCACCTAACTTGTCCAGGTCACCCTGTAATCTCCTAACATCCTCATCACATTTCACCCTGCCACCCAGCTTTGTATCATCAGCAAATTTGCTAGTGTTATTGCTGATACCATCTTCTATATCATTAACATATATTGTTAAAAAGCTGCGGTCCCAGCACGGATCCCTGTGGTACCCCACTGGTCACTGCCTGACATTCCGAAATGGAGCCGTTTATCACTACCCTTTGTTTCCTATTAACCAACCAATTTTCAATCCAATCTAGTACTTTGCCCCCAATACCATGCGCCCTAATTTTACTCACTAACCTCCTGTGTGGGACTTTATCAAAAGCTTTCTGAAAGTCTAGGTACACTACATCTACTGGATTTCCCTCGTCCAACTTCATAGTTACATCCTCAAAAAATTCAAGAAGATTAGTCAAGCATGATTTCCCCTTCATAAATCCATGCTGACTCTCTCCTATCCTGTTACTACTATCCAGATGTGCAGTAATTTCATCGTTTATAATAGACTCCAGCATCTTTCCCACCACTGAGGTCAGACTAACTGGTCTATAATTTCCTACTTTCTCTCGCCCACCTTTCTTAAAAAGTGGTATAACATTAGCCACCCTCCAATCCTCAGGAACCGACCCTGAATTTATTGAACTCTGGAAAATAATCAACAACGCATCCACGATTTCCCGAGCCACCTCCTTCAGTACCCTGGGATGCAGACCATCAGGCCCCGGAAACTTATCAACCTTCATACCTAACAGTCTCTCCAACACCAAATCCTGGCAAATATAAATTCCCTTAAGTTCAGGTCCTTCAGCCACTGTTACCTCAGGGAGATTGCTTGTGTCTTCCCCAGTGAACACAGATCTGAAGTACCCATTTAATTCCTCTGCCATTTCTTTGTTCCTAGTAATATATTCCCCTGTTTCTGTCTTCAAGGGCCCAATTTTTGTCCTAACCATTTCTTTGCCTTGCACATACCTAAAAAAGCTTTTACTACCCTCCTTAATATTCTTGGCCAGTTTACCTTCGTACCTCATTTTTCCTCTGCGTATTTCCTTCTTAGTAATCCTCTGTTGCTCTTTAAAAGCTTCCCAGTCCGCAGTTTTCCCTCTTATCTTTGCTATGTTATACTTTTTCTCTTTTAACTTTATATGTTTCTTTACTTCCCTCATCAGCCACGGCCGCCCATGCCTCCTGCTGGGATCTTTCTTCCTTTTAGGAATGAACTGATCCTGCAACTTCTGCATTATACACAGAAATATCTGCCAATGTTCCTCCACGGTCATCCCTGCTAAGGTATTGCACCATTGAACTTTGGCCAGCTCCTCCCTCATAGCTCCATAGTTCCCTTTATTCAACAGAAGTACTGTCACTTCCAACTGTACCCTCTCCCTCTCAAATTGCAGATTGAAGCTTATTGTATTATGGTCACTACTTCCCAATGGCTCTTTCACTTCGAGGTCTCTGACCAATTCTGGTTCATTACACAATACCAGATCCAGAATTGCCTTCTCCCTGGTCGGCTCCAGCACCAGCTGCTCTAAGAATCCATCTCTGAGGCACTCCACAAAGTCTCTTTCTTGAGGTCCAATACCATCCTGATTCTCCCAGTCTACCTGCATGTTAAAATCCCCCATAACAACTGTAGTAACATCTTTGCGACAGGCCAATTTCAGCTCCTGATTTAACTTATATCCGACATCCAGATTACTGTTTGGGGGCCTGTAGATTACTCCCAAGATGGTCTTTTTACCCTTAGTATTTCGAAGCTCTATCCACACTGACTCTACATCCCCTGGCTCTAGGTCCCCCCATGCAAGGGACTGAATATCGTCCCTTACCAACAAGGCCACCCCACCCCCTCTGCCCGTCAGTCTGTCCTTACAATAGCATGTGTATCCTTGAATATTCAATTCCCAGGCCCTGTCCACTTGAAGCCACGTCTCAGTTATCCCCACAATATCGTATCTGCCAATTTCCAAAAGAGTCTCAAGCTCATCCATCTTATGTCTAATGCTTCGTGCATTCATGTATAGTATTTTTAATTTGTTACTGCTCTCACCCTTCCCATCAACCCTTATTTCACTCAACCTTACAGCATCAAGAATCTATCCACCTCAGTCTTAAATATACATAAGGAGTCTTCCCCCACAGCTCTCTGTGACAAGGAGTTCCAAAGACTCACAACCCTCAGAGAAAAAAAAATCCTCCTCATCTCAGTCTTAAATTGCCATCTGCTTGTTTTGACACCATGCCCTCTGGTCCTCGATTCTCCCATGAGGGAAAATATTTTCTCTGCGTTTAAGCTGCCAAACCCCTTAAGAATCTAATGTGTTTCAATGAGGTCACCTCACATTCTTCTCTACTCCAATGAGTAGAGTCCTCACTTGCTTAGCTTTTGCTCAGTAGACAACCCTTTCATATCGCAGATCATCCTAATGAACTTTCTCTGAAGTGTCTCCAATGAAGTAACATCTTTCTTCAAAGAAGGGTACTAAAATTGCTCTCAGTAGTTCAGATGTGGTCTCACCAGCATCTTCTACAGTTGCAGTAAAACTTTCTTGTTCTTATACTTCAAGCCCCCTGACATAAGGGCCAACATTCCATTAGCCTTCCTGAATACCTTCTGCACTTGTGCGCCAGCTTTCTGTATTTCATTCATACATACCCAAGTCCCCCAATGCTGTAGCTTTCTGCAGTTCTCTTTCCTCATTTAAATAATAGCCTGTTCTTTTGCTCTTTCGCCCAAAATTAATGTTTCACCAGAAATAGTATCCTGTAGAAGTCTTCTCGTTATGTTCACTGTAGCAGCAAAAGGAAATCATCCTTGCAATCGCAGCAAGTACTTTTTCGAAAGGAAAAGATCCAGATTTTAATTCCCAGTCTTGTCGAGGTTTGTGGGAGGGAGCTACAACCAGCAATGGGCTGAGAGGACAGAATGGAATTTACTCAAAATTTCTTTTTCAATTCATCCATTAGATGGAGGTGTTGTTGACTTGGTCAACATTTATTGCCAATCCATGAATGTATTTGAGAAGGTGGTGGTAAGCCAACTTCTTGAGCCACTGATGCCCTGATCATCACCCAGGTGCCTCCCACCACTCTCATTGCAAATACCTGGATATTGGAAACGGACAAGTTTGGGTTTGGCTACAGTTCCTCAGTAGACAAATAAACCCAAGCTCATTCAATATGAGGCACTATTTGACCCAATGCTTCCAGGATCACATTGAAAATTAATGGCTAACATTAAGGAAGAAAAAGTCAATTGCTCTAAGATCTCATGGCTTCAGGTTATCTTTCTGGAATGCTTGGTTAAAAAACATTGATCGGTTTTCTTGATGCTGTATAACAGACAGCTAAAATGCTTAATCATTCAGAAAAGAAGCTGCATCCAGTTGAAATACATTTTCTCGACAGTAAATGCAAATATCTGCACAAGATGAGGGTGATTGAGAGGGTAAGCAAAATTGTTCCAAAAAGAAAATACCAAATATCTTCAGGTTTTTTCCATTAAATAAAAGTTCAAACCATGTTGTTATTATTAGAAAAAACACCATACTCAGTCAATTTAGGTAATATAAAACAGCTGTTATTATTCCTATTTGTGTAGAAATACTGAGTGATTCATTGTTTGTACAGTTGATTGTTATTCAAGTGATCTAAGTGGATATGTTGTACAGAGGGTGTTACTGTTCATATTTATCATACTGCCTAGTTTGGATAACGCACAACGACAACAGTTTGAATAGAGCGAATGATCCCTGCTAAGAACTCTACAAACACTTCTCCCAAGCCACACTGCGTCCAATAATTTGCCTAATGGATTGCAGATGCACATACTCAGCACTGAACTCCCAAACAACAGGCCACACACGGGGATTTGCACTGAGTATTTGTATTTCTTGTAAGCACACCACAGCTATAAGCAAACTGGTGAACTCCCAAAGATACTCACAGGTACTATCTGAGAGGGGCCTGAACAATCTGGGTTTGGTGAGATTGTGGCAGCATCGCACAGACAGTCCTGCAAAGCCTATTCTGATTAAAAGCAGATTACTGCGGATGCTGGAATCTGAAACCAAAAGAGAAAATGCTGGAAAATCTCAGCAGGTCTGGCAGCATCTGTAAGGAGAGATGTCATTATCAGCTCTTTATTGCTACCTTTGCTTCTGGAGCCATGACTCCCCTTCTCTCAGCCTCGTATAAATACCTCCCTATTTCTCCTTTTTTTTAGCTTTGACAAGGGGTCAGTTAGACTCGAAACGTCAAGCCTATTCTGATGTTGGGAGATATTTTATTTCATTGTTGATCGGTCAGGTATGTTTCCAACTTGGCAGCAGTGAGTTGCGAATGAAGGAGGATTATCTATTCTGAAACAACACAACTCACCTTATTAATATTCAAATTCTCATTTTACAAAACATGATGAACAATCTGGACATTGAGAATTCTTAACATGGAGGTCAGAACAAGTACCCAGTGATTTCAACTTACCACTCTGTCTGGGACCAACATCTCCATGGGCATGGACACTCTCAATCTACATCCACAAGCTTTGGCTTCTCACAAGTGTCAGACTCTCCAACAATTCTCATGGCACATCTTCAATCCATCCACAGGATGATTCTGCATCTGAGACTGTACCAGCAACTCTCATTGTAATGCTGCAGCAGGGGCACCCAGCTCAAGGACTGGGCACCAGGCTCCATCGCAATCCTGTTCACCTGTTGCCATAGTGTTCACCAACCTGCATGCTCATAGAATCCTGCTTTGTTAGCTTTTTGCTCCTTGCATCCTCAGCTAGAGAGACCAGGCTCCCATTACCATTCGAGGAGAAAGTGAGGGCTGCAGATGCTGGAGATCAGAACTGAAAATGTGTTGCTGGAAAAGCGCAGCAAGTCAGGCAGCATCCAAGGAACAGGAGAAGGGCTTATGCCCGAAACGTCGATTCTCCTGTTCCTTGGATGCTGCCTGACCTGCTGCGCTTTTCCAGCAACACATTTTCAGCTCCCATTACCATTGCTTTGCCATGCTGCTTAATAGAGACACAAAGCTGGAGGCTTTTCATGGTTATCAGCAGGACTCAGTTAAGTCAAGAGACACAGTTTTCACTCAGGGGGTGTCAGCACAGTATGTCAAGGGCAGCTTCCAATACCAGGCTTGGGCATGGTCAGTTAGTCACTCAGGGTGGTCAGAGTCATGATGCTGTCTACATAACAGATGAGGAGCTGATTGTCAACTACACCGCCATCTATATTGACTCTTTCCACCCTACTGTGGCCTGTTTTTCTAATGAAATTGAGGGAGGCAGCGCTGAAAAGAGATGAGGTGGGTGACACAGCTGCTAGTTATAGTGACCCAAGTGAATGAGGAAGCAGTACAAATGATTTGTAGGACTACTGGTGTCAGGGTTCCTGGTGGGTGAGAGTGGGAAGGAAGCTATTGCAGGGTAAAAACAATGACTGCAGATGCTGGAAACCAGATTCTGGATTAGTGGTGCTGGAAGAGCACAGCAGTTCAGGCAGCATCCGAGGAGCAGTAAAATCAACGTTTCGGGCAAAAGCCCTTCATCACCCACAGGATGATTCTGATGAAGGGCTTTTGCCCGAAACGTCGATTTTACTGCTCCTCGAATGCTGCCTGAACTGCTGTGCTCTTCCAGCACCACTAATCCAGAATCTGGTTTCCAGCATCTGCAGTCATTGTTTTTACCTCGTTGATTTTAACCGTACTGCGAATCCTCTTGCAAGGATGCCTGCCTTGAAGAAGTTTTCCTTCTCTCTCTACAAGAATCTCAGGGAGTCCCTCTCCCACTGCAACTCCCAGGTCATTTCCTCTGCCCTGAAGCTCTTCAACCATGTCCTGAAACAAACTCGCTACCACAGTCACATTTGCTTCCTCAGTGCCTGCCTCCATAACCAACTCATCCCACACGGACTCCGGACCACCTTTAAACCAGCAGAGTTCGGAGCCGAAAAGGACAGACAGTACAGACTACAGATTCAAAAACACCAGCAACAGTTCTCCTTCAATATCCTCCGCTCCAAGCTCGCAGCAATGCGCCGGCACCTAACCTCTCTACAGTCAGCCCTGCCTCAGCTGAGGGCCACACTCTCTCAGAATTGCAAAGGACCCACTCTGTACTATATCCTCAGGAGAATTCATACTCTCAATAAACAGTATTTCAACTCCAAGGAAGCTATTGCAGGCAACAGTGAGTGTGGTAGATTATAGATGCTGGTGGGAGTTGGGCACAGTGGCAAAGATGGAGTGTGTGAGGTAGATGGAGAGAATATGATGGCACTTATGCTGGTGGAGAGTAGAAGGTCATTGCCCTTCTTTCTACATTGCTGTTCATTCCTCCAAATGGCTGAGTCGACACTGGCTCTGGGGGCAATCTCAAATCAGTCTGGCTTGGTCTGGTATTGTGGGATGAGAAGGTTATACCCGAAACGTTGAGTTCACCAGCTCTTGATGCTGCCTGGCTTGCTGTGTTCTTCCAGCTTCCTGCCTGTCTAGTCTAGTCTGGTATTGTGGGATTCACCACTTGATCTTGGGGAGGAAGATGACTTGCCCATTCACCACCTCATCCGGCGAGACCTCCAGCTCCCTGCCTACAAAGAGGGCCACATTTTCCCCTTATCTGCCATGTCTGGGGCAAATGTCAGGAACCACACAGGGTACCACCAGTGCTTGTCTGAGTGCCCAGCATGCCAGGGAGCCAATCAATTCCAGGACATCATAACAGGGTGAACTATTCTGGGAATGGTGGATGGTGAAACATGGCTAGAAGCAAATGAGACCGATACCATCAGAGTGAGATAGGTGGTTAAAGAGGTGAACTTAATAAGATATAGTGAGAAATTTCACTTGACCATGCAACAAAAATCCTTCAAAGCATTCAACAGAAATGACACTCTGCCAAAAAAAGTAAAATTCAGCTCAGTGTCTCATTAATCCAGGAAGAATGCAAATTGTTTAAGATAATATGTTGGTAGTTATTACACAACAAAGCTGACATGCCAAAAGTAAACATTTCAAAATATTTGTAAGGCTTGTGACCATTGAAATATTCCAGTAGTATCAGTGAGAGGTTATAAGCTGATTCTAAACTTTGAATCTAAATCTTGTTTCAAAGTCCACCCTGATTCCAAAGTGAAGTGAAGTGAACGGGAAAGGAGAGTCTAACATCACTCAATAGAATGTGCATCCAAATTTGAGTTACAAGTGATTTTAACTTTCCAAATATAATCTGGGACTGCCATAGTGTTAAGGTCTTGGATGAAGAGGAATTTGTTAAGTGTGTACAAGATTTTTTTCTTATTCAGTGTGTGGATGTACCTACTAAAGAAGGAACAAAATGTGATCTAATCTTGGGAAATAAGGCAGGCCAAGTGACTGAGGTGTCAGTGGGGGGAGTGCTTTGGGGCCGTGATTATAATTCTATTAGTTTTAAAAAGTTATGGAAAAGAATAGATCTAATCTAAAAATTCATGTTCTTTTAGAGTAAAGCCAGTTTCGATGGTATTGGGTAAGACCTCTCAAAAGTCAATTGGGAGAGGCTATTCGCAAGTAAAGGGGCTGTTGGAAATTGGAAGGCCTGCAAAAATTAGATAACCAGCGTCCAGAGTCAATATGTTCCTATTATTGTGAAGGGGAAGGCTGGTAGGTATGGGGAATGCTGAATGATTAGAGAAATTGAAACTTTGGTCAAGAAAAAGAAGGATGTATATGACAGGTATAGACAGCTGGGATCGAGTGAATTCTTCGAGGAGTATAAGGGCAGTAGGAGTATACTCGAGGGAAATCAGGAGGGCAAAAGAGACATGAGACAGCTTTGGCAAATAGGGTTAAGGAGAATCTAAAGCGATTCTACAAATACTTTAAGGACAAAAGAGTAACTAGGGAGAGAATAGGACCCCTTAAAGACCAACAAGACCCTCTATGTGTGGAACTGTAGGTGGTGGGTGACTTTCTAAAGAAGTATTCTAATTAAGTATTTACTGTGGAGAAGGATATGGAATCTAGAGAACTTGGAGAAAAACACAGTGATTTCTTTAAAAGTGTCGGTATTACAGAAAAGAAGGTGCTGGATGTCTTCAAACGTATAAAAGTCGATAAATCCCCAGGACCTCATCAAATGCATCCAAGAACTCTGTGGTAGCTAGGGAAATGGTTACTGGGCTGTTTGCTGAGATATTTGTATCATCGATAGCCACAGGTAAGGTGCCGGAAGACTGGACTGTGGCTAATGTGGTACCCTTATTTAAGAAAGCTGATAAGGAATTATAGACCCAAATTATAGCCTGACATTGGTGGTATGTGAATTGTTAGAGGGGCTACTGAGTGATAGGATTTACATGTATTTGGAAAGGCAAGGACTGATTAGGGATAGTCAACATGGCATTGTGTGTGGGAAATTGTGTCTCATGGTTTTAATTGAGTTTTTTGAAGAAGTAGCAAAGAAGGTTGATAAAGGCAGAATGGTGGACATTGTCTATTTGGACTTCAACATGGCATTTGACAAAGCTCCGCATGGACGGCTGGTAAACAAGGTTAGATCGCAAAGAATCCAGGGAGAGCTAGCCATTTGAATGCAAAATTAGTTTGAGGATAGGAGACAGAGGGAGGTGGTGGAAGGTTTTCTTTCAGACTGGAGACCTGTGACCAGCAGTGTGCTGCAAAGATCGGTGCTGAGTCCATTGCATTTTCTCATTTATATAAATGATTTGGATGTGAATATAGAAGGAATGGTTAGTAACTTTGTAGATGACACCAAAATTGGTGATATAGTGGACAGTGAAGAAGGCTACCTCATAGTACAAAGAGACCTAGTATAGATGGGCCAATGGGTCGAGGAGTGGCAGATGGAGATTAATTTAGATAATGTGAGATGTTGCATTTTCATAGGGCAAATCAGGGCAGGACTTATACAGTTAATTATAGGGTCCTGGTGAATGTTGCCGAAAAAATATACCTTGGAGTGTAGATAGGGTAGTGATGAAGGTATTTTGTACACTTGCCTTTGGTAGTCAGTGGATTGAGTCTAGGAGTTGGGATGTCATATTATGACTGTAAGGACATTGGTTAGGCCACTTTTGGAATGCTGCATTCAATTCTAGACTCCCTGCCATAGGAAAAATATTGCTAAACTTGAAAGGGTTCAGAAAGAGTTTATGAGGATGCTGCCAGGGTTGGAGGGTTTTAGCTATAGGGAGACACTGAATAGGCTGGGGCTGATTTCCCTAGAGCATCGGAGGCTAAAGGGTGATCTTATAGAAGATTATAAAATCATGAGGGGCATGGATAGAATGAACAGACAAGGTCTTTTTCCCAGGATAGGAGAGTCCAAAACTAGAGGGCATAGGTTTAAGTTGGGGAAAGAAAGTTATAAAAGGGTATAAGGGGCAACGTTTTGACACAGAGGGTAGGGGGTATATGGAACAAGCTGCCAGAAGAAGTGGTGGAGGCTGGTACAATTACAATATTTAAAATGCATCTGGATGTGTACATGAAAAGGAAGGTTGAGAGGGATATGGGCCAAATGTTACGAAAGGGGACTAGATTAATTTAGGATATCTAATCGGCATGGATGCATTGAACCGAAGGGTCTGTTTCTGTGCTGTACAACTCCATGATTCTAAATGTTCAGAGAGTTTAGAGGATCTCCTGAATGTTCTATAATCTCATCTGCCTTCAATTTCAATGTTTAGAGAAGGGGCATTTTTTTCTTCCCTGTTCCTAAACGTTTAGATTGCTGACTACTGAGAGAAAGTGCTGTGCACATATCCAGACATGCACAGGCTTCACTCCTGGACAGGACTTTCAGATTTGAAGCCAAACAGGAGCAAATGGATATAAACAGGATTCTGCCTGGCTGGAGTTGGATCTACGGTTATTATTGCCTACAAAAGAAAATGCTGTCGCTTGGGAATTTGAACAGCTTTGTTAAAAACCTGAATGCAGTTGATCACTGTTTCTTGTAGCCTTGAATCACATGAGCAGGAGGATCCAATTAGAATCCAATTTGGTGGAGGGATACTCTCCCAACCTTTTATATATCCTTGAAATCTTGCCAGCAGGGCCCCTCAAATATACCTCAAGTAATCTTTAGAAAATATATTTGTAAATGTTGATAAAGTGTTTTCGAACAAAGCACCACTCAAGACTAACTTGAGGAGAAAAAAAAACAAAATGAGGAGAGTGGTGATTATTAGCAAGACATTATAAAATTTAAGCACAGGAGCCATGTCTTCCACATGTTTAGTCTAAGAAGACAATTAGTGAAAGGTGGTACATGCCACATCTGTGTTTATTTTCCATATTAATGAAAAAGGAAATGTAACAAAATTTTCATTGCTTCAACTGGATTTAATTTGACTTTGGCTCCAATTATTAGGAAATTTGAAAATAAATTGTACAACAGGAACAATTTTGATCTGAACATCGGCTATTTTCTGATCAAGGGCTTATACCCAAAATGTTGATTTTCCTGCTCCTCGCATGCTGCCTGACCTGATGTCCTTTTCCAGCACCACACTCTCAACTCTGATCTCCAGCATCTTCAGTGGTAACTTTCTCCAATCAGCTATTTTCGATTATGTTACCCTCCCCAAGTCTGTGCTTCTTACATGAGCCAGCAATCTTGATTGGAAAAACAAAATCTTGTTTGGCGTCAGTATTTATCTCAACGTAAAATGTATAAAACTTAAAAGAAAAGAATAGAAGCAAAACAGGTGGATTGCTAATTTAAAATTTTACAGAAATTTCACATTCTTTTCGAATGCCGCAACAATCAAGCTGAGGAAAAGATAATTTTAATTCACTGAATCTTCCTAAACAGACTTGGAATACTCGAATATACAGACAGCAACAATGCTTAGGAAATCAGCTCAGGTGGAACAGTGTTATTGATGGTTGTTATTACTGATAGAAAGGCTTGCCCTCCCACTCCTGAGAAGCACCAGTCGTGGAATTGTTCTTTCAGGATGTCACAGAGTCAGTCATACAGCAAGGAAACAGATCCACTCTGTTCCTGGTGGCTCCATGATTCTTGATCTAGGTATTGACAATGGTTGGTTGGTGGGAGACGTAAGTCATGAACCAAGTACAAGGCAGGAACCACTTGTCCCTTAGCTATTAGTCTCTAGTCCTTCATGTTGGACCAGGCATAGTTCAGAGAGCAACCTGGGTCAGGATAAGTGTGGTCATGTTTTCTATTGGACTAATGGACATTCACCAACATGATCTTCAGGACACAATTATGTACCAACAGCACTCTACTGCCGACCAATGTATTACAATGGAATTGCCATTCTTGCCATTCCAACTCATCTCTCCATTAACATGTGGTCTACAGAAAGTTCACACGGCCATATGCATGCAGTTAATGGCTCTCTATTAGACAGAATGATGCAGACAATATCCCAGGCAACTCAACACCATCACCATCACTGGGCATGTCCACTTCCACTGGCAAGACAGACCCAGCAGAGGTTATTGTACCATCAAAAAGAATTTGCCTTTAGACTCAGTAGCGTTTCATGACATCGAGTTAAATATGGGCAAGGAATCTACCCACTAGTAACCTCACCTCCCTTACCCCCATCTCAGCTGATGATCCCAGTTCTTTGCCAAGTTGACTGTGCCATGGATGAACAAAATGAGCAAAAGTGCTGAAAGGAAATTTTGAATGAGCACATTAATTTTTACTGTCCTTATTCTCTCTTCTCGGATTGCTTTCTGCAATGTCCTGGAAATTATTCTTTAAAAGCTGGAAATGTCTGAACAATTGGCAACCCCATAACACACAAGCACCCTGTCAGTGCCTAGAACGGTGAAAAATATTAGAACTGAATGTTTTTGAGTTTAAGGCTCCCACTGCACCAGCACTATTAGCACCTACTGAGTCAAAACTCATAGCCCAAACATTTTAGCTAATCCATCTGTCTGTGATTACATGTATAGCTTTCACAATATTAAAGTAACTTTGCAAAAGACATTTCTCATGTTTTTAAAAAACAGAGCAACATACCTTTGTTAAAGACATTTATAGATACATGTGATACATAATTTACAACATGTAGCAATGTTTTGCAATGATTTGCCCTCCATCCGCATTCTAATGAAGTATAAATCTTGGTTCTAATCTGAAATTCATTTTTGGAGCTGGTCTCTAAGAAAACCATCCATACAAACGAGTAATGTTTATATATCTGAGGTTATTCCATTCACACAGTCAACATCACAGTTTGAGTGGCACAGATGCACATTTAGCAATGAAGTACTCCTCTGCGTTGTACTAACAATACACCTTCAGCTCACTATGACAGGAGGTGCAACAAGAAGTAATGCATCTACTTTCTCCTCGGTAAATGTAAACAGGAGGATTCAATGACCTCACAAAGGACTTTTGCCATTAGCATGATGTTCTTGAAACAGATGTCTGCAGTTAAATCTGCATCTGCTGGGACTCAGATGTGGCAGGGTTGCAGATAAAAGGATTTTGAGAGTACAATAGAGTGCTGCTCTGATAATCCTATTACATAAATCTGAAGATTATGCTTTTCATTGAATTAAGCAATCATTGTATACAAAATGTTGCTCTGTTTCTTCAGAATATGAGAGATGTTAGATGAAAAAAATGCCAATGTCCATTTAGTTCATCTTCTGCCCTTCTGGTGGTGAATGTTATAAGCACTTAGTTATTGACTAATTACAGCAATCAATCTCAACATTAGACATGAGGTGCACAAACCTCCAGTGGTGACTGTTCTAAGTAACATAAATCCAAAGTTATCAGTGTCCTCCAAGCATGGTACAGTTTCTATGAGTTAAAAAATACTTTTTGGTCTTTTCCATTGTTTTCCCTTCAAATGCTACTCACTGGTTAATTATCAGTTGAAAGGCGGAATAGGCAATGCAGATTGCCCATTATCTTTCCAGGATTGTCTGACATAAGGAGCTGAATTTTGTCTGGTTGGAGATGACCCTGACCATAAAGCCGAGAACAACATCATCTTAGGGAGCAATTACCATGTGACCATTTGCCAGGAGCCAAGCACACATCCTTTGAAGGAAGGCGATCCTATCTCCAAGAGTTAAGGGCCAAACAAGGAACCTGCAGTTCCAGCAGCAGCACCAAGGTGACTACCCCTGGGGCGCATCCAATCCTAAGCAGCATCGTGGACCTCACTGTCTAAAGCAGGTCAAGGATGTCATGGTTGCCAGTTGCCAGGGTGGTGCCCATACAATTTGTCACTTGTGAAACCTGAATTTTCTCCATTCCTTGCTGCATGCAAGCTTAGACTGTTACAGTATCTGAGGCGTTGGGAATGGTAATGAACTCTTGTGTAATTATCCCCACTTCTCACACTATAGTGGAGGAAAGGAAATAGATGAAGCATGGTAGCCTTGGGACATGGGAACTCTGGTGGTCTAATGGCAATGTGCCTACCTCTGAGTTGGGAGGCCTGGGTTCATGTCACACCTACTCTAGAGGTTTGTAATACCTGAACATCGCTGAACAGGTTGATGAGGAAAATATCTGCATTGAGGAAACTCATGCAGTACTGTGCTAGGACTGAGAGTGTTAACTTCTAGTAATAACTATCTTGCTTTGAATGAGTCATGACTGCCAACTGTGGAGAGTTTTCTCGGATTCATGTCGGTACTTAGCAATGGAATTTCAGGGTCTAATAATCTGTGTTTGTCTGTGTTGTTTGGAGGTGCAGACTTCGTATATGTATGTCTTTGCTCATACATGTGTACGTGAGGGAATTTCAAGACCAGGGGGCACATTTTTGAGGCGAGAGGAGAGAGATCTAAAAAAGACATAACAAGCAAATTTTTTTACACCGAGAGTGTAACTTCTGAGGAACTGGTGGATGCACGCACAATTACAACGTTTAAAAGACATTTGGATGGATGCTTGAGTAGGAAAGGTTTGGAGAGTGATGGGTCACGATCAGGCAGTTGGGACTCGTTTAGTATGGACTGTTTGGACTGAAAAGTCTGTTTCTGTGCTCTATGATTCCATGACTATGATCTACGTGCAGACCATTTTATGTTTGCATGTACACATGTTTATCTTGTACATGTACATGTACAGATTCTATGGCTCAAAACATCAACTCTGTTTCCTTCTCCATAAATGCTTCTCCATTTCTTCCCAGTTTTTATGTCACATTCCCACCATCTGTGATACTTTGTCCATAATGTGAGGTACCTGTTTGAATCAATGCTGTGAGACAGGTACTTTCATTACCAATTCTTATTGATCTTTTTCTTCTCTACCAAAACTAACACTTACTAAATGTTCATGCGACTTGAAATGAATCAGCAGTTATATTTTAGCTTAAATAATTGTCAGTTTTGCTACACCATATGTTGGCACGATGTTTCTTCTATTTTCCTTCCCTGTCTCACAGCTGGCAATACTGTGTTGCCTTTTTGTAAATAGTCCATACCCATTGTCTGTCCTCCCACCCCTCCCATTTACTGCCAGACTATCCACTGTAAAATGCTTTGCATGGATAATGCTAAGAAAAGTTCCAATGATATTAATTGGAGTAAAAGCCATAAAAGCCACCCTGAACCTCAATGTCTGAGTTAGTGAGCCTTTCCTGAATGTACTTGGGAATTTCCATTAAAGATCCAAAGTACCTCACTGTGCCTTTGGCATTGCTTGTTATTAAACAGAAAGTCTCCCTTAGCAAAGTTGAAGAATGCCAAATGTAATAAAATGGATATGATAATATACAATAGTACAGTAGCGGGTGCTCTTTTTGAGATTGGCTTTGAAATATATTATTAGCACGGGGTGGGCAGCGCTTTAATCTTTACCTAAGTTAAGTTTTCCTAGATAACACTAACAACTGCACTTCAAAAGCAATTTGTTAAATATGTAGCATTTTGTCATTTCTAAAGAGGCTACATAAAAGCAAAACGCTTATTTTTAAAACAGCACTCGAGCATGTGCTTAAGTCCGGGAGGTTGTCCAGTGCTGAAAGGAACATAGGAACGGGAATGGGCCATTCATCCCCTCAAGTCTGTTCCACTATTCAATGAAATCATGGTTGATCTGTGGCTTAACTTCATATATCTGCCTTTGGCCCATCTCCCTTAATATCTTTACTTAACAAACCTTTATCCTCCTGATATACTTATGACTGTGTGGCCAAATTCTGCCCCAACTCCATGACAATACCATCATAGGTTGGATCTCAAACAACAATGAGACAGAATACAGGGAAGAGATTGAGTGCTTAGTGGCATGTTGTAAAGACAACAGCTTTTCCATCAATGTCAGCAAAATGAAAGAGCTGGTCATTGACTTCAGGAAGCGGAATGGAAGGCACATCCCTGTCCCAATCAAAGGTGCTGAGATGGAGATGGCGGAAAGCATAAGTTCCTGGAAGTGATGATTACCGACAATCTGTCCTGATCCACCTATGTTGACACGATGATCAAGGAAACACAACAATATCTCTACTTCCTCAGGTGGCCAAGGAAATTCGGCATGTCCTCAAGGACTCTTAACGATTTTAATAGATGCACCATAGAAAGCATCTGGATGCATCACAATGGTATGGCAACTGCTCTTTCCGAGACTACAAGAAACTGCAGAGAGTTGTAAACACAGCCCAGTCCAACACACAAACCAGTCTTCGATCCATTAGCTCCATCTATACTTCCTACTGCTTTGGGAAATTAACCAACATAATCAAAGACCCTTCCCTCCCCCATCATACTCTCTTCCACACTCTTCCATCAGGCGGAAGATTTTAAAGAATTGACTGCATGTACAAACAGATTGGAGAACAACTTCTTCACTGCTGTTCTCAGACTTTTAAATGGACTACTCTAATGTTAATTCTGACCTTTCTCTCTGCACCTTCTGTTCAGCTGTAACTCTGTATTAACACTCTGTTCTGTTACCTTAATGCACATTATATGGTACGATATGCTTGTATAGCACACTGTACCTCAGTACAGTGATAAGAGTAAACCAAACTCAAACTTAGATTTGAAACACCTCACTTCAATTATTCATGAAGTAAGTATGGTTATTGGATTTGAATCAATGATGGTTAGACATTCAATAGTAGCTTTCAAAATGGCAAGTGGATAAATATTTGATAGAGAAAGGAATTCAGGGTAATGGGAATAAGCTAGTAGACAAATGCCTCTTTAAAATATTCAATATAATCTAAATGGGCTGAATTGTCTTCTTTATTGAATGCTAATTCTGTCAGATCGAATGGATCAGTTTGAGCGACAGTTAGAGGCAGTGAGAAATTTTCAAGAGCGAGGGGATGTGATGAATGGCAGTTATAGGAAGGGAGAAAAGACACAGATACAGTCAGATAGGTGGGTTAACTCCAAGAAAGGTAGGAGAGGTAAACAGGTAGTCTTCTGTGGCTATCCTCATTTCAAACAAGTATGCTGTTTCGGGAAATGTTGGAGGTGATGGACTTTCAGGGGACTATAGCACAAACAGTCAGGTTTCTGGTATCAAGACTGGCTCTAATGTAAGGAGGGGTACGTCAGGTTCCAAGCGATTGATTGTGTTAGGCGACTCTGTAATCTGAGGCACAGACAGACATTTCTGCAGCCAGCAGCAAAAAAATCAGAATGGTGTGCTGCCTCCCTGGTGTCAGGATCAAGGATCCCTCAGAAAGGGTGCAGAATGTTCTCAAAGTGGAGGGGGACCAGTAGGACGTCATTGTACACATTGGTACTAACAACACAGGAAGGGAAAAGGATGAGATTCTGAAGGGAGAAAATGGAAAGCTAGGCAGGAATTTAAAAAGGAGATCCTCAAGTGTAGTAATATCTGGATTAATCCCAATGCTATGATCTAGTAAGGGTAGGAATAGGAGGATAGAGGAGATGAATGGGTGGCTGAAGAGCTGGTATATGAGAGAAGGATTTACATTTTTGGATCATTGGAATCTCTTCTGGGGTGCACGTGACCTGGACAAGAAGGACAGGTTATACCTGAATTGGAAGGGGACTAATATACTGGCAGGGAGATTTGCTAGAGCTGCTCAGGAGGATTTAAACTAGTAAGGTTGGATGTGGGACCGAGGGAGACACTGAGGAAAGAGATCAATCTGAGACTGGTACAGTTGAGAAAAGAAGTGAGTCAAACAGTCAGGGCAGGCAGGAACAAAGCAGAGAACAAGGTAGGACTAGTAAATTAAACTGCATTTATTTCAATGCAAGAGCCCTAACAGGGAAGGCAGATGAACTCAGGGCATGGTTAGGAACATGGGACTGGGATATCATAGCAATTACAGAAACGGGCTTCGGGGATAGATAGGACTGATAGCTTAATGCTCAGGATACAAATGCTGTTGGAAGGATAGAAATGGAGGCAAGAGAGAGAGGGAGAGTGGTTTTTTTGGTAAGGGATAGCATTACAGCTGTACTTATGTAGGATATCCCCAAAAATATGTCCAAGGAGTTATTTGGGTGGAACTGAGAAATAAGAAAGGGATGATCACCTTATTGGGATTGTATTATAGACCCCCCAATAGTCAGAGGGAAATTGAGAATCAAATTTGTAAGGAGATTTCAGTTATCTGTAAGAATAATAGCGTAGTTACAAGAAAATGATCCGAGTCATTATGTGGATGTACCTACTAGAAAAGATGCAAAACTTGACCTATTCTTGGGAAACAAGGCAGGGCAGGTGACTGAGGTGTCAGTGGGGGTAGTACTTTGGGGCCAGCAACCATAATTCCATTAGTTTCAAAATAGTGATGGAAAAGGATAGATCAAATTTAACAGTTGAAGTTCTAAATTGGAGAAAGGCTAATTTTGACGGTATTAAGCAAAAACTTTCAAAAGCTGATTTGGTGCAGATGTTCACAGGTAAAGGGACGGCTAGGAAATGGGAAGTCTTCAGAAATGAGATAATGAGAGTCCAGAGACACAATGTTCCTGTTAGGGTGAAAGGAAAGGCTGGTAGGTGTAGGGAATGCTAATTGACTAGAGAAATTGAGGGTTTGATTAAGAGAAAGAAGGAAGCTCATGTCAGGTATAGACAGGACTGATCAAGTGAATCCTTAGAATATAAAGGCAGTCGGAGTATACTTAAGAGAGAAATCAGGAGTGCAAAATGGGGGCATAAATTAGCTTTGGCAAATAGAATTAAGGAGAATCCAACTGATGTTTACAAATATATTAAGGACAAAAGGGTAACTCGGGAGCGAATAGGGTCCCTCGAAAATCAGCAAGGCAGTCTTTATGCGATGCCGCAGGAGTTACTAAACAAGTATTTTGCATCAGTGTTTACTGTGGACAACGACATAGAAGATATAGAATGTGGGGAAATAGATGGTGACATCTTGAAAAATATCCATATTACAGAGGAGGAAGTGCTGGATGTCTTGAAACGCATAAAGGTGGATAAATCCCCAAGACCTGATCAGGTGTACCCTAGACCTCTGCGAGAAGCTAGAGAAGTGATTGCTGAGCCTCTTGCTGAGATATTTGCATCATCGATAGTCACAGGTGAGGTGCCAGATGACTGGAAGTTGGCAAACGTGGTACCATTATTTAAGAAAGGACAAGCCAGGGAATTATAGACCGGTGAGCCTGATGTCAGTTGTAGGCAAGTTGTTGGAGGGAATGCTGAGGGACAGGAATTAGACATATTTGGAAAGGCTAGGAGTAATTAGGGATAATCTACATGACTTTGTGTGTGGGAAATCATGTCTCATGACCTTGATTGAATTTTTTGAAGAAGTAACGAAGAGGATTGATGAGGACAGAGCAGTGGACGTGATCTATGTGGACTTCAGCAAAGTGTTCAACAAGGTTCCCCATTGGAGACTGGTTTGCGAGGTTAGATCTCATGAAATCAAGGGAGAACTCACCATTTGGATACAGAACTGGCTCAAAAGTAGAAGACAGAGGGTGGTGGTAGAGGGTTGTTTTTCAGACTGGAGGCCTGTGACCAGTGGAGTGCCACAAGGATTGGTGCTGGGTCCACTACTTTTTGTCATTTATATAAATGACTTGGATGTGAGCATAAGAGGTATAATTAGGAAGTTTGCAGATGACACCAAAATTGGAGGTGTAGTGGACAGCGAAGAAGGTTACCTCAGGTTACAATGGGATTTTGATCGGATGAGCCAATGGGCTGAGAAGTGGCAGATGGAGATTAATTTAGATAAATGCGATAAATGCATTTTGGGAAAGCAAATCTTAGCAGGACTTATACACTTAATGGTAAAGTCCTAGGGAATGTGGCTGAACAAAGAGACCTTGGAGGGCAGGTTCATAGCTCCTTGAAAGTGGAGTCACAAGTTGATAGAATAGTGAAGAACGCATTTGATATGCTTTCCTTTATTGGTCAGAACATTGAGTACAGGAGTTAGGAGGTCATGTTACAGCTGTACAGGACATTGGAATATCATGTGCAATTCTGATCTTCCTACCGGAAGGATGTTGTGAAACTTGAAAGGGTTCCGAAAAGACTTACAAGGATGTTGCCAGGATTTGAGAATTTGAGCTATAGGGTGAGGTTGAAGAGACTGGGGCAGCTTTCCCTGGAGTGTCGGAGGCTGAGGGGTGACCTTATAGAGGTTTACAAAATTATGAGGGACACGGATAGAATAAATAGACAAAGTCTTTTCCCTGGGGTGGGAGAGTCCAGAACTAGAGGGCATAGGTTTAGGGTGAGAGGGGCAAGATATAAAAGAGACCTAAGGGGCAAATTTTTCATGCAGGGGGCAGTGCATGTATAGAATGAGCTGCCAGAGGAAGTGGTGGAGGCTGTTACAATTGCAACATTTGAAAGGCATCTGGAGGGGTAGATGAATAGGAAGGGTTTGGAGGGATATGGGCCAACTGCTGACAAATGGGACTAGAACTAGGTTTGTATTTCTGTTTGGCATGGACGAGTTGGAACGAAGGGTCTGTTTCCATGCTGAACATCCCTATGACTCTCTGATTCAGTTCATTATAGAAAAAAACATTTGCTTCATATACATAACTCAATTATAACTGCAAAAGAGTCAGGAGACATGTGAAATGAGTGTTTAATGGTTTTGCAATCAGAGAGCCAAAAAGATTGTGTCTAGAATACTTTGTCACTCAATCTGTAAAAATGCAGTGAGCTATGATAATTCAATTGAAGCACAGGGGCTGAAAGCTATTGAATTCAGCTTGCACATTGCTTCCAATTTCTTATTTTAATGTATTGGCAACGTGCGGGGTTACACAAATACATACTCTTGCCCATCAAATTTTTGGCAGGTTCAAAATAAATGAATGTTTTTACCAATTAATTGGGAAGAAAGATAGCTGACACAGATAGCTGGAGTGTCATTCTTCACCTTGAACCTGATGCATGCAAGCAAATCCTTCAAATGCCCTCTGGGCAAAAGCAAGTAAAGGGAAAAATACAGAAATTTAGTTTCTATATAAGACAATTAAGGGAGGAGATAAGTAAAACAAGACAACATTTTTCTTTCTTAGAAAAGAATGCCTGTGCCTGGAATTCACAACATGTGTAGCATTACCTTGAATATTTCAAATTACTCACAATAAAACTCACCTGAAAGATTATAACAGGTGTTGTGAAAGAAGTTTTATTTATATTTTTAAAAAGTCAGGCTGTACTTGTCTATATCCATCAATTAATTTGGCTCTAAATTATTTATTCATGATTTGGATTTAATCTTCAAGAATGAAGGGGGCATCTAGCCCTGTCATCTCTTTTACAAATCTAAACATCTGTGTCTGGAATTCGTGGAAAATAGAACTCTCTACTATTGTACTGCATCAAAAATCTCAGAGAGACAATTATGTCAGGGTTTCAGTAGGATCTTGATGTTGATCCTTTGATTCAACTGGCTGCAGACCCACTGCTCCACCAATGGCACTGCTAGAACTGGCAGTCACAACATGAGCCACTTAACAGGTGTGATGCCCTTAACATTACATCATGGCTCCCAGACTTGCAGAGACAGATCGCCCCTGACTTTTCAGCTCAAACCCAGTGATTTTAAAAACAATCCTATCCATTCCATGTCTTCCTCTCTCCTTAGCAAGTATACCACTTAGGATCAAAATGAATACCTATAATTTGTGACACAACTGATGGAATTAAAAAAAAACATTTTCCAACGATTTTTATTTCTGAAGAACAGTCATATCAGACTTGAAACATTAATCCTGTTTCTCTTTCCACAGATGATGCCAGACCTGCTTCGTTTCTCCAGTTTTCTTGGAGTCTGTTTCAGATTTCCAGCATCGAGAGTATTTTGTTATTATACAGCTGATGGAATTACTTGCATCAGGGTTTCCAAGACAATAGAAATGAGGAGAGCATTTAAATACTAAATAGACACTTTGTCTAATGGGGATGACCAGAGATCAATCAAATCCTTGAGGAAGGGTGAGAGCTGCAACATTCTTTTTTATTTTCTTCCTCTGGACAAATATTAGCAACAAACAGCAGTAACTTCCACCACCAATCCTCAACCCTTCACCTGGTTTCCCTCTTTGCCCAACTGCTTATTTGAATACTACAATTTATGTATTTTGAAAAGAATGTTTGATTGCCAATTCACTTTGTACTTAACCATGTATTGTTGATTAATATCGACAAGCATCTTTTTTTAAAAACTTGCTCACAGGATGTAGGTATCATTGTTTAAGCCAGCAGATATGATCCATTCTTAATTGTCTAGAGGGCAGTTAAGTGTCTACCACATTGCTGTTAGTCTGAATTCCCATGTAGGCCAGATCAAGTAAGAATAGGTGATTTCTAGTGTTGGTTATATGGTCACCATGAGTTCAATTCCGGTCTCCCTGCAATAGAATAAATGTGAAACTTGAAAAGGTTCAGAAATTATTTACCAAGATGTTGCTGGGATGGGGTGGGTTTGAGCTCTAGGGAAAGGCTGACTAGACTGGCACTATTTTCTCTGGAGCATCAGAGGTTAAGGGGTGACCTTATAGAGGTTTATAAAATTATGGAGAGGGTGAATAGACAAAGTCATTTTCCCAGGGTAAGGGAGTCCAAAACTAGAGGGCATAGGTTTAAGGTGAGACGGGAAAGATTTAAAAGGGACCTAAGGGGCAATATTTTCACACAGAGGGTGGTGTGTGTATGGAATGAGCTACCAGGGGAAGTAGTGGAGGCCAGTCTAATTACAACATTTAAAACTCATTTGGATGGGTACATGAATCAGAAGGGTTGAGGGGGATATGGAGTAATGTTTGCAAATTAGATGGGATTAATTTAGGATATCTGATTGTCATGGACTAGTTGGATCGAAGGATCTGTTTCCAAGCTGTACAACTCTATGATTCTAAGGTTAGCTTCCAGCTCAGGATTTGAAGAAATCAAATCTCACTACCTTCCATGGTGGGATTCAAAGCCATCTCCACAGAATATTAACCTGAGGGTTGCTGGATTGCCAGTCTCCTGGGTCATTAGTCAAATGATATTAGCACTACGCCAGCAAATCACCTATATGAGTTAAATATGTTAGGAGTTAGTTTTATTGTTAAGACCCATTCATGTAAAATATTAAAATGAACAAATATATTCTTCCTATTAATATAATCAAGCATGCACTCAAAACCCATTTATGTAGAAAACTTTATACGATAAAAATATTTAACTTTGGCCAAGTTAAAAATGAAGAAAAAAGAAGTTGAGTTAATTAAATAACATGTTCATTAGTGACCTGGATGCCTTTTGAATTGGAGAAGCCATTCCCCATATTTGTTGACAGAATGTTCTCCTTTCTCCTGAAGACTGTTGCGTTGCATTGAATTCTTCCTTGAAAATTCTCTCCTTGCAGTAAGGAGGTTGTGTGGCTGGTTTCTCCTGCCACTAAGAGGGTTCAAAGCTTTGAGAGAGGTTTTGGAAGGAGAGAGTGAGTTCCTCAATTCATTAACTTATGTATCGCTACTCACGTCAAAAAAAACGTTCAGTCAAAGAATTGTATCAGATGAAATGACTCTATGATAGTTATATACTGTAAAGAATATTCTCGCCTTGCATTGCTTCTCTTTAATTATTGTTTCCTGGTTAAGGTAATTAATATTTTAGTGTCCCAGCCATTACCTCTGAATGAGCCATCCTCTATTTTGATGAGGTATGTTGTAAAAGGTAATTGTTTAAAAAAGATCAATGTCCATGTTACTTTAGCTCCACTCATTCTACAGATATTACACAGTCTGTTGGTGGAGACACTCACTTTCCAAAAGGGCAGGTGCATCTAGTCGAACCCCCTAAATTCCTAATAATTATGCCTGGCCAAATGTAGGTGTACTTATCACTATTAAGTGTCCCTTCTTAAATAGTGGTGTATAAAGGAAGATTGGTGTCAGTGAACTACCTCAAATAACCCTTAGCCAATCACACACACTGGCAAAAGAGACAAATACAATAAAGTATGAAGCATGCTTAGCTGGAAAATTCTGGGAGTCTGTTCACACCACCAGCGTGCCACTATCACTAGAGAAATCTCTGTTTCTATTCAAAGGTGACATTACATGGCTAAACATTAATGCAAATCAGTTTTGGTCATTTTAGGTTCCACTAAATGTTCATTATTTTGGTGAAATTTTCTTTGTTTTTCAGTTGCAACTGCCTTTTAAAAAATCCTATGCTGATGAAATTACAATTTAATATCTAAACTAAACACATCTTTGCCCACCCTCCTCTCACTTATCTCTCCACTCTTCAGGCTCTCTGCCTGTATTCCTGATGAAGGGCTTTTGCCCGAAACGTTGATTTTACTGCTCCTCGGATGCTGCCTGAACTGCTGTGCTCTTCCAGCACCACTAATCCAGAATCTGGTTTCCAGCATCTGCAGTCATTGTTTTTACCTACATCTTTGTAACAACCTGAAGTGGGTGAACTGGTCATAGCAGAATCTATCTTTCAAGATGGTGTGGATTTAAATGATCAAATTAGATCAGATTCCCTACAGATTAGATCAGATTCAGGAAACAAGTCCTTTGGCCCAACCAGTCCACACTGACCATCTGAAGAGTAACCCATCCAGACCCATTTCCCTCTGAATGATGCTCCTAACACTATGGACAATTTAGCACGGCAAATTCACCTGACCTGCACATCTTTGTGACTGTGGGGGGAAACCGGAGCACCCGGAGGAAACCCATGCAGACACAGGGAGAACGTGCAAACTCCACACAGACATTCACCCGCACCCAAGGCTGGAATCAAACCTGAGACCCTTGTGCTGTGAGGCAGCAGTGCTAACCACTAAGCCACTGTGCCGCCCCAATGGATGTGTTCAAAGGCATTGTCATGGCAAAACAGTTTATTGAATGCCACGAACGGTGCTCTATAAACAGACCAAGAGGAAAATTTGCCATCTCACAAGTTTAATGCAACACAAGACATCTGGAAAGAGCCTTTCAAGAGTTGAAGTTCACTTCTGTGATTTAATTTCTGAAATCATTCTGAGAAGGAATGCTCTCATTCAAAGCACTTTTTTTGCTGAAGTACATCCACTTGCATTTCTGTAAATTCATTCTTTTACTTAAGGATTCCATAAATAAAAGAGAATATTGTCAGAGGATATTTCAATTTGTTAACATAGATTTAAGGGTAAATTGTCTGATTTCGCATTCCTGGTATACAGGCTCACTCAATGGGCAAAGACATTACAGTGAGGTCTCTTAACATTACTGCTTTGATTCTTTTGCTCAGCCTTCCATCAAATGAAATTCCCAGTCAGGAATGTTGATAATTTATTTCTAGTGTTCCTAATGGCTATAAATATTTTTATGTTGTATCTTGTACATATAAATTAGGGACAAGAGTAAAGCAGTAGGACATAGAACTGCATAAAACAGAAACAGGCCCCTTGGCCCATGATGTTGTGCCAAACATAACACCAAATTAAAGAAACCCCTTCTGTTGTGCCTTGGCCAATATCTCTCTATTCCTTGTATATTCATGGGCTTATCTAAAAGTTCCTTAAATGCCCCTAGTGTATCTGCCTTTACCACTATTGCTGGCAGTGCATTCCAGACTCCTACAGGTCTCAGTGTAATGAACTTGCCCCTCGCATCCCCTTTGAACTTTACCCCCTCTCACCTTAAATGCATGTCCCCTAGTATTAGATATTTCAACTCTGGGAAAAAAGATTCTGACCATCAATCAGCTTGTTAGTTCCACCATTCAATAAGAAATATTCCTATTCTGATTCTGGCCTCAGTTCCACATTCTCATTTACCTCATTGTCTCAAAGTGTCAAGTAATATTTTGACTTTTAAATTTTCATCTATACTTTCAAATCCCTCCATGGACCTGGTCCCCTCCCCATTTCCATAATCTCTTTCCACCTCAGAGTCCAGCGAGAAATCAGAACTTTAATTCTAGCCAGTCCAACAGTCCCAATTTAACACATGCTTTCATGGTTGTGCCTTTAGCTGTGGCTTTAAGCTCTGGAATAACCTCTTAATCCTTTCCACCTTCTCAAACTTGTTTACTTCCTTTAAGACACTCCATAAAAGTAATCCCTTTTCCAAGCTTTTCATCAACAGACTCAATTTCTAATGTAGCTTGGCATCATACTTTACTTTATAATGCATTTAGAGTCATAGAGTCATAAAGATGTACAGCATGCAAACAGACCTTTCGGTCCAACCCGTCCATGCTGACCAGCTATCCCAACCCAATCTATGAACTATAGTGGGATATCTTCTTACATTAAAGGCACTATATAAACATAAGGCAATGCTTACTGTTATTATATCTCATCTGTGCAAAAACTGTTCTCGTAACAATAAGTTGGGAAAAACCCAAAATCTAACTCAATAAACCCGTTGGTAGGAAACCAAGGCCAGAATTTTACTGCCCCCTAGGGGTGGGATGTCTAATAAGAGGGAAACCTTAAAACAGAATGCCAAATCTACTACTCACCCTTCTATTCCAGACCACTGTGTAGTTTTACTAGTGGCGTCAGGAGGTTCACTTGTCTATAAGCCAGTTGAGGTCCTTAAGTGGCCAGTTAATGACACTTAAGAGATTCTTTCTGCCCTGGTAAAAGTTTGCCTGTGGTGGAGAAGGCTGGCACTAAAGATACAACCCGACAGCTATCTGGGAAAAACAGGAGGAGGGTAGTACCTCTTTATTAGACCTCCACTGCCCAACAAAGGCCCACGCAAGGAGTGAAAACCACCATCCTATATTCACCCCTCACTCATCAAGTGACATCCCAAACTCACTTTTCATTCAAGATCCATGAGAATTCTCTTCCTCAGAGATGTTCTAGACCCAGGATGAACCACTGCCTCCGGTGGTGCCATTAAGAAAAGGCATGTGGTGTCCTCCTGATTGGCTGGTGACACTTGCAACTTTCCCCCTGATGGGGGCAAAAGACTCACTTTAAGACAATTATAACAAAATGCATCAAATGGCTGCAGGACAAGTTTGCCCCTGGCCTTTTAGCCCGCTGTAATATTCAAACTCAAATCTGCGGCAATGTTTAGGAGCGACGTAACACCCAGTACCTCTCTGTCCATTATCCACACTCTCTTTTAAATGGCTGGCGAAGATAATGAGGGAACAGGGAGAATATTGTATCCATTTGCCACATCAGGAGAGCTTCGGTTTAACAGCAATGCAAGGTTATATTTAGTAACTGTTCTGTTTGCCAATTTACACAGTGAAAAAAAAGATGCCTATAGCCTATCCCAACAAGATATGCTTCAGCAGACGTTATTGTTACCCACTGTGCAGGGAGCGCACGCCTTCAGTCATTTAGTATCAATGCAGATCACTCTCTCAAAGTGCCTGAAGACTGTAGGTGAAACATATTTTTAAAACCACTGTAAGAAATGAGGCATTTTCTGTTGTTGCTGTTGGGATATATGTCCTGTTTGTAGTACCATCGTTTTTATATTGAGAACATAAATGAAATGAAGACAAGACAAGTTGCCTCCTGTCTGACCATGATCATAAATCTTCTGAAGTGTCTGCCATGACATAACAGTCATTTCTGACTGTGCAGCCTTCTTCAGCATGCAGTCTCGGTGTCACAGTGTGCAGAGCTTTACATTCTGTCAGTCTCTGTGCCAACTGAACTGTGAATATCGTCCAAAATCTAGGCTCAGATACAATTGTCTCTCTTCATGATCAAACATTATGTTTAAAGTGATCTTTACCCATTAGTTTATTCTCACTGTCATCATCCTGTGCTCAGTACTTCTTGTAGATCATATCAAATTCATAATGTCACATGTTTTAAACAGATGAGATATAAAAACTGTGCAACATAGCTCAGTCAGCTACAGGCAAAATACTGCAGATGCTGGAAATCTAAAACAAACACAGGGAATGTTAGAGAAACTCAGCAGGTCAGGTAGCATCTGTGGAGAGGGAAACTGAGTTAACATGTCGAGTCCAGTGTGAGTCTTCATCAGAACTGAAAGGTATTGGAAAATAGGTCCTTTCTGATACATTTGACAGAGACATCAGAGGAGCAAGAGGACAGCTGGTACATGGGGGCAAGCACAGAAGAGAAAGAGATTGTTAATAGCTGAGAAAGAAAGCAAGAGATGCAGAAAGGTTGTAAGTTAAAGGGTGAAATGGAGAAAATTAGCCCTTCTTCCTAAGTACAAAGTAAACAAGATGCAAACACAACATGACAATAGGGAAAGGTGACCAAGGAATGAATGTCAGAAAAATAGATGGCAGTTTATCAATTACCCAGATTCTGAAGTTATTAAATTCAATGTTGAGACTTCACGGTTGTAGGATGCCTCAGAGGAAATGAGGTGTTGGTCCTCAAGTTTGAACTGTGCATCATTGGAACACTGTAGCAGGCCCAAGGTAGAAATAGTTTTTTTTAATTTAGATTAGATTACTTGCAGTGTGGAAACAGGCCCTTTGGCCCAACAAGTCCACACCAACCCACTGAAGCACAACCCACCCAAACCCATTCCCCTACATTTACCCCTTCACCTAACACTACGGGCAATTTAAAATGGCCAATTCACCTAACCTGCACATTTTTGGACTGTGGGAGGAAACCCGGAGCACACGGAAGAAACCCACGCAGACACGGGGAGAACGTGCAAACTCCACACAGAGAGTCGCCTGAGGTGGGATTGAACCTGGGTCTCTGGCGCTGTGAGGCAGCAGTGCTAACCACTGAGCCACCGTGCCGCCTGTGGTTCATTGAAATGGCAAGCAACTGCGAGGTTGGGGTCATTCCGAAGGGCAAAATGAAGGTGTCCTGCAAAGTTGTCACCCAGTCTGTAGTTAGTCTTGCCAGTGTAAAGAAGACTTCAATGTGAGCAATGATTACAGTAGACTGGATTAAAAGAAGTACTAGTGAAAAGGTGTTTCACCTGGAAGGTAAATTTATGTCCTGGGACAGTGAACAGGAAGGGGCTAGGGTTACACCTTCTACAATTAATGGAAAGGTGACATGACAGAAGGAGTGATGGAAAAGTGATCCAATGTGTCACAGAGGTAGTTGTGGAATGCTGACAATGGGAGGGAAGGGGAAGATGTGTTTGGTGGGAGCACCCTGCTGGAGGTAGTGGAAAGAGTGGAAGTGGAGTGCAAAGCCTAGACAAGTGGAACCTTATTGTTCATCTGGGAAGGAGGGCAAAGGGTGAGGATGTAAGTGTGGGAAAAGAGTCAAACATGGCTAAAGGCCCTGTCAACTATAATCGTGAGGAGTCCTCGGTTAAGGACAAAGGGTGGTCAGGTCAGAGGCATCGTCTGAAAAGGTGCTTTGGAAATAGAGAAACTGGGAGAATGGAATGAAGTCCATCCTGTTATGAGGAGATATAGGCAAAGTAATTGTAGGAGTCAGTAGATTAATAACGGAGCATCCAAGGAGCAGGAGAATCGACTGCATTCCTGAAGCGTTGATTCTCCTGCTTCTTGGATGCTGCCTGACCTGCTGGGCTTTTCCAGAAACACACTCTTGATGCTGATCGCCAGCATCTGCAGACCTCACTTTCTCCCAGATTTATAATGGATATTGGTAAACTACCTTCCCCAGAAATACAAATGGTGAAGTCAATGAAAGGAAGGGAAGAGTCAATGATGGACCAGGTTGTTGGTGAGATGATGGAAATTGCAAGCAAAACAAATGATTTTTTCTGATTTTGAACAAGAACAAGCAGTCCTGAAGGCATCGTCAATGTATCAGAGAAAGAGATGCGGAGAGGGTTTTTAATAGGACTGAACCAAGGAACGTTCCATGTGGCCCAGAAACAGACAGATAGAGCTGAGACCCGTGCAGTCCCCATGGCCACACCTTTGACTTGGAGAAAATGAGATGAATTAACGGAGATGTTCAAAATGAAATCTAGCTCATCCAAGCGATGGATGGTTGTGATTGACTGAGACTTTGTGGGTATCTGTTCAAGGAAGAAGCAGAGAGAGACTTCAAATGATCCTTATTGAGGGGTCAGTCGTGGAAATACATCATTGGTAAAGAGGAGGTGGCTAGGGCCAGAAAACTGGCAAGAATGGTAATAATGTAAAGTGTCAGAAGAATCACAAATGTATTTGAGAAGACATTGAAGAAAAGGGGAGAAATAGAGACAAGGCAGGAAGAAATAAATTCCGTGATGCAGAACTATGCTGAAATGATCTATCTGTCAAGGAAGTCCTGCTTTTGGATTTTGAGAAGGAGGTAGATATGCAGGATTGGAGGACAGTAAGATGGGAAGTTTTGGCGAAGAGATCTCCCAATGAGGTCTGTGACAGCACTGAAAACATCAGCTTGATGTTCAACAAAGGAGTCATAATCCAGACGAAGATCAGGGGAAGTGACTGGGAATTGCCACTTAGCCTCTGCTGGGTAGAGGTCAGCATGCCAGACAACAACCACATCTCCCTTATTGATGGGTTTGATAACAGGGTTGCACTTGCATGTGAGAAAAAGGAGTGCAACAAGTTCAGAATGAGTCAGATGAGTGTCGGTGGGGGGATCAGAGAAATTAAGGCGAACAATTTCAATTCAGTTGTTCCCCCAGAAGAGGTCAAGTATTGGAAAAAGGTCAGATGGGGCAGAAATCTCGCGGCATCTCCTTAAATGTTAGAAATCACACAACACCAGGTTATAGTCCAACAGGTTTATTTGGAAGTACAAGTGCAGCTTCTTCATCACTCTCTGTCTTCCTTTTTCTCATTCTCTCAGTCCCTCCCTCTGTCGGTCTCTCTCATTTTCTCCTTGCACTTTCTCTCACTTTTTCTCCCTGACCCCTTTGCTCTGTCCCAGTGACTGGGGAAGCAGCGTTGGGAAGACTTGGACTCAGTGCCACAGGATGTTGTACAGTTAATGCAGTGGGATCCATCTCTCCCCCGGGTTTTACCCCCCACTGTTATCCAAACTGGGAGAGGGGGGAATGAAGTAACATTCTCATTGACAGTGTGCCCCAGGATGGCTGCATACTGGGATCTTGCTGTGAACTGCAGTGGTCAGTCAAACGGCCAGTTAGTCCTCCAGCTCAAGGATGGTGAGTCTTCTAGGGGAGGGGAGAGGGATAAATGGACAGTGATCATGCGCCTGAGTTCCTGAGGAGGAGAGCAGTCGGCGGGGATGGGGAAGAAGAAACCAAGAGAGGGTTGAGTGTTTGATGGGGGTGGGGGTGGAGTGGGGAGGGACGGGCTATTGTAGGAGAGAGGGAGATATGGATGGGGACAGCATGGGACACAGAGTGTGAGACAGGGTGGAGGAGTGGTCTCCAGTGAAGAGTAGTCAATGAGGCCATTCAGGGGCAAATCCTGAGGGGAGGGGACAGGATCAGGATCATTTAATGAGGAGCCCAAAAGGACGCCTTCTGTGACATGAGGCTTCTGTAACTCTGGCACTGGGATCTTGCTGTGCATTAAAACAGTCAGACACAGACCAGTCAGTCCACACAGACTCATTTACCTCTACCCTAGGTAATGGGGCTCAGCACAGTATTTGAATCAGGAAATCATTCACGGGGGGGGGGGGGGGGGGGGGCACATTTGGTGAAGCAAATATTTGGAACAGCAAAACATTTGAGGTAGGGCATAAATTTAGGCGGGGTAATATTTTGGGGGGACGCAAGGAGTTAGGAGGTCATGTTGTGGTTGTACAGGACTGTTAAGCCACTGTGTGTAATTCTGGTCTCCCTGCTGTAGAAAGGATGTTGTGAAACTTCAAAGGCTCATAAAAGATTTACAAGAATATTGCTAGGATTGGAGAGTTTGAGCTGTAGTGAGAGAATGAATTGGTTGGGTCTATTTTCCCTGGAGCATCAGAGGTTGAGGGGTGACCTTATAGAGGTAAAAAAAAAAAAATGAGAGGCATGGATAGGGTGAATAACTAAGGGTCTTTTCCCAGGGGTGGGACAGTCCAAAACTAGAGGGCACAGGTTCCAGGTTATATGAGAAAGACTTATAACGGACCTAAGGGCCAACGTTTTCATGCAGAGGATGGTATGTGCATGGAATGAGCTGCCAGAGGAAGTGGTGGAGGCTGGTACAATGACAATGTTTAAAAAGGGTCTGGATGGGAATATGAAAAGAAAGTGTTTGCAAGGATATGGGCCAAAGTGCTGGAAAACAGGACTAGATTAATTTAGGATATCTGGCAGGCATGGACAAGTTGGACCAAACGGTCTGTTTATGTGCAGTACAACTATGAGTCTATATGGTAACTATCTGACTAGATACATGATGAAAAAGCAGCACTCTGTCAGCTATTGGACTATAACCTGGTGTTGTGTGATGTTTAGTTTTGTCCACTCCAGTCCAACACTGGCACCTCCACATCATGGCTCCCATCTCCTTAAATGAACAGCCCTTTATATTAAAACTGTGCACCTTAAATTCTCCAACCCGGTAAAATTTCCTCTCAAAAGCATCCTTGTCAAGTCCCTTCAATATCTTAATGCTTCAGTAAGATCTCCTTTCACTCAATTGTGTGTAAATTCCGAGTGGTGCTGGAAAAGCACAACAGGTCAGGCAGCATCCGAGGAGCAGAAAAATCGACGTTTCGGACAAAAGCCCTTCATCAGGAATAGGCGTATTCCTGATGAAGGGCTTTTGCCCGAAACGTCGATTTTCCTGCTCCTCGGATGCTGCCTGACCTGTTGTGCTTTTCCAGCACCACTCTAGTCTAAACTCTGGTTTCCAGCATCTGCAGTCCTCACTTTTGCCCAGTGTGTAAATTCAACCTGCTCAATCTTTCCTCACAAGATAATGACTTCATACCAGGAATCAAGCAAATGAATCTTCTTTGAGTGGTCTCCAAAACAAACATATCCACTCTTAGGTTGAGAGTGTGGTGCTGGAAAAGCACAGCATGTCAGGCAGCATCCGAGGAGCAGGAGAGTTGATCTTTCGGGCATAAGCAATTCATCAGGGCTATGCTGGAAACGTTGATTCTCCTGTTTCTCAGATGCTGCCTGACCTGCTGTGCTTTTCCAGCACCACACTCCTAACTCTGATCTCCAGCATCTGCACGCCACACTTTCTACCGTATCCATTTTAAAATTGACTCATACAGAATGAAAGCATCCAGGTAAGTGAAAGCAGATGATTCATTTATTCTTTTATGGGATGTGGTTTCATTCGCAAGGCCAGCATTTGTTGTCCGTCTCTATTTTTCTTGAACTCAGTGTTTTGCCACATCAAGTCTGAGGGCAGTTAAGAGTCAACCAGATTTTTTCACTCTAGAGTCACATGTAGGTCAGACCACATAAGAAAGGGAGATTTCCCCCTCAAAAGTGCATTAAGCTGGTCAGAGAAAGAGGGAAATTAGATTAAGAATTAGACAATTGGGTTGGGTGGTTGATGGGTCAGGAAGAAGGGTGGGGGATTACAAATGGGATGGCATGGGTGGCCAACAGCAGTACGCACTCCTTGAGTGAGTAGGAGGACAATGTGTACTGCTCACAGCACTACATTCCATTACACTTACCTTGAAATCTCACCTTGCTCCTTATGGTCTAAGCTACACTGTGGGTGAGCTTTGTGGGAAGGGAAGAGTGTTTGAAAAGCAGAAGAAAATGGGCAGTTTTATGTCATCAACATGTATTTTTAGGAACTTGGGGAAGGAGCAGGTAGCCTGCTGGTAATTGAGGGTAAGTGTCAAGTGGCTGTAAGCAAAGCTAAGCCAAGATAGACAGAATGAGGAGCAGAGTAACATACACATGTTCATAGCAATTATCATGCAGAAGAAGCAAACCAAGGCCAAGAAGAGTTCAGATCTCATACAAAAATCAATCATCTCTCCAAGAAAGTACAAACATATGTGGAGGGCAAACAATGTCTTCCAGAAAAGTGATAGGCATGAAAAAAGAATACATTCAAACAGAGAATCTAAAGATAAATCCTTGAAATGTTCAGTTCATTCCATTGTGCACAATATTCACTAACTAACCTCTGTTGAATTTTTTTTTAACAAAATGTGTGCTATATCACAGTGAAAGCTTTTAACCCGAAATTTCATGAGACAAGATATAAGAGCTTGTGACAGTAATGACAATATAACTGAGAGCTCATAGCGAGGTTGGAGTGCACGTTCTTTATGAAAATGCAATTGCTAGCGTGGGCATGTTCTGCTCCTGTCTGCAGGACACCACTTTACTCTGCAAACAGTGTGTTACTGGCAGCAGAAAAGAGGATAAAAACACAATAATACCAAGAAAGCAATCTTGTTTTTGCATCTGCAGCTAAAACCAAAAAGGAAAAGACAGAGTAGAGACAAAAAGTGCAGTCAATACCAAATAACTGCTGACAATTCGATTCACACTGGTGCTCACTTTAGTCTCATTTCCAGGGAGAAATGTATGTCTTTGGTGAAAGAGAAGGTGATTTACTGCTTATTCCTTCAGAGGGAAACTGCGGTGGTGTCAAAGTTGTACATTGAATGGAGTGCCTAGATGCGATGTGTATAAAAAGGTCACCACCATTTCTTTGCTTTGTGGGCACTGTAGGTGGCAGCAAGGAGAAGAGACTGCTCATATAGACACAGCTAGCAAGATTTCTGAATGAAAACTATAAAATATCACTGGTATAGCACAGTACCATTTTTGAACAGCATATTTCCCTTTAAGTTATTAAAGAAAGATGCAATCAGTGCAAAAGTTCAGTATAAAATACATCATTGTTGTTTCACTTCAAATTAGTTTTTGTTTTTAGACATAATCTGAAAGCAAAGTCTTCTGACAAGGTATCATATTGGTCTTAAAATATTAATTCTGTTTCTCTCTCTCTCTCCTCTGATGTTGCTAGACCTGCTGAGTTTCTCCAACACTTTCCATTTACATTATGAATTAAGTAAACTCTTCTAATATGTCCTATAGGGCTGCAGGAGGTTACATAGATCAGAAGAGGACAGCCTATGAGAATTTTGTATCTGAGACATTGGATGATCGGATATGAACATCTGCAGATACAGCAGAGTTCTGGAAAATTTGAAGCTGATGTAGATTGGGGAATAATTATCCTGATCTGGAGCTGACAAAGGAAATGAGAAGTGTTAAGAATCAGGCCAAGGCCTAAGGATGTAGGTAATGTGATGAAGTTCAAATTAGACATTCTTTATATACTCTTGGTGAATCATTTTGGAAAAACTAAATCAGGAGAGATAGTTAAAATAAAACAATGAAGTGTTAAGTGCAGGAACAGAGTGATCTGAGACTTCATTCATGCAGATCATGAAGGTGGCATGGAAAATTATACAAAATGTATTTGAGATCTCTGGTTTCACAGAGAGAGTAAGTTAAAATTAACTTTTCTAAAATACTGTTCAGACCTGAGCTAGAATTATGTATCAGTTCTGGACATCATACATTAGAAAGGATGCCAAAGCCTTTGAGAAACTGAAGAGGAGATTTATCAGAATGATACCAGGAATGTATCTGGAAAGGCTGGAGAAATTGGGATTGCTGTCCTTGGAGAATGATACCAGGAATGTATCTGGAAAGGCTGGAGAAATTGGGATTGCTGTCCTTGGAGTAAAAGAGATTTGAAGAAGAAGTATTGGAGATATTTAAAACAGTGACAATAGATTGTAAGAAACTCTTCCCCATGGCATAAGTGTCAATAACTAGAGAATGCAGAATGAAGATGGAGACATAGAGTCATACAGCACAGAACCACTTGGTCTAATTCATTCATGCCAGCTAAGTTACTCAACCAATCCCTTAGGTTTGACATATATCCCTCCGAAATGTTCCTATTCACGTACCTGTCCAAATCTCTTTTAAATGTTGTGATTGTATCTACATCTACCACTTCTTCTGGCAGTTCATTCCACATATGAACCTCCCTCTATGTGAAAATGTTACCCCTCAGTCCTTTTTAAATCCTTCTCTTCTTCCTTTAACAATTTGCCCTATAGTTTTGAACTCCCCCACCTTTGGAAGAAGACCTTTGCAATGCACCTTATCTGTGCCCCTCAAAATTTTATAAACCTCTATGAGGTCACCCCTCAACTTCCTACACTAGAGTGAAAAAAGCCCCATCTTCTCCTTATACTGAAACCCTCCAGCAACATTCTTGCAAATCTTTTCTGGACTTTCTCCAAGGAGAAATGTGTTTACTCAGCTCATGTTTATGACGTGAAATGTCTGGATGAGTGGTGAAAGCAGCTTCAGTAGTAACTTCCAAAAGGGAATTGGATATGTACTAAGAATTATAACATTGTGGACAGCCATCAGCAACAAGTTAGATCAATTGTCATCTCATTCAATAAATTGGTAAAGTTGTTAATTGCTGTTAAAGCATGGATAGGGTAAATAGACAAATTATTTTCCCTGGGATGGGGGAGTCCAGAACTAAAGGGCATAGGTTTAGGGTGAGAGGGGAAAGATTTAAAAGTGACCTAAGGGGCAACTTTTTCAAGCAGAGGATGGTGTGTGTATGGAATGAGCAGCTAGAGGAAGTGGTAGAGGCTGGTACAATTACAACATTTAAGAGACATTTGGGTGGATATATGGATAGGTAGAGTTTAGAGGGATATGAGCCAAGTGCTGGCAAATGGGACTAGATTAATTTGAGATATCTAGTCAGCATGGGTGAGTTAAACCGAAGGGTCTGTTTCCGTGCTGTGCATCTCTATGACTCTCAACGGACTCCTCCAATGCCATTTTGCTGTATAATTCTTTGATTAATGCTGGCAATGTGAAACCAATGGAGTATTCCCTTCTCTAAAGCAATTGAGAAATGAAATGCAGATGAACCTCTTATGTGTTTATGTCATATCTTAGAGTTAGTATGCAGTATACCTTTACGAGTAATATTCATGATTTCACAATTCTAACATGACATGTAGCCTGATGGCATTAAGATCTCAGACCATCTTAAGTGGTACCACTTGATGCATGACATGCCAAAGGAAACATACTACTGTTTGGAACTGAATAGTTTAATATTAGTTCAGTCACTGGAGTGCCTGTTACCATAGTACGTATATTCATAGAGTCATACAGCATGGATACAGACCCTTCGGTCCAACCAGTCCCTGTCGAACATAATCCCAAACTAAATTATCTCACCTACCTGTTCCTGGCCCATACCCCTCCAAATTTTTCTTATGTATGTACTTACCCAAATGCCTTTTATGTACATACAAGGGGCTATAATAAACATCTGCCTAATCTTTTACTACAATGGTACCTGTCTCTCATTTTACAGCAGCTAACATTAGTATTGTTTCATCAGGTACATATACTCTATAGGACTTAAAGCACGATGGCAGATTAATGCTCATTTTAATATTTCAACGTGTGAATTAGGAGCAAGAGTAGGCCACTTGTCCTTAGAAGCTGTTTCATCATTCAACAAGATCATGGCTGATCTGACCACTGCAAATTCTTTCATCCTCCAAACCTCTTGTCCTCACGTCTCCACTAAAGAAAACATCCTTTCCTCAGGCACTCTTTCAGCATCTCACAAAGTCTTACATGTTTCAAGTAATAAAATCATTCATGTAGCGTATAGTCCATTAATAATGTTCTATGCAGTATCTTCAGGAACTTGCAGAAGTTCGTTCGTAGTTTTTAAAGTAGAAATAATAATGAGTTATTAAAGTGTAGATAAGACAGGATCTTCCTGCTATTGTACAGTTGCTGCTGAATGTGGAAACACAGATGTTACAATGCAAGATGACTGGCTCCATAAACTGTACTATTATGGTACCTCACCCAAGTCTCTTCATTCAAATATATTGAAAGGCAAGATATTTTTACACTTAAGTCAGAGATAGGTACTAGGGTCCCCAAAAAATATTTGGGCTTGGCCATTTCAGTTTATGTACTCATTTTTATTGATTTGGATATTCTTAATTGTAGCCAAGTACGATTTTTGCGACTGAAAAATATTTTTTACCAGTACAAAATCTCATTCCTTCAGATTTGAATTATTGCTTAAGGTAAAAAAAGGAAAATTATGCAAATAATTTTTGAAACGTTTTAGCATTCCCTTTTATCACTCACTGTTAATTCCATGTTTTTATTTCTTTCCTTTTATTTTGTGATCTGTATTTGACATTAATTTCACTATTCTAATGGTCACTTGCTGATTCAGACCAATTACGAAAGGACCTATATAGAGCTGTTTGATCTGTTTGCACTGCTGAAGATGCTCTGTCGAGGCCATTGCACTTTTTGTCCTTCAAGTTTACATTGGGTTATAGTGCAATTCTAGAGGAAATCTATGGATAAATGCAAGCTTCATGCATAACTGATACCATTTGTTTGCAGTTGAGAGCAAAATCTAGTACACGGTTTGTCATAGAAATATTCGGACACCTCAACTATGATAGTTTGAATTATGTTGGGCTAAAGAAATTACAATAAAATATTATTACAAATTTTACTCCAAAAAATGTAGTTTAGCACTTTGGTAGTTGAAAAATTTAGATGTAAGTGTTAACAAGGTTGTGTGGAGCTTAGAAAATTAAACTCCATAAGTCAAGAATTTACATGCTGCCAAAATTATTAAATAGATGCATAAAATGGGATACATATTTATATATTTTCTTGCTGGTATAGTTAAGATACGCATACATTTTCTGCACAGTGCCTAGTTTTCCTAATTAAGGTGACAATATTTTCTCCTATTGCTAAGAGCATTGTATTTTGAAATACAAACAGTGGTTGCCTTAGCTCTGACTACAATATCCAGTGTTAAAAAGGCTTTTTGTGTAATGCTGTGGCTCAATTATTTTTGTTTGAATGGACACAACCAAGCCAGCTGTCTATGCCATACAAAAAACCAATTAAATGTATTGAGTAAAGAAAAAATGTATCACAATAAAATAGACTTTGCTCAGACTGTCACATATTTAGTCAAACTGGGATGACTCTGAACAAAAAAACTAAGACATGCACTCATATGGTGTTTTTCATGATCATTGGACAACTCAAATATGAATGTGGTACTTCTGAATTGTAGCCACTGTGGTCACGTCGAAAGCATGGTCGGAGAATGGTGCCAATTTGAGTACAGCGAATCTCCACAAAGAGCAGTACAACAACGATGAGATAATTTTATTATTGTGATGTTAATCGAACGATAAATATTAGCCAGAATGCCAAGGATAACTCTGTTTTCCTTCTTTGAAGTAGTGCCATGGGATCTCTTACATCCTTCAAAGCAGGCAAATGGGCTTTTAGTTTAATGTCTCACCCAAAAGACAGCAGCTTGAACAGTTCAACATCCCCTCAGTACTGTGCTGAAGTGCCAGCTTTGATGTTGTGCTAAAGCCATGGACAGGGAATTGAATTCAAACCTGGTGATTTCAGAGGTACGTGTGCTACCAACTGATTTACAATTGACACAAAAACAACAGCATTGACCATGTCCGCCTGAGCATACCTGTGTTTCCTTTTAAATACTAACTATCATTACTGCACATTAATTAAACTTGACATGATCCCGTCCAAATGAAACAGACTCACTCGGACAAGGCCTGGATTTAAATATTAAAGAATGATGATATGTTACATAAACGTTACTTCAATTGCCTTGCAATCTTTAGGGTAATCACTGATTTTAAAGGGTAGAGACAGATATGTGAATTCTACTGGTGGGTGAATCCAGACTGAAGGCAGACTTTGTTATATGATGGATCCTCACCACAGTCATCACAGTGAAATACACATCAAGCTGATTTGCTGCCATTATCCTGTTTTAGGGTTTGGATCTAAAGGACCTTACTGTTGTAGAGTGGTTGAGGAAAACCACTTGGTAGTCTGATGAAAGAGACTTTTGACTTCAACAAGATGTATTTTTTGTACATCAGCACCAGGCTGACACTGGCATGATAGAAATTGCTACTGAGATTGCAGCTGACCTCACTGGTTGGTTTATCTCCTTGAAAATCCAGCACTGTTCTCCCATCCAACTCCATGTGACATCATTATATTGGTGGGTTAAAGACTCACCTGAGTATTAACCCTTTCAGAGCAAAATACCTTATATGACCGACAAGCTTAACATGAGAGCTGGGCAATTTATAAATGAAACCAGAAAGCACTTTTCTGCATAAAAAAAGTATAAAAATTTGGAACTCTTCTTCCTCCACCTTTCACTGTGACAAATAAAAATTCAGTTTGATTACCTGTTCTATCCTGGAGTAGATTTACATCTGCATGTAAAGTGGTATAATGTCTGGTTTACATATATTTTTAATATTATTTGTTTTATATTTTAAGTTAGTAACATGCATCTGTCTCTCTGAAGTTAATAATTAACGTGTATGTATTTTGGTAACAAGTGATTTATATCCAAACAGTTTGTGAAGCAGCCTAATGGGTTTTGGGTTATTTTAGGATTTTATAAACTACCAAGCTGACAATTGTACCTCAAAGCTTGTGTCAGATGTTTGTGGACTGGATTTTTTTTTAAGCTTAAGGAAAAGATCCATATTGGAGAGAAAGACTTTTTTGTTTTTAGTTATTTTTTATTCTGGGCAGTAGCTGAAGTTATGGAAATGCAGACAGTACTTTAAAGTAAGGAGTTTAATGATATCCCAGTCTGGAAGTGTTAGGATAAACCCTTGAATAATATTTGAAGCTGAGCTCATTTAAAATCAGATCTATTATAACCCCAGAAATAAGCTACGGAGGTTTCAGTCCAGTAGTTAAAGCAACAGTTCCCTTAAAAACCACTGAAAATTAGAGAAAGAGATTCTGATGTAAGTACTGTACAACAGCTGCTATTGGGCACTATATAAGGAATGCTGTTTTGCTTTTGAAACTTGTAAGGGAGTGTTTTGTTATTAGAAGAATTCTATTTATACTGTATGTTTTAAACTCTTTGAAGTTCTTTTATAAGTAAATGCTTTTTTTCATTTTATGTTCAATTATTTTGCTTAATAAACTTCTGTTTTATTGTTTAAACAAAATCTGGAATAGTGCGTGCTTCTGTCTCAGTAAGAGGTCATTTTATAAAAACAAGACATAACAAAACAAAACATGATCTTTCAAGCCAGATTTCAATCTGGGATCTGATTTATACAGTAATAAAACTAATTGGCTTTAAAATAAATGGTATCAAAGGATATAGAACATAGACAAGTAAATTAGGCTAAGGTAAAGATCAGTTGTGATGTAACAGAATTGTGATACAGGCTTAAGGAACTGAATGGCCTATATCTGCTCCTCACTGCTCATATTCACAAAAGAAAAATTGACGCTCATTCCCATGAGTAGACAAATGATGCTCAGCCAACTAGAATATCATCTGCATGAACAGTTATTGTCATTCATTGCAGCATTCGGCTGATGAAGACTGAAGGTCTATCAATTGAATTCTTATTCTGTAACTGCACAATACAATGCCCAATGGGAATATTTGTCAAAGGGACTTGACGTTATCTTGGTTAGCAACCATCCAGACCCTCATTGCAGGCTGGCACTGGACCAGCTTGTTATAAAGTCTTGCAAACTGCTCATAGTCTATCATTGTAGCATTATTCCAATGCCAAATCAGGCTGAATCTCTGTCGTAAGGAATTATATTTTCTCCTCTCTCTGGAACATTCCTCTTCTGTTTGGAGCAAAACATCAGAAGTGACCCACTGAGAATGAACACACAAAATTATTTCTCCAATCATCAATTCAAACATTGAACTATCACAAAATTACACTGAGTTCATTTAGACCATGCTCTGAACCAAGCCATGCTGTTGTTTATACTATGCATGAGCAGTCATCTTAAATTGCACTGTTCCCATATAGCATTCCTCAATTGTCCAACTGAATATTTATTCAATCATAACATTTAGGTATTATTGGCTTGAACAACATTTGCTGTCCTTCCTGAATTGCTCTTCAGAAAGTTGTGATGATGAACTGCACTCTGGCATCACTGGATTCCATGGAGAGTAGATCCATCAAGATGATGCTTGGAAGGGAGTACCTAATTTTAATGTAGCAGTGATGTCACCATGATGTAGCTCCAGGTCAGGATGGTGTGTGGTTTGGAGGAGAACATTCAACGTATGATGTTCCCGTGAATCTGCTGCCTTTATTCTTCTTGGTGGTGGAGGTCATATCTTTGTAAGGTGCTGTGGAAGGAGCCATACAAGGTGCTACAGTGTAACTTACAGATCGTGTACACTGCAGCCACTGTTCATCTGAGGTAAAGGGAGTAAATGTTGAAAGGTGATATATGCAGTGCTAAACAAGTGGACTCCTTTACTGTGGATGGCTTCTTCAGTGTTCTCAGTACTGCGATCATCCAGGATCATCTGACTTGTGTCTTACAGATGGTGAACAGGCTCTGGGGAATCAGGAATTGAGTCACATGCTGCTGGATTTCTAGTCTCTAACTGGTGAGCCCAGATCAGTTTCTTGTCAGTGATAACCGTCAGAATGTTCATAGTATAAATTTGAACATCTCACCTCCTAACCTCAAATCCAAATCTTTGATCTGCGCAGTGTGTAGAAATATTTTCAGGAGAGACCTAATAGGTCACATCTAAATGTTCAAATTTATACTTGAAACTAAACTGACAGCTACAGTAAGGAATTCTGAGCATAAAATTAGGTTGACAAGTGATAATAATGAGGAGAAAGTGAGGACTGCAGATGCTGGACAGTCAGAGTCAAATAGTATAGGAACTTTGCTGATAGCACTCCTCCATAACCTAACCAGGCTTGCAAATAAATGGATTGAGTTTTGACTCTTGGAAGTTTTCACCATGTGGAGCAAGGAGTGGGTTAACCCATTGCAGAAGTGAGTTGCAAGGTACATTAAAACACAGGCTTTAAAGAGAATGAAACATTGGCTGTTTGACTTCTGGATTGTTTGTCAGTGGAAAATACAATTTGGCTGATGAGGGGAGGGTGCCCTCGGGAGCCTGACCATATAAGACCCAAGTATTTCCTGTCAGCTCTGGAAGAGTTCGGATTCTTTCTGGCCCCACCAAGAAAAACATTATAAAAACATTATGTGGACTTCTTCTGTCTCTGATCTTTTCCCCCTATTAACTTGGTTTGGCATGAAGCCCAAGGCTTTGTTAGAGGTCTCCAGATTTAGTTTTTAATTGACTACCAATGCAGTCCTTGCTGACTGCTTGGCTCACAGGTAAATATCACAGACCATCAGCACTAAGTAAATCCCAAGCAGGTCAGTAGCATGGTGATATTTAACAACCTGTCCATCCTGTAGAGCAGATTTATGAGATATGTATTTGCTATGTGGGTCTGATTTGAATTCCCAGCTTGAAAGTGATTCCAACCTTCATGTTTGTTGCTTCTAATTACTTGCTTTTCATCTCAATCTTTAAGAAGAGTCACCTTTACTTAGAGGATCCCAAAAGATGTTAAGCTATTTGATCTAAAATCAGTTAGGTTCACTACTTTGTGAAAACATGTGTATGTTTTTGGAATGAAGCCATTTCAGTCAAATTCTGAGATGCGTTTCCTAAATAGACTGGCTTGAGCTTTGCAAACCAGAACTTGTGGCAACATAGTTAAAGAAATAGAGGTTATAATTAGCCCTGAAGTAATGAAAAATACTATTTAAGAACACATTAATTCCACGTTCCGAGAATCTGCAAGATGAACATGAACTTCCAGATGTGGTATTGTAAATAAAAAAACATTAAGGAAAATATATGAGAGGACATTTGGGACAGAGCTGTAAATGATCAAAGGCACATTTGAGTGACTATGCAAAAGAAAATGACAAACAGGTTTAAATGATAATTTGTTTAACTATGACATCTTCATGCTTCAATCAAATATTACTTATATATTCAATTTTCGAGATCAAGCAAATAGGAATAGGTTCCCTTGACAACAAATCTCCAGGTGTCCATTTTAAAATTACTTTTGTCTTTATAGAGCCTCACTCATAATAATCTCATGGGGAATATACAATCAACACATTCTCATAATCGATCAGACTGTGGCCACCAAGTAATCCTCAGCTTTCTTTTTGCTAGAGGCACAGTAAAGCAAAAAAATCATTTTTTCACAAATTCTAATAAATTCCCTGCATACAGTGACAGGCACGGCTCAGTTTGCACTCTAGCCTCTAAGTCAAAAGGTTGTGGGTGCAACTCCAATGTATCTTAACATAAAAATCTGGGCTGACACTCAAACACAGTACAAAGGGAGTGTTCCATTTCAAAGGTGCTGTATTTTGGATGAAACGTTGAATTGGGGTCCTGTCCTCTCACGGAAATCTGTAAGATCCCTGTTTTCAAGGAAGGGTCGGAGGGATTAGTCCCCATGTTCTGGCCAATATTTTTCCTTCAAACAACATCAGATCATAATTCATTTGGTCATCATCACTTTGCTGGGTTTTTTGAGGATCTTGTTGTACTCAAACTGGCAGCTATATTTAAAAAAATGGCTATACTCCAAAATGTACTTCTCTGACTGTACATCACAAGAGGTTGTGAAGGATGCTTTATAGGTGCACGCCTTATTTCTTCTAAGTTACAAATTGAACAGAATTAGAAGTCACATGTTATCATTTTGTAGTCCAATAGGTTTCCTTGAATTCACAAGCTTTCATTGCCCTGCTCCTTTGTCAAGTGGAGTTAGGCCATTCAGCCCCTCTATCCTGTCCCACCATTCAACAGGATCATGATTGATCTTCGCCAGGCCTCAACTCCTCTTTCCTATTAGCTAATTGTAACCTTCAACTTCCTGATATTTCAAAAATCTAGCAACTTCCTCTTAAAACATTTAATCTCCTCAATTCTTTGTGTAGAGAATTCCAGACAGTAACTACCTTGTAGAGGAGAAACAATTCCAGTTTTAAGTGATTACCCCTTTATTCTGTAACCATGCCATCTCGTTTAAGATTATCCCACAAACGGAAACAGCTTTTCAACATCTACCCTGTCACTACCCCTCATAACTTTGCATGTTTCAGTAAGATCACCTCACAATCTTCAAAAATCTAATGAATAAAGGGCTAACCTGCATTGTTGCTCTGGGTGTTTCGATCTATCAAACCAGAAATCAACCTAGTAAATCTCTATTCAACTGCCTGCACTGCCAGCATATCCTTTCTTAAATACAGGGACCATGCAGTTCTTTCAAAGTGGCCTCACCAAAACCCTAGAAAGTTGTAATAAAATCTCCCTACTTTGAACTCCAACCCCCTTGTAAGAGGCTAGCTACTCCACACATGCTCAAACTCAACTCATCAATGGTTACTAGTATTGTAAATAATATCCCTTTAAAATGATGAGGCATCTGACTTTGTTACTATAATTGCACAGAACAATCCGAGCTTGCAATAGGACCAAAATGATATGACATTCAATAAAAGATCATTTGCATTGCCCTGGATGGGCTGCATTCTAACTTTGTGAAAGTGAGAACTGCAGATGCTGGAGATCAGAGTTGGTTGGAGTGGTGCTGGAAAAGCACAGCAGGTCAGGCAGCATCTGAAGAACAAGAAAATTGATGTTTCAGGCAAAAGCCCTTCATCAGGAATCCTGATGAAGGGCTTTTGCCCGAAACGTCGATTTTCTTGTTCTTCAGATGCTGCCTAACCTACTGTGCTTTTCCAACACCACTCCAATCTTGACTGCATTCTAAGCTTTGGCATTCAACAACTGCAACTTTATGGCACATCCCTGACCCACTTACCCCATGCAGCTGTACTGCCATGCTACACACAGGCAACTATCATTGAAATATTGTGCACAGGAACAGGCACCCAGCTGTCAGAGTGAACCAGGCTGCATTTCAGGATTGCTCTGCTCCTGACTAAGCACTCACTCTTTTAGCACCTACCTGGATGCTCAGAGTATCCTTGCCTTGTCTTTTAACAAAGCCAAATGCAGCTTCTTATTGTTTTCAGCAGTGATCAGTGAAGCAGGTGAACATGTTGCTATCAGACACCACATTATATCAATCTCACTCCAGCAACATGTGCCAGTAGACACTGGGACCAACACATTGCATGTGCTGCAAGCAAATGGCCATATCTGAAAGTCCAAGTGCAGTATTCCTCAGTCACACCAAGGGAGATGCTCTTCCATCAGGGGTTTCAACACAAGGGCATCCTCCAATATCAGTCCCGATGCTTGGGTCTGTTCATTTAGCTGCTAGGGGCAGTCAGAATTAGGATCCTCTCCTCATAGGAGTTGATGAGATGAATCTGTCTCATTCTTTTCTGACCCATTGTGGGCTACCCTCAATATGGAATGAGAAGAAGGTATAGAAAGAGGGTGACATAGCTGTCAGTACTGGTGTTAGTGGGGGAAAGGAGGTGAGGTGCAGCGAGAGAGTTGGTAGGCAGGGGAGAAGGTATACAGAACCAGTTGAGTCAGGAATTTGCAGTGAATGGTTAAGACCAAGTGAGAGAATATGTGGCATGAATTGAGTTAAAAATCATAAAACACTAGGTTATAATCCAAAAGGTTTATTTGGAAGCTAGTGCTTCCAAATAAACCTGTTGGACTATAACCTGGTGTTGTGTGATTTTTAACTTTGCCCACCACAGTCCAACACTGACATCCCCAAATAATTGCATAAATTGGTGAGAGTGATAGATCATGGTGGGAGGCAGGTGCTATAGCTGAGAGAGAGTGAACGTGAGGTGGCAGAGAGAAGATGATAACACTTACTTTGGTGGAGTACAGTTGGTCATTGATCTTCTTTCTCCAGATGGCTGAGACTGCACTGGTCCAGCTGGCATCCTCTGAGCAGGGTGGCAGAGTCTGGTGTTGTGGCCTCCTCTGCAGTCCTGGGGAAGAGGACCATCGACACATCACATCAACCAAGACCTCGAGGATCCTGTCTGAAGAGTGGGACACTAAATTACCCTGATGTGCCATGTTACAAACCAGACAGGACAGCTCCAGACAGACAGTGGTTGGTATACAGAGGGCTTTTAAAGTTGGCGCTGGTGCCAGGAACACTGGTTTGTTTCAGGAAATCCCAAAGGGTAGAAAGGGCCTTCAGCCACAGCCAAGGAGAAACTCAAGCTAGCATCAAGATTCTGCATTTTGGAAAAGCAAATCAGAACAGGACTTATACACTTAATGATAAGGTCCTGGGAAGTGTTACTGAACGAAAAGACCTTGGAGTGCAGGTTCACAGTTCCTTGAAAGTAGAGTCACAGGTAGATAGGATAGTGAAGAAGGCGTTTGGGATGCTATCATTTATTGGTCAGAGCATTGAGTACAGGAGTTGGGAGGTCATGTTGCAGCTGTATAGGACATTTTTTAGGCCACTTTTGGAATATTGTATGCAATTCTGTTCTACTTCTCTTCGGAAGGATGTTCTGAGACTTGAAAGGGTTCAGAAAAGATGTTTGCCTGGATTGGAGGATTTGAGTTATAAGGAGAGGCTGAATAGGCTGGGGCTGTTTACCCTGGGGCATTGGAGGCTGAGGGGTGACCTTACAGAGGTTTATAAAAGCATGAGGGAAATGGATAGGATAAATAAACAAAGTCTTTTCCCTGGGGTCGGAGAGACTAGAACTATAGGGCATAGGTTTAGGGTGAGAGGGAAAAGGTATAAAAGGGAGCTAAGGGGCAACTTTTTCACACAGACACTGGCGCATGTATGAAATGTGCTGCCAGAGGAAGTGGTGGAAGCTGGTACAAATACAGCATTTAAAAGGCATCTGACAGGGTATATGAATAGGAAGGGTTTGGAGGGATATGGGCCAAGTGTTGGCAAATAGGACTAGATTAGGTTAGGATATCTGGTCAGCATGGACAAGTTGGACTGAAGGGTCTGTTTCCGTGCTGTACATCTCCATGACTCTATAACTCTAAACGAAAGGAGAACAATAGGGGTTGGTTGGTAGTTAAGGAGACAGATCTGGGGCAAAAGTTTGGGCCTCATGAAGGGAAAACTCTCCAGGAATCTCGCCAAAATTGACACTTAGTCCAAATGTCGCAAAACTTAGCCCCCAAGATTTTTTTTCAATATGCAAAATAATCTTCACCTCAAAGAAATTTGGTTGTTCTCAACTATCAAAATCTTCTCCAAATTTGAAGAGGTTTAGATTAAGTGCTGTATTTAACAGAAGCATTTACCTCAAAGATCATTGTCATGTAAATACATGACTATTTTGCTATATCCTTTTTCTAAAATTTCTGATACATGTTTTATTCATCAGTACATCCCTATGCTCATAGTAATTGATATTTAAACCACTGCTGTGTTACTGGGAGTTTTAATCTTAAATCCCAAGGTGTCAATTCCACTTGCATCTCATGATACCTGGAGCACTGATACTGGAAAGTCAGCACAACAACCCATGAAACAATAATACTCCTTTACACTTGCGTGCAGACAACATTCCAACTGCAATTCCCTCAGGATTGTTTCCTGAAGAGGTGTAGTCTCTTTTTCTCATCTCTAAACAACAAAATCTAATGTATCTAATGTACTGGGATCCTGCTGCAATAAAATAGCATTGAGATATTAATGCATAATGGTGCATTCATGTAATTATTCAAACATGGCATCTGATAAAAGGGACTGCTGTTGCTAGCTGCTCCAGTGTCTGAAGGAACATGATGCAGCACAACACACTCAACATCACACTTTTTAAACATTATTCTTTGGATGTTCTCAGTCAGTTTAAAATAGCTGCTGCAGTTACCCATGTGACACACAACATTTCAGGAAATTGTTATGGCCTGGCAAGGAGAGGTCGTAGCTCCTGTCTTTTCTCACCTCTCAATTGGTAAGAGCATGTTTGGAAGATTGCATGCAATTCTGGTCTCCTTCCTATCAGAAAGATATTGTGAAACTTGAAAAGGTTCAGAAATGATTTACAAGGATGTTGCCAGGGTTGGAGCATTTAAGCTATAGGAAGAGGCTGAACAGGCTGGGGCTGTTTTCCCTGGACCATCAGAGGCTGAGGGGTGACCTTATAGAGGTTCATAAAATCATGACGGGCATGGATAGGATAAATAGACAAAGTCTTTTCTCTGGGGTGGGGGAGTCCAGAACTAGAGGGTATGGGTTTAGGGTGAGAGGGGAAAGATATAAAAGAGACCTAAGGGGCAACTTTTTTCATGGAGAAAGTGAGGTCTGCAGATGCTGGAGATCGAAGTTGAAACTTTATTGCTGGAACAGCACAGCAGGTCAGGCAGCATCCAGGGAACAGGAGATTCGACGTTTCGGGCACAGGCCCTTCTTCAGGAAGAAGGGCCTGTGCCCGAAACGTCGAATCTCCTGTTCCCTGGATGCTGCCTGACCTGCTGTGCTGTTCCAGCAATAAAGTTGCAACTTTTTTCATGCAGAGGGTGGTACGTGTATGGAATGAGCTGCCAGAAGAAGTGGTGGAGGCTGGTAAAATTGCAACATTTAAAAGGCATCTGGATAGGTATATGAATAGGAAGGGTTTGGAGGGATATGAGCTGGGTGCTGGCAGGTGGGACTAGATTGGGTTGGGATATCTGGTCAGCATGGATGGGTTGCTATACATCTCTATGACTCTATGACTTTGTGTTTTAATTTTTAAATTCTTTTTTAGTACCTAGTTACCAACTTCATTTAAACTTAGTTGACCAGATCAATAATTGAGGAGAGATAATTCCAATGGTGTTTCTTTCCCACTGAAAGAGTTTTATTACCTACTACACCCATTTTGCATTAACAAAACGACAATCCAATACAGAGAATGAGCTTATAAAGAAGTAAAGGGGAAGACTGTCTAGTACAGGCAGCGAGATAGAGGTAAGTGCAGTTATAAGTCATGACAGTCCCATGGACTGCAAAAATAAGAAGACCCAAATAGCTTCCTAGCTGCTGTCTGGTTACTTTTGCTATGGGAACATTTACAGATCTTCCATTCTCAGTCAACAATGACTCCTCACAAGTGCTCACTTCTGCAATTATGACCGAGATTGAATGAGGGAGATGGAAGAACTTCCAGCATTCTTGATGTTATCAGTCCATGTTACACTCTGTCTTTTTTTTTGTTCAAAACTTGATATTTATACACCATTCCTCTGTAGATTCTGGTGTCTATACCATTGTTTTACTTGAAGCTGAATAGTTATGGATCAGCTTTCATATTTTAGTATGTGTTGTTATCATGCAAGAGTGAGTAAAATAAACAATGCAAATTTACCACTGCCTGACTGAGGTTCCATACTTTTTAATTCAAATGGTTATTCTAAGGCAGTTGGTATTGCATATCCCACATGGGTGACCTGGGCTTGTCAGGTAATCACAGCAGCTATTTCATGTCACAGTTTCCCTTTTCAGAACTATTTTTAGTTCACGAAAGAGTCAGGTGTTATAGTCAAATGATGAAATTTGAATATTTAAATCTCATTTTTCACTCCAATCACAACAAAATAGGAGGAAATAACACTCAGCTTGTCTGGTGGCATCGTTAGACAGAGAAACAGAGTTAACACTTTCACATCTGTGACCTCTCATCAAAATTCAAAGTAGCAGCCTAAGAGTAGGGCAAGTATATTTGAAGGTGATTGTGGCTCAGACTTCCTTTGTGTTTGCATCCTTCTTGGGTGGAGAAAGTGACTTTTGAGACATCTACTGTTCAGTTATCCATTGATCCAAAAACAAAAATGAATGTAGATTTTTATGACAAAAGCTGGGATGTTTATTTGAGCCAGCGCAATGGAGATTTGACAGACTGATTCCTGTGAATTCAGTGACTGACTTAAGAAGAGGGAGTGGATTGGTCAAGACTTGAAGGTGCTGGTGTTGGACTGGAGCAGACAAAGTTAAAAATCACACAGCATCAGGTTATAGTCCAACAGGTTTATTTGGAAGCACTAGCTTTCAGAGTGCTGATTCTTCATCAAGTGGTTGTGGAAGCAACATTCCAAAAGCTAGCTTTTCTCAATGAACCTGTTGGATTATAATCTGGTGTTGTGCGATTTTTAACTAAATTGGTCAAGACTGTATTCATTTCAGTTTCGAAAAATTGATGATAGGGGAATCTAATAGACTCCCATAAAAGGATATTCCTAATTGAATAGAATTTATTGTCACATGTACCGAGGCACAGTGAAAAGCTTTGTCTTGCAAGCAATACAGGCAGATCACAGAGTTAAGTAGCATAGATAGCAAATAATAGGTAAACAGCAGCAAAAACGAAAACACAGGTACAGGCGAATATGAAGAGTTTGTGAGTCTATTCCGTATTCTAACAACAGTATGGTAGAAACTATTACGAAACCGGCTGGTGCGTGTGTTCAAGCTTCTGTACCTTCTCCCCAATGGTAGAGGTTGTAGAAAAACATTGCCAGGGTGGGGTGGATCTTTGAGAATGCTGGCGGCCTTTCCTTGACAACAGGCCTGGTCAATGGATTCTATAGATGGGAGGTTGGCCTTTGTGATTGTCCAAGCCGAGTTCACCACTCTCTGTGACTATCTCTGATCTTGAATGGTACAGTTGCCATACCAGGTAGTGATACATCCAGACAGAATGCTTTCAATGGTGCGCCCATAAATGTTGGCAAGGATATTCGCTGTCATGCCAACTTTCCTCAGCTGCCTGAGGAAGAAGAGACGTTGTTGGGCCTTTGTAACCAGTGCGTCCACATGAAGAGTCCAAGAAAGCTTGTTGTGGATGACCACTCCCAGGAGCTTGATACTCTCCACTCGTTCCACCACTGTGCTGTTAACGTGTAGGGGGGCATGAGTAACATCCAGCCAAAAGTCAATAATGAGTTCTTTGGTTTTGAGAGCTATGTTGTTCTCAGTTCATCATTTTTCTGGGTCTTCCACTTCCTATCTGTAGTCTGTTTCATCGTCATCTGAGATTTGACCGACTATGGTGTGTCATCAGTGAACTTGTAAATGGCATTAGTCTGGTATACAGTGAGTACAGTAGGGGGTTGAGTACGCATCCCTGGGGACTCCAGTGTTGAGTGTTAGCGAGGATGAAATATTATCCCCAATCTTTACTGATGGTGGCCTGTGGGTCAGGAAACTGAGGATCCAGTTGCAGAGAGTGGGGCTTAGTCCAAGATCACTAAATTTAGTAATCAGTCTTGAGGAGATAATAGAGTTGAAGGCTGAAATGTAGTCAATGAGTAGGATTCTTACGTAACTGTTTTTGCTGTCAAGATATTCTAGAGAGGAGTGAAGGGCAGGTGATATGGTATCTGACATATCGATTGTGGACTCCATAACCAGGGCTCTCAGTTTAAAGTTATAGAGTAGTCTGTTTCGATCTGAGATGAGGATAAATTTATTCACCCAGATAGAGGTAAGCCTTTGGAATTCTCTGCCACAGAAAATGTTCAAGAGTAAAGCATTGAATGTTTTCAAAAAGGAATTTATTCTTAGGGCTGAAGAAATCAAAGGGTTTATAGACAATAGACAATAGGTGCAGAAGGCGGCCATTCTGCCCTTCAAGCCTGCACCACCATTCAATATGATCATGGCTGATCATCCTGAATCAGTATCCTGTTCCTGCCTTTCTCCACTATCCTTGAGAGCTCTATCCAACTCTTTCTTAAATGAATCCAGAGACTGGACCTCCACTGCCCTCTGGGGCAGAGCATTCCACACAGCCACCACTCTCTGAGTGAAGAAGTTTCTCCTCATCTCTGTCCTAAATGGTCTACCCCATATTTTTAAGCTGTGTCCGCTGGTTCGGCACTCACCCATCAGCGGAAACATGTTTCCTGCCTTCAGAGTGTCCAATCCTTTAATAATCTTATATGTCTCAATCAGATCCCCTCTCAGTCTTCTGAACTCAAGGGTATACAAGCCCAGTCGCTCCAGTCTTTCAGCGTAAGGTAGTCCCGCCATTCCAGGAATTGACCTCGTGAACCTACGCTGCACTCCCTCAATAGCCAGAATGTCTTTCCTCAAATTTGAAGACCAGAACTGCGCACAATACTCCAGGTGTGGTCTCACCAGGGCCCTGTACAGCTGCAGAAGAACATCTTTACTTCTATACTCAATCCCTCTTGTTATGAAGGCCAGCATGCTATTAGCCTTCTTCACTACCTGCTGTACCTGCATGCTTACCTTCATTGACTGGTGTATAAGAACACCCAGATCTCTCTGTACTGCCCCTTTACCTAAATTGATTCCATTTAGGTAGTAATCTGCCTTCCTGTTCTTACCACCAAAGTGGATAACCATACGTTTATCCACATTAAACTGCATCTGCCATGCATCTGACCACTCACCTAACCTGTCCAGGTCACCCTGTAATCTCCTAACATCCTCATCACATTTAACCCTGCCACCCAGCTTAGTATCATCAGCAAATTTGCTAGTGTTATTGCTGATACCATCTTCTATATCATTAACATATATTGTAAAAAGTTGCGGTCCCAGCACGGATCCCTGTGGTACCCCACTGGTCACTGCCTGCCATTCCGAAATGGAGCCGTTTATCACGACTCTTTGTTTCCTGTCAGCCAACCAACTTTCAATCCAAGTTAGTACTTTGCCCCCAATACCATGCACCCTAATTTTGTTCACTAACCTCCTATGTGGGACTTTATCAAAAGCTTTCTGAAAGTCCAGGTACATTACATCTACTGGATCTCCCTCGTCCACCTTCAGAGTTACATCCTCAAAAAATTCCAGAAGATTAGTCAAGCATGATTTCCCCTTCAAAAATCCATGCTGACTCTGACCTATCCTGTTACTACTATCCAGATGTGTTGTAATTTCATCCTTTATAATAGACTCCAGCATCTTTCCCACCACTGAGGTCAGACTAACTGGTCTATAATTTCCTGCTTTCTCTCTCCCACCTTTCTTAAAAAGTGGTACAACATTAGCCATCCTCCAATCCGCAGGAACTGATCCCGAATCTATCGAACTCTGGAAAATAATCATCAATGCATCCACGATTTCTCGAGCCACCTCCTTCAGTACCCTGGGATGTAGACCATCAGGCCCCAGAGACTTATCAACCTTCAGACCTAACAATCTCTCCAACACCAATTCCTGGCAAATATAAATTCCCTTAAGTTCAGTTCCTTCAGCCACTGTTACCTCAGGGAGATTGCTTGTGTCTTCCCCAATGAACACAGATCTGAAGTACCAATTCAATTCTCTGCCATTTCTTTGTTCCCCATAATATATTCCCCTGTTTCTGTCTTCAAGGGCCCAATTTTAGTCTTAACCATTTTTTTGCCTTTCACATACCTAAAAAAGCTTTTACTATCCTCCTTTATATTTTTGGCCAGTTTACCTTCGAGCCTCATTTTTTCTCTGCATATTTCCTTCTTAGTAATCCTCTGTTGTTCTTTAAAAACTTCCCAGTCCTCCGTTTTCCCACTTATCTTTGCTATGTTATACTTTTTCTCTTTTAACTTTATATGTTTCTTAACTTCCCTCGTCAGCCACGGCCACCCATGCCTCCTCCTAAGATCTTTCTTCCTTTTTGGAATGAACTGATCCTGCATCTGCTGCATTATACACAGAAATATCCGCCATTGTTCCTCCACTGTCATCCCTGCTAAGGTATTGAACTTCTGCCAGCTCCTCCCTCATAGCTCCATAGTTCCCTTTATTCAACAGAAATATTGTCACTTCCGATTGTACCCTCTCCCTCTCAAATTGCAGATTGAAGCTTATTGTATTATGGTCACTACTTCCCAATGGCTCCTTCACTTCGAGGTCCCTGATCAATTCTGGTTCGTTGCACAATACCAGATCCAGAATTGCCTTCTCCCTGGTCGGCTCCAGCACCAGCTGTTCTAAGAATCCATCTTGGAGGCACTCCACAAAGTCTCTTTCTTGAGCTCCAATACCATCCTGATTCTCCCAGTCTACCTGCATGTTGAAATCCCCCATAACAACTGCAGTAACATCTTTGCGACAGGCCAATTTCAGCTCCTGATTCAACTTACATCCGATATCCAGACTACTGTTTGGGGGCCTGTAGATAACTCCCAAGAGGATCTTTTTACACTTATAATTTCTCAGCTCTATCCACACTGACTCTACATCCCCTGATTCTAGGTCTCCCCGCGCAAGGGACTGAATATCATCCCTTACCAACATGGCCACCCCACCCCCTCTGCCCGTTAGTCTGCCTTTATGATAGCACGTATAGCCTTGAATATTCATTTCCCAGGCACTGTCCACTTGAAGCCACGTCTCAGTTATCCCTACAATATCATATCTGCCAATTTCCAAAAGAGCCTCAAGCTCATCCATCTTATTTCTAATGCTTCGTGCATTCATATATAGTATTTTTAATTTGTTACCCTTTCCATCAACTCCTATTTCACTCAACCTTACAGCATGATCCTTTTTTGAGTTTTCTGCCTCATTGATACAGTTGTCTTTCTTGACTTCCCTTGTTCTAACTTTCCTTCAATTTCCTTCTTAAACATCCAGTTTTTCTTCCCCCCACCCCCCGTTACTTAGTTTAAACATAGCTGTGTTGCAGTAGCAAACCTGCCTGGCAGAATGCTGGTCCTTAACCTTTTAAGGTGCAAACCGTCTCTCTTGTATAATTTATGCTTACCACAAAACATACCCCAGTGATCCAAGAATTTAAATCCTTGCTTCCTGCACCAGTTCCCCAGCCACACGTTCAAGTCCATTATCTCCCTGTTTCTGGCTTCACCAGCCCGAGGAACTGGAAGCAAACTGGAGATAACCACCCTGGACGTCCTGCTTTTCAGCCTTCTTCCTAGTTCTCCGAAGTCCCGCTGTAGTATGTTCCTCCTCTTCTTCCCGACATCATTTGTGCCGACATGTACCACCATGTTTGTGGAGAAAATGTGAGGTACTCAGTTGATGATCAGCCATGATCACATTGAATGGAGGAGCAAGCTCAAAAGGCCAAATGGCTTATTCCTGCTTCCTTCTTTGTTTCAATGATGTTGTAAATGCTGCCAGTCATACCATTTACAGGATATTCAGTCAATTTCAGGTCAGTGTGTACAACAGGAAACTACTGCATTCCCATTTGTTTCTCATCAGCTCTGCCGCCAAGTCTGATGTTTTCTGTGTTTTTTTCTGCTGAAAAGTCATGATGCAAGCAGGACAAATTTGAAAAGAAAGCCATCACAATAAATCTTCAGTCATTTGTTAATCAGTTTGGTATACGGACCAAGTTGCCTTTCTGCCTGATCCAGAAACATCATGGACCTTAAGAAATGAGGACTTGAAATGTCTCATGGTGCAGCAATCTCACTGAAATCACATACATCATGCTATGTTTGACAGCAGTGATCTCTATGCTCCTTTCCTTAAATGAAGCTTCATTTACATGTAAACCTGGTCAATGGTTATCAGTGAGTAACACATTGTAACTGATGCAATTGACAAATGGACGCGTGTGTAAATGGCTGTTGGTTGAAGAACCATGACCAAGTGATAGTTTAATCATATTGAATAATATTTAAAAATGTTAAGTCATTAGCTTCACAGCGCAGCTGGGTTTGCTCAGCAAGTAGATCTCCCAAAAGGCTGAGTGATTCAAGCACTGGATTGACTTTTTTAAGTAGCACAGCAAAGTCAATCAGCCAAATGCTATTAGGCTGATTGCTAGTCAAGTTAATTAGATGGTCCACGATTTGCTCCAAAGGCCCACTGAAATGGTGTTAATGTGTTTGCTGCAAAAGAAACATCAAAAAAGTTTGAATCATTGCAGGACTCAAATATTGAATTACTGACTTACAGCTCTTCCCAATAGGCCATGACCACCGTGTTTTGTTTACTGTGCAATGGTCTGTTTGCATTGAAGGTTATGGACCCTATGCAGAATTTTGCATCGCTCCCTAGCAACCACTAAAAGCAGCAATGATTGATTTAATTATGCGAAGTTGAACTGTGGCTATACTGAGAATTTTCATGTCACAAGACAAACCATTCATCTGCTGACAACTGACATGATGGAGCAAATGATTTTTCTATTAAAAGATCCAACTTCTACAAGTGGGCTTTTAATGACCAATATTTTGTAGATTGCTCCTGCCAGGGAGTAGAGTGAGTTAGATATGAGGCCATTTTATGAACATACATACAGACATTCAAAATAGGAGCAGAAGTAAATAATTCGGCTTTTCAAGTCTGCTCCACCCTTCAATAAGATCACGGCTGATCTGTTTGTATTTCTAATTCCACACCAAGAGGGTAAAAACTTTCTCATCTCTGTTCTGAAAGTGCAACTCCTAATTTTAAAATAATGCCCCCTAAGTCTGTATTCCCCAACAAAAGAAAACATCCTTTCAATGTTCATCTTGTCAAGATCATTCAGGACCTTATACAAAATGCATAAGTCACTCCTCACTCTTATAAACTCCACTAAGAACAATCCAGCCTGTCTAACCCATCCCCATAGAACAACACAACCATTGCATTAATCAAGTGAATCTCTGCTGAAGCAGCTCCAATGCATTTATATCCATTCTTTAGTAGGAAGACAACAATACACAGAGTATTCGCGATATGGCCTCAAAGATGCCCTGTGAAACTGAAGCATACCTTCCTTACAAATTTTTGATTCCTCTCATAAGAAAGGATAACATCCCATTAGACACATTGATTACATGCAGTACTGCATACTGATTTCACGTGAGTTATACACTATAACACTTAAATCCCTTTGCATTTAAGCATTCTACAGCCATTCTCATTTTGACTAATACTTTGCTATTTCATACGTCCTTCCAAAGTGAACAACTTCATATTTTCTCACATTATGTTTCATCTGCCTTTTTTTTGCACTCACTCAAACAATCTACGTCCATTTGCAATTTCCTTATGTTTTCACAAAACATACTTTCAAATCCCTACAGGGGATTCTTATCTATCTATTTCTTATCTATCTTGTTGTCAGCTACGAATTAAGCTACTGTGCCTTTGCTTCCCTCATCCAAGTGACTGATGTAACTTTAAGAAGTTGAAAACCTAGCATCGACCCCTGTTGAACTTCACTCATCACATCCTGTCAACCAAAGACTTATTTATGCATACTCTCTATGTCATGAAATTTTAGTTTTAGGAACAACGTTTGATGTGGCACCTCATCAGATGCCTTCTGCATCATAAGTACAGTAGACATCTACTTGCTCACTTTATTCATATTGCTTGCTACTTCTTCAACTGACTCTGATAAATTGGGTAAGCATGAATTCCCTTTGATTAAAACATGCTAATTCTTCTGATCACCTCGAAGTTTTCTAAGTGAGCAGCTGTAATCTCTTTAATGATTGATTGACAAAAGTCAATCTGACCGGTCTACAGTTTCTGTTCTGTGTCTTTCTTCTTAAACAGGTTTATTTTCATTTTGCATTGAAATTTGTCTTTTGCTCCTTCTGAGTTTCAGTTGCAGGTATCTACCATTTGTACTGATCAAAGTGAATTGCCACAATGCTGCAATAAAGTACTTACTCCAGTCTGCATCCAGTTTATAAAAGAAAAGACAAAAAAACTGTAGATACTGGAAATCAGAAGTGTTCTGAGTCACTGGACCAGAAACATTAATTCTGATTTCTCTCTCTAGATGCTGCTAGACCTGCTGAGCTTTTCCAGCAGTTTCTGTTTTCATTGCATCCAGTTTATGTCAAAAGCAAACACATTGTTCGAATGCAATGTTTAACACTTGTTGCTTTAAGAATGGATGCACAGTTTGGAACCATCGCTGTCCCAGGACCAGGTGGGTCCCGGTGAGAAATTTGACAATTCAGCTGAGATGACCCTGAAGGATCTTTCTGACATTGAGATCAAACTATCCCATTTTCTGAACAAATGTTGGATAACGAGTTGAGATTCACATTAGCAGGTAGCGAGAGGCCTATCAACAGAACTATCACCTTTTATTGTGACTGTATTTCACCTAATTAATATGCAGTTTCTCTTTCTCCCATGCAACAATAGAAACTAAACATTCCTCTAAATAAAGGTCAGAGCTGGTACCTCGTGAATACAGTTTCCTGCTTACTACTCCAGACCCCTAGCTTTAACAGCCAGCACCAATATCTCAGGATACACTGCATGGGGCAGTGGCTGCATGTAAACTCCATCCACCTATCCCTCCATTGGGGAGGACAATGGCCTGGTGGTATTATCATTAGACTATTAATCCAGAGATCCAGATAATATTCTGGGGACCTGGGTTTGAATCACACCATGGCAGATGGCAGAACTTGAATTTAATAAATATCTGGAATTAAACATCTAATGGTGACTTGTTGGAAAAAACCCATCTGGTTCACTAATGCCCTTCAGGGAAGGAGGTCTATCATCCTTACCTGGTCTGGCCTACATGTGACTCCGACCTTCTGGGCAAATAGTGGTAGGCAATAAGTGCTAGCCCTGTTGGCAATGTCCGCATCCCATAGATGATTTGTTAAAAAAAAACCACGATCTAATGACAGAAACCCTCCAGGAAACTCAACGAAAATGACACTTTGCTGATTTCTGATAAGATTAAACACAGAGCTTCTGTTTTGCATGCATGTCTAGTTTTATCTCAATTAGGTGAACAATGCTGAAACCAAAGACTGACTGGAATATATTTCAATTCATCCGAGCACTAAAATTGCAGTGTTTATATGTATGTTCACTTGGTCGGTCATGTAAACATCTCTGATAGAATTTATTCCGTAGAACAACATTTGTAGTTGATGCTTACCTGTAGGGTCAATTTTGGCAGGTTTCATGGAGGGTTCATCCCCACATGGTCTACTGAGTTGTATTGTGCAATTTTTCCAAACTTGCCTCAATAACTAAGCACCATGACATCTGCTTGTCATATCCTCCGTCTCACCACAGGCAGAAATATTGGCCACTGCTCGGACCTCCAGGGATTCCTGGCACTGGTGCCATTTTTAAAGCCCAACATGACAAGCTCTGGCAGTCTACGGTTACCTAGGGCATTTCCTATCAATTTCCCCAGGCATGATGAACAGCAGGATGTTTATGTATGCTAATAGCCTTCACACCACTTATTACAGAGAATCTTACTACATCGTTCAACAGTAAGGGCGATAGGGGAAATGGAGTATTTTGCTCTTAAAATTAGCAAGCTCCTTATTGCTGATCTTCAAATGACTCTGATAAATTGGGTAAACATGAGTTCCCTTTGATGAAAACATGCTAAGAATTGGGTTGAAAAATGTGATGCTGGAAAAACACAGCAGGCCAGGCAGCAGCTGAGGAGCAGGAGAATCGACATTTCAGGCATAAGGCCCTTCTTCAGGAATCCTGAAGAAGGGCTTATGCCCGAAACATCGATTCTCCTGGTCCTCTGATGCTGCCTGGCCTGCTGTGTTTTTCCAGCACCACATTTTTCAACTCTGGTCTCCAGCATCTGCAGTCCTCACTTTCTCCTATTGTAAGAATTGGCTTTGTTATGGTTCATTACCCTCTAAGTCACTCTCTATATAAGCTGCTAATGGTACTGATACTCATAGAATCATACTTTAGCCAGATCTCCACTGCATTAAGGAAAGAGGTAGCAAGCAGACACTTGGCAAAAACAAAAATTCTAGTTAGTAAATTCAATATTTGTATTACACGGGAATTGTCAAATATTTGGTGATGCAGTTGGAACTTAGATGAAAAGTGTGCTAATTCACTTTGTACAAATCAATCTTAAAATGAGACATCATGGTGCTCTTTCAAGAAGCAGTGCAGAGTCACTAAGGAGGTCCCTCCTTAGCGCATATGGAAGAATGCATAGCAAAACATACTAAAGGACAGTCATGCAACGCTATGTTAACTTTTAAACAGTACTAGGACACAGAACCCTACAGGAAATGGCATGCTGCCACTAACACAATAGCAACTTCCACTATCCTCCACCTTCCATCACAACCTCACTAGCAGCATGAAGAAGATTATAAAGTCACCTATCCTTACTGATTCTTTAAAAATGCTGGTAACCTCTTGATACATTACCATTTTATATCTCTGAATAATATCTCAAGGCATCTTATACAGACAATGAATAAATAAGCCCTTAAGGAACCTTCACAGTTTGATGGATGATTCACAAGCTTTTCCTAGATGATAAATGGCTCAAAGCTAGTCCCACCATGACAGATAATGCCGTGCTTCCTCCCTGGACAGCTCAACACTTAATCCAAGCAGGCAGAAAGCTAAAAGCTTTCATTGATGAAGATGGAAAGCTCATGAGATTTGGCTCAGTCATTGTGCAACTGATATCTCTGCTCAAAAGATGGATGGCTGAATGTTTCATTCCAAGATGTTGGCAGACTCGCATTCAATTGAAAGCTAAAATTTCACTTGGACTTTCAATAATTAGACCAAAGTAATCCCCACTTCAGCTGAAACTCAGTCTTCAGAGATAAAAAAAAACCTTACCCCTTGGAGAATTTTCAATTTTTTGATTCTTCTTTCTAATCCATGTATTGACAGTGCCCTTTTAATTAACTTACAAATGGCCACTAATGTTCCCATTGGAGTTATGCCATGTATACACCATTCAGAAGAACAAGCTCAGTCCCAATGTTGAGCCATGGAAACCTACTCAAGCCTGTCCAATATGGCAATTGTGCTTTGTGCTGGAGAACTCAAAAATCACAACCAAGGATTTCCAGTGGTGTTTCTGTGAATACCACATATACACCAAAATACCACATTTGAAATCTGGCAGAATGCTTTAACCAAAAAGAAATCTGTTGATGTGTTATGTGTTTACCTCAGAAACATTCAGCCACTCATCAGATATCAACTGTATTCTTTACCACTTGGACGTGTATTTCTGATTTAAGTCAGATGGAATTTAACCATCAAACTGGTACAACATTAAAAATGTACTGGTCCAAACTGTGAAGTGACAGAAGTATGGAATAAACAATTAGATTTATTTTATGAACGAGCTGGGTGTCCATTTCTGCACAGACACAGGCACCAGCAAAAGTCTGAAAAGGAGTTGTTGGATTCTCCCGGTAATATTAATTCCAATTGATATAAAGAACTGTTTCAGCTACTAGCACATGGAGAAAATAAAAACTCAATTCAATTTTGGGGTAAGTTGCATATTGACAAGATTTTAAAACAATTTGTATCCTCTAAGACAAAAGTACACTTCGTCCAACAGCTTACTCCCAAGAAATGAGCAAATTGCTTCAAAGCATTTGTTGTCTCAACTGAGAATCAAATATTGATTTAATGTATTAGTCAAATATTTTAACCATTTTTGTTTCCAAAAATTGCAATCATTTGATAATGTTTTCTGGAACCTGATGAAGCAAGTAGTCCTGTGCACAAGGGATACATTAACATTTCTTGTCAAATGTTTACATACCTCGCAAGGTATTCGGAGGCACTTGTGCCACATCTCACCTCACGGACCCTCTTAATAACTTACAGGAAAGGAATATACAACATTCCCAGAAAAGTCAGGGAATTCCTTCCAATATGTAGTTTGTTCTAGAGCTCCTGAAGGATGATCAATCACAGCAAAAAATAACGGATAGTAAGGCCAATGTGGAATCACCACTAAAGTAGAATCCATCCCACTTTCACCCCAAACTGCTGATTCAGCAAAACAAACACACAGAAAATTCTGGATAAACTTGAGAAGCAGAGTTAATGTTTCAATCTCATAGGATTCTTCTAAGTTCTGAGGAAGAATCATATCAGACTTGAAATGTTAACTCTGTTTTTCTCTCCATAGGTTCGGCAAGACTTACTGAGTTTCCCCAGCATTTTCTGTTTTTAATTCAGATTTCCAGCATCTATTGTATTTTATTTCCACAGATTTCAGCAGCTTTTCATTGCAGCCAAAGGTGAAACATTAGTCTCTACAAAATCAAGGGAAACAGGGAAAAATTAATGAGAAAAGATTGGAGAATGAAACATCACGGTCCCATTGTTCCTTCAGCATAATTTTTCCTGGAGAACTGCTGTAGATAAAGCAGCTGAATAAGCCATTTAAATGAGATTGATCATGCTGGCAGCTTACAAAAGCAAAGGAAAAGGTGCCTCAAATCAAATCTCTGTGAAAAATTGAGAAATATAGTAATCTCAGTCATTTGCTTCCATTGCAGTGTTGGTCTAATGCAGACATTTTATATTTAGTAAAAATATTTTGTATTTTTAAGTGTGCAATTTTACTCACTAATGGACATAAGCAATATCATTTACTTTTAATCTGTTCCAGTGTGGTGACTGAATAAATCGAGTTTACTGTAGAAAGGTTGCAAAAATTAAGATAAAAGTCAGTTCCAAAGCAATCATATTGGACTAGAAATGTCAACTCTGTTTCCTGATCTTTCCTCAGATGTTGCCAGACCACTGAGGTCCTCCAGCAATTTCTGTTTTTATCGTAAAGGTTAAGGTTACTTATCAAACCATCGAGCAAGGATTAAGGACACCCTACCAGGCTTTGTATCTTTTGCTCTAATTTTCTGTTTCATTCCTTGAAGGCACTGAGTCATGCTGAGCACTCTGGTGCAGTTTGTGTCATCAAAAATTCAACTAAGCAAGAGGTTCAAGGAGCACAGTGAAAACTTAACTCCCATTATTAGGAATAACAGCACACAGAAAAGAAAACATGATGTACTTTGAACAGAGAAGCTGAGAAAGAAATTGGGGGGCGTACACTTCTCCACACCCTCTCCTCACCACTGCCAAACAAAATTCAAAGACCTGGAATAATAAACTTTTTAAACTCAACCCTGGGGAAATTTGCAAGAACACGTGACCATAAATCTCATTAACACCCACTGCTAAAAGCTTGGGTTCACTTCTTGCTGCTAGCATCAGATGTGATTCAATTCGTTTTACTGAATTTGCCTTTGCCAAGGGTACATTTATGGGATAGGCAAAAGTGAGGACTGCAGATGCTGGAAACCAGAGTTTAGATCAGAGTGGTGCTCTGTCCCCTCCTCCCCCCCCCCCCCTCCCATTTATCTCTCCACCCTGGAGGCTCCTTGCCTCTATTCCCAATGAAAGGCTTTTGCCCGAACGTTGATTTCCCTGCTCCTCGGATGCTGCTGCTACATTTATGGGATGTTACTATATTGGAGCAGTTGCAGTTTAGTAGGTAAATAAACTATTACTATGTTGAGTTTTCCCACAGAATTAAAGTTAGACCAATTTTTCTTTCTTTTGTTTGTATTTCAGCTGTGGAATGAAAACTAAGCGTGTCTTGCTTCAAGCCAAGTAGTGTACCAATCGAATTACATCGGCACACACTTGTCTTTAAATAAGAAAAAAGTTAGCAATAGGCTTTCTGCTTAATATATTTGAAGGGGGTTTGGCTTGGTCCATAACAAATTGGGGGCTCTTGTCAGGATCAAAATCCTTAATTCCAGGTCAAATTTAGGATTAATGGACTCAAAGACAGTGAATGTTTTTCTTCAGGTGTTGTATTTAGTCGGTTTAAACAGGGTGTGTCTTATATAATAATGGCTCTTGCAGTGACTAAGAGATTCCCTGGGGGTGAAAGAAACCAGTTCAGGAGATTTACAGAATGTGAGCAAGGCAAAGCATTTGTAATTGGCAGATTAATTGAAGCTGGAGTTGCCCTTTATCTGTGAGGAAAGGGGAGATAATTGCAGCAATAACTCTGCATTTACAATTGCCAGGAATGCAAACAGGATAATTGGAAATGGCTAAAATTCAACTGCAGATGAAGCAGCTTGAATATAAAGTGTCATGTGTGTCATACAAGATTGCATCTCTTGTGCCCTAAGAACCTCACCAAATATTAAATTCTGAACTTTGATGATACCATTGAGACAGTCCACTTGGTTTTAAGGCACATATACAATACTGAGAACATTATGATGGCCTGCAGTCAGACGATTGCTGCAAGAGGCATCTATGTATGTTTTGTTTGTCTTCACTTCAATGAATAATGGTTTACCTTTCAGACCCACCTTGTTCCTATCTTCCAGATTTCAATCCATTACCCATCCTCAAACACAATGACACACACCTGTCCTCTTCACTATGACCTGACTACATAACTCAGAATCTTAGTAGAATGGAATCCAAAGCAATTAATTCCACTTCTGGCTTCTTTTTGCTTGTCTGGGATGGAAAATTCACAAATGCAGCAACTATGAATGGTTATTCATGTTTTTATTTGGGTTCTCCAAGGCCAAGAAAGTATTGCAATCGATATGAATCTGCAGCACCAGAGATTTCAGCCCCTATTCCGCTATCTGAGACAGCTGCTTTCTGGCTCTGTTTCCAGCTGATATCATTCATTTCTGGTTATCACATTAGCTTAATGTACGTAGATAAGGTCAAGTCTTGGTATTATCAAAATGTGCAATAGACAAGCCTAAGCTGTGCAGGGGATTGCAGTAGGGTCTTTCTGAATGCACCTATAATCATTGGACAAAAACATCCGATCATGTCTTCACTAAAAACCTTCAAGAACCAGTCAACAGGATAATGTCTGATTAACTTCAATTTTGCCTTTTCTTAAAAACTTGCTAATGATAATTTACTTAAAACTTGCATGAACATATAGGTAAGAGTTGAACCTCCTTTTCTTTCTGGGGGGTGTTGCTTGAAAATACTTATGTGACACTGGACTTTACTCAAATTGCAGTTTAATGGCCTTAACCTAATTGGCCACATACAGAAGTAAGTGAACGTAGCTGCCGTGCTGGAGGGAAGCAGTCTCTTGTTTCTTCAGGCAGAGGGGACTTCAAGGGATTATTTTACTAAAGGTGGGCCAACTTAATTTTGAAAATCATAGATTTATAGTCACAGTTTCAACATGTACAAATGTGGATAAACTATACAAAATACTGTAGCGACATGGTGTCTCAGTGATTAGCACTGCTGCCTCACAGGGGCCCAGGATTCAACTCCAGCCTCAAGCGACTCTCCATGTGGAGTATGTACATTCTCCCAATGTCCTGCGTGGATTTCCTCTGGGGCTCCGGTTTCGTTCCACAGTCCAAAGATGAGCAGGTTAGATGGATTGGCCATGCTAAATTGCCCATAGTGTCCAAGGATGATCAGGCTAGCGGGATTAGTCAGGGGAAATGCAGGATCACAGGGATAGGATAGGGGGATGGCTCCTGGTGGGATGCTCTTCAGATAATCAGTGTAGACTCGATGGGCAGAATGGCCTGTTTCCACACTGTAGGGATTCTCTGACTAAGACTCCCAAAAAACACTCATCATATACTTAAATATGATAACTGGTGTATTTATTCCTTATTTTGCTAAACAATAACAGAAAGGATGATGTTGTTTGCGATTCAGTTGTCATTGTAGGTAAAACATGGGCCTATCTCGATATCATGAGTAATACATTTTCACATTATATCAGCAAGTGGGTTTTTACAATTTTTCGCAGAAACCCTAGATGCAGCCCATCAAGATTCATAACCCGCTTTTAACTGACAAATGTGAAAATCTGAAGTGAAACTTTTGGTAGTTTTCATTAACTCAGTATTCAATAACAAAAATATGTGGCATGTTATATCAATAAAGAATACGCCTTCAAGTTAGTAATTCAGGGCAGTGCTGCATTTCGATAATTCTCTTCACTGAATGAGACTAACGAAACATTGAATAACGTCATCTAATCCATCTAAGAATGAGATTTTAAGGTTTTAATGGGCAAATTAACATTGACTTTGTTTCATTTCAGGAGAATGAATAGGCTGCAAAACAAAATGTTACATACAAATGACTATTATAAAGCTTTATGCCTGAGACATTTTTGTTGCATTTGCTAATTGCAAAAATCTAGGAAAATTATAATTTTGAGACTGGCTGAATTGGACAAAAAATGTATTTTGATTCAACAAAAGAATCTTCTGTAAAACAAAATTCTGTTTACTGCTGAAAAGATACAAAGTAATTCAGTTGGCTCACTAATTTACTTGAATAACCCAGTGTGCAATAAATGTCTTTCAGCAGTAAGTGCATGTTTGTAATTCACTTCAACTTAATATTTTGTTCTGAAGAAGTGTCATATCAGATTCAAAATGTTAACTCTGATTTTGTCTCTCCATAGATGCTGCCAGATCTGCTCCCTCAGGTACCTTAAGCATTCTATTTTTGTTTTGATTTATTTAACATGCTTGCTCTTTGCTTTGCTCTCTTTTTAATGGAGTATAGTGGCATAGCATTGGAATTTTAACTTGAAGATCTGTAGCCATTAAATGGTGGACTGCAGCAATTGTGGAAACAGGCCCTTCGACCCAACAAGTCCACACCGACCCGCCGAAGCACAACCCACCCAGACCCATTCCTATACATTTACCCCTTCACCTAACATTATGGGCAATTTAGCATGGCCAATCCACCTAACCTGCACATTTTTGGATTGTGGGAGGAAACCAGAGCACCCGGAGGAAACCCACGCAGACACGGGGAGAATGTACAAACTCCACACAGAGAGTTGCCTAATTCTGGAAGATAAATTGCTACCACCTTCTCAAAGACAATTAAGAATTAGCATGAAATGTTGACTCAGTTAGTAAGGGCGAAATCCCTTGAATGAACAAGACAAATTGAATCACCAAGTAGTATTTTTGATTAGTTTTACCTCTCTTACTGCACTACAAGATTGGAAAAATACTTTTTCGCTAAAGAGCTTCAAATGTGGTCAAGAAAGACTCTTGAACTGTAACATCATCTTAGCCTGCACTTAGTGCAAGAAACCATCTTAATTAATTTCAAGATGGCAGTGGAGTAGCAATATAGCACAGGGGCTTCTGCCCAGAGCTCATCTGCACCATCCGCTTTTGCATTTTTTTCCCTTCTTTCACAGAAGGGGAAGGGCAGGGGGTGTTGTTGTTGAGCCCAGCATGGCAGCCATAGACATCCTGCAGCATCTCGGGTGGCAGTAACAACAGGCAGCCCAAGGTCTCCCGGCAACTGTAGCAGTGAGCATGGAAAGATTGAGCCCAGCGTGGAGGAGATCGAGCCCAGTGTTATGAAGATGTGGGTGCACTGTACCTTTAAGAGAGGTAAAAGCTAGCAGCACCAAGAGTTCCGAACAAAATATAATGTAACATGTGGTTCAGTAGCTAGGGTAGCTGGTTACCTGGAAATGATAAAACAGATTCAAATTAGATCAATCAGTTTAAATTATATCCCAAAACAATACCAAACTCCAATCAAGTTTGAATTGAATATATTGACAATTTTAAAAGCCAATGACATACTCTGAAAGCATCAGATTCTAAGACTGGGGAAAATTGAACAGTTGAGAGGAGAACTGCCAAGCCACCAGCATCTGCAGACTACCCAGAGATTAGCTCTCTTAAAGAAACCTTTATTGATGAGTAACATATGAAATCCCTAAGAAAAAGAAAAGAAGATTCGACGTTTGGCTGGATTTCTTGAAAAGTTGACTTTTGGTAACTCTTAATCAGGAGTTTTATTGGACTGGTATTATAGAAGGGAAAGTAAGAGATAGGTTAGAGGAAGGAGTTTTGAGTCATTGTTAGTTAATTATTCTCTATTATATTTTAAGAAATAAAGTTGTTACTTAAACTTTAACTAGTCCTTGGTCTCTTGAAGTTTTACAGGTTACTCCATGGGATAAATCTTTTCTGGGTTGCTCCTTTAAATTAAGCAGGAGGGTGTACCCTGTGTCATAACAGTTAGTGGAGAATGTGTCAGTCTGCATATGCTGCTGGCTTGGCAGTTCTCCTCCCAATTGTTCAATTGTCCCTGTTCTTATACCCTGAACAACAGGACAAACAGGAAGACAGCTAACAATCCGTATCCATGAACATTAACTAGCCACAAAACGACACAACCAGCTATCCTTAGTAGCCACACATGTGGATGACAAGCAACATGAGTTCGACTGGGACAACACTACTATTATAGGACAAGCAAAACAGAAAACAGCCAGGAAATTCCTAGAGGCATGGCACTCATCCACAGATTCTATCAACAAACACATCGACCTGGACCCAATATACCGGCCACTGCAGCGGACAGCTGGAACTGACAACCGGAAGCGACAGAGACAAACCACTATTAATGCCAGAGGAAACATCACAGAAGCACTTCACAGGAGGCTCCCAAGCACTGAGGATGTCACCTAGAAAGGGGACGAAACATCTGCAACACAAATTCCCAGCTCGGCGAACAGAACCACAACAATGAGCACCCGAGCTACAAATCTTCTCACAAACTTTGTATACCCTGAAAGCATCGGACTGTGTCATTGGCTTTTAAGATTGTCAATCTATTCAATTCAAACTTGATGACATGTTACATTATATCTTGTTCAGAACTCGTGGTGCTGTCAGGTAGTTCTTCTAGCATTTAACTCACTTAAAGGTACAGGACACCCACACCAGCATAGGGAGATCGAGCCCAGCACAGGGAGATCAAGCCCAGCATGGGGAGATCGAGCCAAACACAGTGAGACTGAACTCAGCACAGGGAGATCGAGCCCAGTACGGGGAGATCAAGCACAGCATGCGGAGTGTGAGCCCAGCACGGAGAGATCGAGCCCAGCCTAGGGAGATCAGTGCCAAGATGGGGAGTGTGGGCCCAACATGGGGTGATCGAGCCCAGCACGGGGAGATCGAGCCCAGCACGGGGAGATCGAGCCCAGCACGGGGAGATCGAGCCCAGCACGGGGAGATCGAGCTCAGTACAGGGAGATCGAGCCCAGTACAGGGAGATCGAGCCCTTTTGGGGAGTGTGAGCACAGCACGGGGAGATCGAGCTCAGTACGGGGAGATCGAGCCCAGCACGGGGAGATCGAGCTCAGTACGGGGAGATCGAGCCCAGCACGGGGAGATCGAGCCCAGCACGGGGAGATCGAGCCCAGCACGGGGAGATCGAGCCCAGCACGGGGAGATCGAACTCAGTACGGGGTGATCGAACCCAGCACGGGGAGATCGAGCCCTTTTGGGAAGTGTGAGCCCAGCATGGCTAAGCAATTTAAAGGCTATAATGTTGAACTTTAACTTTATTTCTTTATTTTTCACTTCATAAGATTTTGTACCAAGGTACCTTTGTACTTAAGATCGCATCGTGAATGGCGACATAATACACTTTTCACTGCACTCCCGTATCCCTATACTTGAGCACACGTGACAATAAAATCTAATTCTAATTCTAATTCTACGAAAGGAATTGATTTGTATGTTACAGATGGCCATCTTAAAGATTTGTAAAATGCTGATTGTCAGGTAAATAATTGGAAGTGCTCATAAAGGAAGCTGTATTCTAATTGGAGGCAAGCACTTGTCAAACTGTCTTTTCTGGTGAACATAGCAGTAATCAAGCCATTGCTGAGGATCTTGTGAGTTCCTTAAAGTCAGTTTCAACTTTTAGTGTCCGTATGCTGCTGGATGTTTGGAGATAAGTTTGGAAGTACTGCAGGTCCTCAAGTATTGTCTGTTGTTCCTCAGGACCGTGTCCTAGACCAAACCATCTTCAGCTGCTTCATCAATGACCTTCCCTCCATCATAAGGTCAGAGGTGGGGATGTTCGCCAATGATAGCACAATGTTTAGCACCATTTGTGACTCCTCAGATACACAAGCAGTCCATGTTTAAATGCAACAAGAACTGGACATTTTGCAGACTTGGACAGGCAAGTGGCAAGTAACATTCGTACCACACAAATGCCAGGTAATGACCATCTCCAATAAGAGACAATGTAATTGCCACCCCTCAACATTTAATACTGTTACCATCACTGAATCCCCACTATCAACATCCTGATGGTTACCATTGACCAGAAACTCACCTGGACTCACCACATAAATGCAGTGACTACAAGACCAGGTCAGAGGCTAGGAACACTATGGTGAATAACTCACCTCCAGACTCCCAAAGCCTGTCACCATCCATAAGGCACAACTCAGGTGTGTGATGGTATACCCCCCACTTGTCTGGATTGATGCAGCTCTAACTACACTCAAGAAGCTCAATGCAATCTTGGACAAAGCAGCTCGCTTGATTGGCATCACATCTATTTCCTCCACCATTGACATTCAGTAGCAGTAGTGTATACTATGCCCTGCAGAAATAATTATACAGTACCTTTCAAACACTGGAACACTTCCATCTAGAAGGACAAGGACAGCAAATACATGGGAACACCCCCCCACTTGCAAATTCCCCTCCAAGCCACCTCACCATCCTAATTTAGAAACACATCACAATCCCTTCGGTGTGGCTGGGTCAAAATCCTGGACTTTCCACCCCAAATGCATCGTGGGTCTACCTACACCAAGTGGACTGCAGCAGTTCAAGAAGGCAGCTCACTGCCACTTTGTCAAATGCTGGCCAGCCAGTGATGCCAGTATTCCACAAGTGAATAAGAGAAAGAAGAGTCAGAGGGCAAGATGAGGTCAGCTAAAGCAACACGCACTGTTGAAGGAGAGGGGCCAGATAAGTGTGCTTGACCATGTACCTGTGGTGGCTACAGGATATCTTTCCTCCACAGGGTCTCCTCCAGGGCCTCATCTGAAAACCTATGCACCTTCTCACTCAGTTGCAAATGCATCCCACAATATTGCATTGTGTATCAGCCAGTGTATTTACCACCTTCACTGAAACTGGGTGCAAAAAGTACAGCCCGATGCTTGAGAGCTGACATTGTCGATGTTGCCATTTTGTGCCTCAGGTGAATTCAATTTTAGTAATCCACTCTTAATCGGACTTTCAAACAAACCTGGTTTATTTCAACTTGATAAACAACCAGGAGACCCAGGCACAAGTTGTGATAATTTATTCAAGTGAACACAAGGACAGTCAGCCTTATCAGTTTAAGATAAAACTCTGCCAAGTCCCATATGTTTCCAACCTTTATACACAACAGGTGACATATAAATTTCCTAATCTGCTCAATCCATGCCATGTGTTAACCAGATGTCCTGGTATTAGTTTACTAATTTCCCACAGTATATGAAAAAAGCTTTGTTTGTATTCAACCAAGGCCTCTTTATCTTTGCTGATTGTGTGGCTGAGCTGTCCCGAAATCCTCTCCTGTTTCTGTGGATCTGTGATCCTTATTTTCTGACTTTTCACTTGAAAGCCTGTGACAAGGCACTGCGCAGGAGGCTGTTAAATAAGGTAAGAGCCCATGACGTTAGGGGCAAGGTACTGGCATGGATAAGACGATTGGCTGACTGGCAGAAGATGGCAGTGGAGTGGAACTCCTGAGTAGGGGCTTGTCTGTTCTGACTGCTTTTCTTTTCTTTCTCTTTATTAATCTTTTTTTATTTTGTATTTTATCTCTTGTCCTGAGCTCAGACGGTATCAGCGATGGTGACAAACCCCAACTTAGGCTCGAGTGAGCCCAGCACAGACCTCATGGTGGCAGTGCTGAGTGAGCCCCTACTTACTTTTCTGGAGTGAGCACGGAACCTGGCAGCGGAATCAGTGGCTGCTACATCAGCAGAGACCTCATCGGCGAGGTAGGCCCAGAGGCGAAAGATAGCACCTGAAGATCAGCAGCTTTGTCATTGGTCTGTGTCCGGCCTGGTGGGGGCAGAGCAGTGGTGGAAGGGCATTGCAGTGACATCAACAAGGTAGGCCCAGCAGCGAAAGATGTGACTCTGCAGTTGGTGGGTCTGACACAGGCAGCAGCAAGGCGGTGTCAGAGGAGAATCGGCCAAGTAGTGAAAAGATGGAGACTGCAGTGTTGGTTGGGTCTGGTGTAGACAGCGACAAGGCGGTGGAGGAGGGATGGTGGTATCATTGAAGATGAACTGGCTCAGGACTGATGGACTCTCTGTAAGCTATATCTTTCTACTTTTCTTTGTTCTTCTTAAAACTATTCCAAATTGTGTGGGATCATGGCGACGGTGGAAAAGCTTTTGACTGCATTTTTGTGTTTTTCTCACTGAAAATACACATGACAAGAAATTAATTAATTCATTCATTCATTAATTCAAAGGCAGAGAATGGGGATAAATTGATCTTCTTTCATGATGGCCGTAACTAGTGAAGTTCCACAGGATTTGTGTTGGGCTCACAACTATTCACGCGATACATTAACAATCTGAATGATGGAACGGGGGCCGTTGTTGCAAAGTTTGCGGATGACACAAAGATAGGTGAAGAAACAGGTGGTCTTGAGATGGGCTTGGACTGGCTAGCAAAGTGAGCAAAGAAGTGGTAGTTGGAATACAATGTGGGAAAGTGTGAGGCTACGCATTTTGATAGGAAAAAATAGATTTCCATCTCTATCAACGATGACCGACTCAACACTGACATTTTCTACAAACCCACTGACTCCCACAGCTACCTGGGCAGCATGGTGGCACAGTGGTTAGCACTGCTACCTCACAGCACCAGAGACCCGGGTTCAATTCCCGCCTCAGGTGACTGTCTGTGTGGAGTTTCCTCCCACAGTCCAAAGATGTGCAGGTCAGGTGAATTGGCCATTTTAAATTGCCCGTAGTGTTAGATGCATTAGTCAGAGAGGAATGGTTCTGGGTGGGTTACTCTTCGGAGGGTTGGTGTGGACTTGTTGGGCCGAAGGGCCTGTTTCCACACTGTAGGGAATCTAATCTTTCCCATTCCCCTCACCAATAGATGTCTGTCGTAAACATTCTACCATCAGCTTTCCTTTCCATTTGCAAGGCTGTGCTTGGGTTGTGGATTTCAGAATTCTCCCCAACAGGACATCACTGGAATTGCAAAACTGCGCCCTCACCTCCATCCAAGGCCCCAAAGGAACCTTCCACATCCATCAAAGTTTCACCTGCACATCTGTAAATGTCATTTATTGTATCCATTGCTCCCGATGCGGTCTCCTCCACACTGGGGAGACCGGATGCCTTCTCGCAGAGTGCTTCAGAGAACATCTCCAGGACACCCGCACCAATTAACCCTACCACCCTGGGCCAAATATTTCAACTCTCCCTCCTACTCTGCCGAGGACATGCAGGTCCTGGGCCTCCTTCACCGCCACTCCCTCACCACCCGATGCCTGGAGGCCTCATTTTCCGCCTCAGGACCCTTCAACCACAGGACATCAATGTAGACTTTACAAGTTTCCTCATTTCTCCTCCTCCACCCTTACCCCAGTTACAACCTGCCAGCTCAGCACCATCCTCATGACCTGTCTCACCTGTCAATCCTCCTTGCCACCTATCCGTTCTACCCTCCTCTCCAACCTATCACTTTTACCTCCACCTCCATCCACCTATTACACTCTCAGCTATCTTCTCCCCAGCCCAAACCCCTCCACCCCTGAGGCTCCCAGCCTCATTCCTGATGAAGGGCTTTTGCCCGAAACGTCGATTTTCCTGCTCCTTGGGTGCTGCCTGAACTGCTGTGCTTTTCCAGCATCACTCTAATCTTGGCTCTAATCTCCACCATCTAAAGTACTCACTTCCACCTTGGAAAAATAGATGTGCAGATTATTTTCTAAATGGGGAAAGACTTTCATAATCTGAAGCACAAAAGGACTTGGAGTCCTAGTTCAGGATTTCTTTAGGTTAACATACAGGTTCAACTGGCAGTTAGGAAGATAAATGCAATGTTAGCATTCATTTTCAGAGGACTAGAATACAAGAGCAGGAATGTAAGTGCACAACATAGAGTATATAGTATACTGTTGAGGCAAAATAAAACTCTGGTCAGACTACATCTGGAATATTATGAGCAGATTTGGATCCCGTGTCTACAGAAGGATTTGCTGGCCTACAGGGGATCCAGAAAAGGCTTATAAGAATGATCCTGAGGATGAAGGATTGTAATATGAGGAGCAGTTTACAACTCTGTATTCAGTCGGGTTTAGAAGGATGAGAGGAGAGGAGATCTCATTGAAATTTACATAATACTGAGAGGCAAGATAGAGTGGACGTAGCGAAGATACTTCTCTTTAGAGGAAAGACTAGAACACGAGGGCACAGCCTCGGAGGGAAGGGATGACCTTTAGAACCGAGATGAGGAAGAATCTCTTCAGCCAGTTGGTGCTGAATCTGCAGATCTCATTGTCACAGAGGGCTGTGGAGGCCATTTAAGACAGATGGGTTCTTGATTGGGAAGGGGTTCAAGGGTTATGGGACGAAGGCAGGAGAATGGGGTGAAAAAATGTGTCAACCGGATTGAATGATAGAGCAGACCCAATGGACCAAATGGCCGAATTCTCTTCCTATACCCTATGGTCTTATGGAAACAGTTCTAACTGAAACTGCTTATTCCTATTTAATTCTTAGCTAACTGAAACTGATTAACTCTTACTCAACACCTTCATTAGCACAGCATCTAATTAGCATTATTTTCAAACCTTTCACCAAAATAACTTCCTTGGAGAGTCAGATGTAAAAACAACTTGCGTCAGCTTGCTGCCAGTAACTACTTAATCTAATAAATTATTTATCATTAAATATATCACTTTAAAGGGTACAAAGACAGTTTAGTCTGATGGGTGAAACTGGAATCAACCATTTACAGAAGCAGGACTGATATAGAAGGATAGAGGGATCGGTCAGATATTATAGACTGAATAGCTTCTTCTATCATGTTTTGATTTATTCATATTGGGAGCTGCATTAAATGATCTGCTTTTTATTCAGTAAAATCTGGTTGGTAATCGTTTTGCTATTCTAAATACAATTGCTTTATCTTTTTCTAGGAGGAGAAACTACCAACCTCCATCTTGTTGTCCGTGGTTGGAAGAAAAACTGACTAGAAGGCCATTAAGTTAGATAAATCCCTGGAACTTGATCAAATGCACGCAGGACATTGTGAGAAGGTAGGGAAGAAAGTATGGAGCTCCTAGCAGAATAATTTTATCTTTTGAAGCCAGGGGTGAGGTGCTAGAAGACTGGAGGGTGATTGATGTGCCATTATTTATGAAAGATTGCAAGGAAACTACAGACCGTTAAGTTGTTGGAGGTGATTCTGAGAAATAGAAACTGCATGCATTTGGAAAAGCAAGGGCTGAGTAGCAATTAGTCAGCATGACTTTGTGCATGGGAAATCATGTCTCACAAACTTGATTGAGTTTTTTGAAGAGGTGACCAAGAAGAGTGATGGAGACAGAGTGGTCTACGTGGACTTTAGCAAGGCCTTTGACGAGGTTCCACATAGTAAACCAGTTAATAAGGTTAAATCACATGGGATCCAGGGAGAGCTGACCAATTGGATACAAAATTGACTTGACAGTAGGAGACTGAGAATGGTGGTGGAGGGTTGTTGCTTAGACTGGAAGTCTGCGACCAGTGGTGTGCCACAAGAATTAGTGCTGTGTCCAGTATTGTTTATCATTTACATAAGCGTTTTGGATAAGAATATAAGGAACATGATTAGTAAGTTTGCAGATGACACAAAAATTGGTCTTCCAGTTAACAGTGAAGGAGGATATCTAAGAGAACAACAGGATCTCGATCAACTGAGCCAGTGTGTCAGGGATAGCAGATAGGGTTTAATTCAGATAAATATGAGATGTTGCACTTTGGTAAGACAAACCAGGGTAGGTCTTACACAGTTAATAAAAAGGTCCTGGGGAGTGTTATCAAACAGTGAGACCTCGGGTACAGATTCATAGTTCCTTGAAAATGGCATCATAGGTGGACAGGCATTTGGCATGCTAGCTTTCATTGGTACAGGATTTGAGTACATCATTGAGGATTTGGATTGATTTGAGTACAGGATTTGATTGGATTTGAGTACAGGATTTGGAACATCATATAACAACTGTACAAGATATTGGTAAGGTCACATTTGAAGTACTACGTGCAATTCTAATCAACCTGCTATATGTTATTAAACTGGAAAGGGTATGGATGCCGGTATCCCATAACCAAGTCACCCTTTATTTACACATGCAGAGTCTTTGACACTGATCCAGCTCCCTCAGAGCCAGTTCTCACAGTGAACAGGATGTCTGACACTGCTGTTTTTATCTGTTAGCCAGGGCTCCTCAATTGGATCTAATTAACAGCCCAAACAGGGAACTCATGTTCCATGAGGTTCACCTGACTGACATCATTGCAATCACAATAGAGTGCAAAAAAAAAGATTTAAAAGGAAGTTGCTGAGACTGGAAAGTTTGAGTTATAAAGGAGAGGCTGGACAGGCTGAAATATTTTTTGCAGGAGTATATGCTGAGGGGTGACCTTATTGAATTTATAAAATCATGATGGACATAGATAAGATGAATAGTCAAAGTCATTTACCCCAAGGTAGGGGATTCCATTACTAGAGGTTTATGGTGAGAGGGGAATGGACATGAGGGTCAACTTTTTCACACAAAGGGTGGTGTGTATATGAACTGAGCTGCCAGAGGAATCGGTGAAGGCTAGTACAATTAGAACATTTAAAAGACATTTAGCTAGGTACATTGATAGGAAAGCTGCAGTGGGATATGGGCCAAATGCAGACAAGTGGAAATCGAACAGTTTAGGAAACCTAGACGGCATGGACAGGTTGGGCCAAATGGCATGTTTCCATGCTGTATGACCATGACTATGAAATGGGGTCTGTGCTTCAGAATGCTCACAGAACATACAGGAAGGGCAGTTAGGTTCTCTACTATTAGGTGGCATGTATCCATCAAGTCAGAAGATTGAACAGAATATTAAATAAGCAAAAAAAGGAACAAAAAATTTTATAGACGGGAAAAATATACAGTAGTTTAGAAAATGAACTACAAATATAAAAACACAAGTGTAAACCAACTGAGTTTTGATCCTGTACAAAAGTGAGTCTGGGGCAGAAAAGAAGTAAATAAAGAGATGGTCGTGAAAATGACCAGATATTTTGCATTTGTCTTTACTATGGGTGATACAAATAACATTCCAGAAATAGTGGCAAATGAGGAAATTAAAAGCAGGGAAGAACTAAAAAAAAAATTATTAGCAGTGAAGTGATAATGAGCAAATTGTTAGAGCTGTGGACTACCAAAAACTTGGTCTTGACAAATCTTATCCCCGGGTCTCAAAAGAAATGGCTTGTGAGATATATTATGTATTGTTCTTAATTTTCCAAAATTCAAAATGAGAGGAGCACAAAAAGCAGAAACTGTAGGCCAATCATGAGGAAGTTGTTAGAAGATATTATTAAAAATGTCATAGTATGGGGACCTTGACAAATTCAAGATAATTAGGCATAGTCAGCACGATTTTGTGAAAAGGAAATTATTATATTGAATTTATTGAATCACTTTGAACAAGTAATGCACGCTGTGAATATAGAGGAATCATGCACATAGACTTACAAAAGGCACTTGATAAGATACCACTTCAAAGATTGTAGCAGAAAATAAGAGCTCATTGCGTAGGGAGTAATTTATTGGCAGCAGTTGAACATTGACTAACAGAAAACAGACAATAGGCATAGAGAGCTGGCATTCCATATCTGTCAAGAATTACTCAGTGTCAGCAATGTCAGTGTGCCCAAGTTTCTTGGCTATGACAGCAGTGGAATGTTCAGGTCTGTCATTACTGGGATTGTTCATGAGGATCTTGACATTCCAGGTACCAAGTTTCATTCTGAGTAAGTGAGAAGTGTCTGTGAGTCGTTTCTTTTATCACAGTGAACATTTGCCCCCCCCCCCGCCCCCGCCCCCACGCTACCACATGGCCCTGATCGACTCTGCTGCATGGACAGAAATGAAAATGTTGTTGTACCTAACCACCAACCCCCACCACCAACCCCATTCCCACCCCCCACCATTCCCACACCTCCCCCCCCCCCTGCTCCCCCCCTCCCCTCCGCCCCCGTCAGTGCTTCTGGGATAGCGTTGAAAACAAAATGGTGCTTGACATCAATTAGTTCCTATCAAATTCCAAACAAATAAGTTAAATTGGTCTTTACACCAGGAACAGAGATGATCAGTTTCTAAGAAAGAAGACTTTAAGACAGCATGCATGATAAATAATACAGCACAATAAATGGTAAACTCTGTAGATGATCACACATGCATAACCTCCACGATTTGCCAAGTTTAATAAGAAGGTATTCAGAAAGATTATAGAGCAAAATGCTTATTACGTGATAGGAATTATATAAACATTTGAATAGATAGGAAAAAGCAAGGAAGTTATGGTTAGGCTATTATGGTACATGAAATCAGCATTGCCCACTTGAATCAAATGTCCTATTTCTGTTCTGTATTCCTAATTCCAAGTAAAATTCAGGATTGTTAGCACCAAAGGTCATGAACAGTTCAAATGTCAGCAGAATTGAAATACTAGAATGTAAAGTTCAAGCAAACTCAATATAAATGGCTGAATTCTGTAGTAGTGATGAGGGTGAAATAGTTACCACTCACTCTCATTAGTCCTCTAAAACTGACAGCAACTTCTAGACTGTGCAATTAAAATGTACAGTTAAACACAGAAAACCAAAAGTGTAAATGATTTTACTCTGAAAGGTGTTATTGAAGATAAGACGCTTGCAATCTATTAGAAATCCCTGATCTGTTGAGAACTTTGAATTTTAAACCATTATTCCCAATATCTATCAAATCCTTGAATAAATCACACTTGTTGAATAACTGGTGTTACTGGCATACTTAATTGGTAATTGTCATTGTACAGCCTCTTTGGCTCTATTAAGTTTAGTTTATCTTTGTAGAATGTCAAATGTCTCTATTCTAACAAAAGAGTTACATTTTTAAAAGAATATATGTATATATTTCAGAAATACACAGTATTTGAGACTTTACATGAATCCCAAGTGTAAGTCTGAATGTTTGATTTTACTCTCTGTAAAGTTTAAATTAAAAGTGAAATATTCAGTGGATTTTACTCTTTGGCTTGTTATCTGTGGGAATCCTTCAAAGAGCTTGCTGATTATCCTTGTTAATGAGATCACTGTTGCTGGATGCCTGGAGATTTCCTTGACTTGGTTTTAAATTCAAACTGGTATCAGTAAACAGGAAATCCAAACCATTAATTTATATGGACCATCAGTGAGCATTGCTGTTGACTGCACAATGTGGATTGAGAAGATATTTTTCTTCAATAACAGTAGATCTGGAGAACAAAGGTTTATTTAGAATATTTTATGTCATATTTATTGATTTTCTTTCTAAATAAAGAGGCTGATAAATATCAGAACAAAAAAATAGTTAACGGTTATAATGGAAAATTGAAAAAGAACTTATCAAGAATTTAATTCCCGGTTCTGCCTCAAACCGTGGAATTGTCATCTGAGCAATTGAAAAGTTTGGGATTGATTAGTCATATTTTTATCCTTTTTTAAACAGGTTTATCTTTGAGGGTCAAGGACAAACCTCAAATATGTATCTTTACCAAATGTCACAGTGCTTGTTCAGCTCCACACAGAGAATTAAAACATTCTGTAGAATTTAGGATTATGCACCAATTAAAACTATCCATTGTGAAGAATGATTCATTCATACAATAATTGCTTTTCCTTTCACTAGATCTTTTCATGAAACTATTTCAGATGTATTTAATCTGCATTTAATTCCACAAGTGAAATATCCTCGACTACCAGTGGTTTTCAAGAATTGTGTTTTATTGAGCTAAACAATGAGTAAAACAGATATTCAATTTGTAAGGAAAGTGAAGTGTTTACAAAGTTATGTATTGATTTCAGTGGCATTCCATTTGTTAAGATATCAAGAAAGGAACATTTTCACCATGGCCAATTCAAAATCATGTAATCCTTCATCAAAATAATATCATTCAGAATATAACCAAATGAAGAAAAGAACAATCATCCAAAACATGACTAAAGGTAAATTCACCACAGTCTTACCAGACCAGAGCTACTCGCTCACTAGAAAGGAATGACTGGTGGTGGTTTAACCAGATGGTCGCCATGCTGAAGGTGAAGGGAGAGGGGAAGAAGGAGAATCCTTTCTGATAACTGCAGTTGGTGCGGGAATTGAACCCATGCTATTGGTATCACACTGCATCACAAACCAGCCTAATGAGTCAACCAACCAACGCCACCACCCCCCCAAAAAAAGAATAAGACTTCAAATCTTATGATTTGCCACCCACAAACTTTTGGTTTTACTTTGAATAAAATTTCCAAAATTTGTGGAAAAACAAACGAGTGTCTGACTCTCTTTCGATCAAACAGTTTGCATATTCAATGAATTTGTAATTTTAATCCATTGTTCTTTATAATTCAATCTCCAAATATTGTGAACAAGCCAGTAGTAAACACTATGGCTCAGTCATCAGCACTACTGCTTCACAATGCCAGGAACCCATGTTCAATTCTACTCTTAGGTGATTGTCTGTGTGGAGTTTGCACATTCTTCCTGTATCTGCATGGGTTCCATCTCAGAGTTCAAAGCTGTACAGGTTAGATTAATTGGCCATGCTAAATTGCCTATTATATTCAGGACTGTGCAGGTTATGTGGATTGGCTATGGGAAAGTGTGGAGTTACAGGGATAGGGGATGGGTCTGGGTGGAATGCTGTTTGAAGGGGTGGTGTGAATGCATTGTGTAAAATGGTCTACTTCCACACTAGAGGGATTCTGTGATTACTATTCATAGCTAGCAGCTCTTGGAACATTGGCAGTGGAGTTTCTTCCTGAATGTATACAGGTATAAATACTTCCTTCGTGCTGTTAGGGACATAGTTCCACATTTTGACTCAGCATCGATGAAATAACAGTACATACCCAAGTTAATACAGTGTGGAAACAGGCCATATGGCTCAACATGTCCACACCAAAGAGTATCCTATCAAGACCCACTCCCCACATTTTCCCTGATTAATGCCCCTAACCTACACATCCCTGAACACTATGGCCAATTTAGCCTGGCCAATCCACCTAACCTGCACATCTTTGGACTGTGGGAGGAAACCAGAGCACCTGATGGAAACCTATGCAGATACAGGGAGCATGTGTAAACTCCACACAGTCCACAAGGCTGGAATCAAACCTGGGTCCCTGGTGCAGTGAGGCAGCAGTGTTAACCACTGAGCCATTGGAAGTAAATTGTAGTTGATGCCATTCTCTTGCGCCTACTAACTTTGTCTTCTAAATCATATAGTCATAGAGTCATAGGGCTTGCCAAAAATAGGGCATGACATATGGTCAGATGGCCAGCCCCTTGTGATTTTATACACCTCTATAAGGTCACCCTTCAGCCTCTTATGCTCCTGGGAAAAAAGGTTTCAGCCTATCCTGCCTTTCCTTATAACTCAAACCCTCCAGTCCCGGTAACATCCTTGTAAACCTTTTCTGCACTCTTTTGAATTTAACAATATTCTTCCTATGGCAGGGCAAGAGGAACTGCATACAATAAGTCAAAAGTGGTCTCAGCAAGGTCAGTACAGCTCCTATACTCTAGGTGTTGAAGACTGGAGATGTATCATCAAAGTTATTTTACTGAGGTGAATGCCCTAACTAGGAAAGGACATTACATGTTTCCATGGACTGTGGCCATGAGAAATTTTATTATTGACATTTGAATGTTGACATCAAAAACATTTGAATTTTCAAGGTTATTATGTACATGTCTGATGGGTTACTTATACTGGGGAGTAACCAGTTCCCACATCCAAGGGCAGGTCCTGGGCTGCAATATTATATAACTTTGTAAGACAAAATCTCAACATAACAATTTAAGACATAAAAGTTGGAGTAGTCTAATTGGAATTACAATCCCGCTCCACTAATCAACAAGATCACAGTTGATCTACATTAATTCTACTTTCTGCCATTGTTCCCACATCTCTTAATAAACATCATATTCAAAAATCTATCAGCTTCTGTTTTGAATATACTCATCTATTGAGCATCCACAAATCTCTATGCTAAAGAGCTCCCGTGATTCACATTCCTTTCAATGAATACATTTCTTTTTCATTTCAGTCTTTAATGGCTATTCTGAGACAGTGACCTCGTATCCTAGATTCCCCAGGCAGGGAATATATGTTCTCTGCATCAGAAGTGTTTAGATTGAATAAGATTAAAATTCATGTGACAAATATTAAGTTTATAATATAAATCCTGCATCAATGATGGTAATTTAAACTCTATTGAATGAGCAAAAGTTAGAGAAGCTCAGAATAGAATTCTCTGTTTGTTTGCATGCAAAAACACGCAGGCTATAATTAGGATATAAAACAGTGAAAGCTAGTGGAAAATCAGGCATACATAATTATGGTATACAATATTCAAATGTTCTACCTCCACAATGCTCATCTGGAGAGTCTCTTTGGGAAGATGCCTCAAATCATTATAATGAACCTCAAGCAAAAAAATCCATACATACAACTTCTATTTCAGAACAGTGTAAAAAGAAGTCCAGAACCTTTCCCAGAAACTAAACAGGAAATAAAACACCTTTTAATGTTCTATTGCAATTTTTAAAGATATATTTCTTCCCCGGCACTCTCATGGTATTTTCTATATATTTGAATGCACTTTTTGAGAACAGCAGAAAATATAGGGGAAGAAAAAAAGTCACCATACTGTCTCCATTACTTTAATGGATGCAATAATATGGTCAAAGCAAAGTTAGTGATGCTCAACTTAATGAATGAACAAATCATATAACTTTCCACAAGGGCAGATATATAGTTCAACCAAAAAAACACAGAAGCTGCTGTCAAAGTTATATCATTCCTTCAGTAGCTTTGCAAGAATAACACCTTGATAGTCTGGCCTTACATTTAAATACAGTAAACAGCAGGAAGTAGGTATATTTACATTGTATATGTAAATCGTGTCAATCCAAGTAACATTTTGTCAGTGTTCTTTGTCTGATTGCTAACTAACAATCACATCATAACTGAAAATCAAATATTACAAGTGTCATTCTTGAGGTTTTAATTGCTGGAAATATAATTTAAAAGAAAAACTTTTTTCTCCCTCTCTTGAACTTCTATTTCTTTCTATCTCTTTAGTTTGTTTTTTCCACATTATTGTATAATACCTTAAGAAACAGATGTTGAAATAGGCCATTTTGCTCCTCAAACATGCTCCAGCATTCAATAGGATCATGGCTGATCCAACATTCCTCATGTTCACTTTCCTACATTTTCCCCATAATCCTTGATTCCCCTATTGATCCAGATTCTCTCCAAGTCTCAAATATCCACAAGGGCACTGTCCCCATAGCTTGCTATGCAAATGAGTCCTAAAGAATCAAACTCTGTAACAGAAGAAATTCCTGCTCATTTCAGTCTTAAATTGGTGCACCTTAATTCTGAGTATCTACCCTCAGGCTCGAGGCTCTCATAGGAGGGGAAGCATCCACTCAATATTTACCCTGTCAAGTCCCTTAAGTATCATACTCATTTCAGCTAGACCACCTCACATTCTTCTAAATGCCAGCGAGTCGAGTACCAACTTGTTCAATTTTTGCTCATAAGATAATCTCCCCATACCAGGGATCATCCAAATGAACATACTCTGAAATGCCTCCGATGAAATTATACCTTTCCTTAGATAAGGAGATCAATGCTCCTCACTATGCTCCAGATATGATCTCACTAGCATCTTGTATAGTTGCAGTAAGAAATCCCTATTCTTACATTCCAACCCCCTTGAAACAGGGCCAACCTTCCATCAGCCTTCCTGACGATCTGCTGTGTTTGTGTGCTAGCTTTCTGTGTTTTGAGTACAAGTACCCCCCAAGACCCTTTGTGTTGCAGCTTTCAGCAGTTAAATTATAACTTGTTCTTTTGTTCTTCCTTCCAAAGCAAACAACTTCACATTTTTCCACATTATACTCCAATATGCCAACATTTTGCTCACTTACTTAACCTATCAATATCTCTACATCATCGAAACAGAATGGTATCCTGTTCAGGCAGCACAATGGCTCAGTGGTTAGCACTGCTCCCTCACAGTGCCAGGGACCTGGATTTGATTCCAGCCTTGGGCAACTGTCTATGTGGAGTTTGCACATTCTGTGTGGGTTTCCTCCCAGTGCTCTGGTTTCTTCCCACAATCCAAAGATGTACAGGTTAGGTGAATTGGCCATGCTAAATTACCCATAGTGTTCAGAGATGTGTAAGTTAGGTGCAATAGTCAAAGGTAAATGTAGAATAATATGGTATGGGAACGTATCTGGGTGGGTTACTCTTTGGAGGGTCAGTATGAACTTGTTGGGCCATGTGGCCTGTTTCCACTCTGTAGGGATTCTATTCTATACCTGAACAAACTCAGCAGTTCTGGCAGCAATGTGAAGAGTCAATATTTTGGGTCCAGTGACCCTTCTTCAGAAACATTAACTCTGTTTTCTCTCCCCAGATGCTACTAGGCTTGCTGAATTTTATCAAAATTTCCTTATTTTTTGTTTCTGATTTCCAGCATCCATATTTTTGTTTACTCACTTCACCTGACAAAGGAGCAGCACTCTGAAAGCTTGTGATTTCAAATAACCCTGTTGGACAACAGGGCCGTGAACCAAAACATTGATTTTCTGCTCTTCCAATGCTCTCTGATCCACTGTGCTCTTCCAGCTCCATATTGTATTGACTCTGTTGGATTATAACCTGGTGCCATGTGACTTCTGACATTGTTCACCTCGGTCAAATACCGGCACCTTCATATCAAGTTCATTTTTTTATCTGAGATCTCTCTATAATCTGCTTGTATCTGTCTCGCAATCTGACTTGCCACCTATTTTTGTGTTGTCTGCAAATTTGGCTGCAGTACATGCACCTCCTTCCTCTTAATCATTAGCATATATTACAAACAGATATAGCCCCAGTTCCTGTCACAGGTTGCCAACCTGAAAAAGACCCTTTATTCTCACATGCTGTTTCCTGTCCATGATTGAATGTTTTATTCCAGTTTGTAGGGCTAGACTTATTCAGAGGTTTCAGGACCATGTTGTTGAGACCATGTAGGAAACCTGCACTTGCTAGCACCAAAACCACTTCAGTGAGTTTCCTAGATGCAGTCTCCTTTATGGTCACTCCTGCACCACATGCTCTGTTAAAGAACATGGGAAGATTCCCAATGCTGCAGATCTGATCAGAGAGAGGGTAGTTCAGAAACTTGGTAGCTTCATTGAGAGGTGGAGATGTTGGTGATACAGCTGTGAGACTTTAACATACCTCAATCTGGAGCTGTCCTTGGAACCAAGCCTCATTGTGTATTTTTGGCTAAGAGCCCACACATTTATAACTCTAAAGCACTTGTGCCTTTAATTAATTGTCAGCTCTGGCTCTCTGATCTGTGTTGTCATTTCCACAATTTTTTTATTTATAGAACGATAAGATGTTTCAAGTGCTTCAGATTTAGCTATTAACACGATGAAGGTCTGGATGATTGATACTTCATTGGGAAATATGAGTTTTTAACATAGTGAAATGATCTCAATGAATGATCGTTTTTTAAAAGCTTTTTATTTTACACATACTACTGTCACTATCGTGTTCATTGATTGCATACAGTATATAGTGGTTTAATGGGTATGGATGTGCTATAACATGGCAGAGGAGGGCATGAGGGACTATTTAGATGTATGAAGGGGAATAGACAGACATGGACAGTACATGAGAGACCTTTTGAAACCTACAAAAGGTTTTGTCTTACAGACTGTGGTTCATGAAATCTGAGAGGCTGAGAGCCATGACTCTTTAAAAGGTTAGTTCAACTTCATGGAAATTGTAGAGGGGTGGATTGTGAATATCTCCTGAATGAAGCTTCCCAAATTGGAAGTGGGGTGGGGTGGGGTAGCGGGGGAGTTGGTGTTCCTGATGCAAAACAGTTGCATGACGTAAAAAGCACTTTCAAGATTCAGAAATCCCAGGAAATGGCTTTGGACTCCCAGAATCAGGACCTGTCCACCAAAGAGCTGGCCTACCTTTCTGAATACATCAACACAGTAGGTTAAGGAGATAGACAGTTATTTGTCTCATTGACAGAAATCTCAGATTTTCTGTACAGGACACCACAATGTCTCACTTCCAGCAAATTGCAGCGCAAAATCTCAAGAATATTGAACAGTTATCTTAAGTTCTGTCCCATCTGAATTTAATGTGAATGATGGTTAGGTTATTTGAAAGTTCAATTTTCATGTTTAAAGGAAGAATTTGTGCCGTGGGTTCGGAGAATTCCATCAGATCAAAATTCTACAGGATTATGTCTAGTTATTATTATATCTTACACCACCATACCCAAATATTTAGGGCCATACTTATGATCAAACAACAATGTGTTTTAAGATTATAAATCAAACTGTCAATATGGAAAGACACAAAAGCAAAACTGGTAGATGCTGGTTATCTAACTTTTGTTTTGAATGTGATAATGTTTACATGAACAGTTTTTGTTTGTGACATGGATTGTGTTGACTATTAACAAAGACGTTGGGAATGACATCCCTGTTCTTCTTTCAATCACTGATACAAGATCTTTTCCATCCAATTGAGAAGGTTTCGAGGGCTTCTTTTTATCTCTCATTTGAAAGGGAGCACTTCCAACAGTAAAGCACTACCTCTGAATTTTGTGCTGAAATGGTACTACCTATGAGGCCACAAGTAACTTTAATGATATAACACAAACAGACTATTGGGCCCGAATTCTGTAGCCTCCTTCCAATCTAATTATTTATCCTCATTGGCATCTTGCAGCATCAAGTTACGCGTAAAGCATCAATGCTTCTTACTTCAAGCATGTTAGGGAGTTTCATTTTCTTTACCAGATTTCGCAAGATAAACTTTCTCCAATGCTCTTTAGTTGTGTTCTGTTTTAATTTGATCTTGAAAGAAAATGCAACTCTGAACTAGTTTCTGCTCATTACTTTCTGGAAAGAATTTGCCCACCTGTATCTGTATATATATATTGTCATATAATAGGATTTAATACATTAATGATAATGATGTGAACGATAATGGAACTTGGACATCAAGAGTTAGAGCTATTAAGATTCTGGGAATAGAATTGGAAGCACTGTACTTGAGAGCTGTGTTCAGTATTCTGTATATTGGAATGTAAGTAAAAGGTTTACAGGAACTCTCAAGAAACAATGTTTACACTTAGATATGGCCGAGAGAGATGCAGAAGACTCAAATCGGGACAGCTAAGTGAAATGGAACAGTTTCAAGAGTGCAGTTCAAACACCCAAATAGCCAAGCCCCATCGTAGGCAGAATCAATGAGGTAGAAATAAGCAGGGCTAAGTCAACAGAGACATGAAACATATTCTTTACAAACAATTCCTCAAGATCTTAAGTGAACTCCTTTCATTCATTATTGTGGACGTTGAACTGACTTAGTAGTCCAATGATCCTGACCTGATTAAACAGTCCAATGCTAGACCTGCGCACACTACCACAAGAGGGGTAGGTGGCGTTTGAAGAGGCAAGTGGATGGGGTGCTCGGGTTTTCACATCTCCTTCCACCAGGAGGTCCTTGAGATGGTTGTCACTATTGTGGATGCTTCTCCAGCTTGTGTGACATTTAATGGGACAGTGGCACTCACGCATGTGACCATGGGACCAGAGAAGCTACACAAGAAAGGGAGTAGATGTGACTCTGGGAGCATTCTCCTTTACAAGCTGCAAAAATTGTTACTTGGCTACAAAAACATTTTCTGGACAAGACAACTTCAGAATCAAAACTAATCAAATTGCGCATGATTTGATGGGAATAGATTATTTTATTTTCCAGGCTCCAAACACATGGTATCAGAGAGCGCAAGTTGAAGACACATTTGTCACTCTTACAGCTTGAGTCATCAAAAAGTAAGATCCTGGAATCGAGGGTGGAATATTGGTCACTTGTGAGCCAGAGAAAGTAATCTGCTTTTCTGTGTTTGTGTTTTGTTTCCTGAGTGACACAGTAGTATTAAGCCTAATAAGCAGCATCCAGAATTACATGCTGTACCTGAAAGACAATTGCTGCCTTAGCTGAGCTCAGATGTCCTGTATACGAATATGGTGAGCTAAGAACAGGATTCGCTTTTGAAATCCATCCTTTGGAAGAAATTCACTCTTTGTCAATCTGAACCAATCATCCAAGTCAGCTTTATCAAACAAAAAATTGCTGTCTATGAGATCTTCCAGCTGAAAAATGCTGTTGCTTTCCCATTACAACTGTGACTGCACTGGTAAAAGCATGTGAATTGCTATGGGACAGCCAGTGAATTGCTATGGGACAGCCAGTGAATTGCTATGGGACAGCCAGTGTCATAGAGTCCCAATATAACTAGAACTTTTTCTCTCACTTTTGGATTTGCTCTAACCTGAAAGATGAAAACTCTATATTTCTATGTCAGAAATATGGCTTGTATAATTGTGAAATGTTCTTTTCAGACAGGCTATCAATGAAACCTATAAAGTTAATGTGGATCCCCTTGAGAGTGGCAAGTAAGTATCTGAATTGAAATACTCCTACCTCTTTCATTTATTTTCAAAATAAACATTTGGTGGATAGGTGCAGTGTGGCCATCTAATTCATGTAGTAGATATTGTATTGTGATACTTAATAAGCAGGGTTAATATGTTGCAAAGGAAAGATAAAACATATGAATTCTCCAATAATATTTGGGGCGTAACCATACTAGTGCCAGTATATACTATTGGAAAATTATAGTTTTGCAAATTGCTCTTATCCTGACTGCTCTGAAGATTTTTACTGTGATTGCACACAACTAATTGGATACGTGTCTAGACTGAGTTACTGCACTATCACTCATTGATTTGCATTGTATGCTTAATCATGGCTTCTGCCAATTGTGCCACTTTCAGTAACATGATTGAGGTTTCATCTGAGGATAGTTCAGTGGTTGTGGAAAGTGAGCAATCATCCAATCAAAACTCAATTGTTTCACAACTGTGCCAAGCCTTCATTCATGAAGTGCCATCAGTTGACAACATCGACTCGAAACTATGCACTGCACAGGAATCTTGTTTCAATTTTCATGTTTACTATTTTACAGCAACTGTGTAGTTATCTCAGTTTACATACAGTTTCTGTGGCATTTTTGTATTCTTCCTCAGCAAAACTTTAATATTGATTCCAAATCAGAAGGCATTGTACAATAAGGCAATCTCATGTTCAGAGACTTGGAAATATAAACAATGAATACTGAAAGTACTCAGCAGCATCTGTGAAAGTAATTAGAATTGATATTTAATCAGTAAGATAACTCTTTTTTTTCAGAAACTTTACCCAGTTCTGATTACAGATCATCTTGACAATAACATTTGCCTCCCTCCATAAATTTTGCCTGGCTTTATGAGTCTGTCCAATATTTGTGATTCATTTTTAATTCATTCCCAACATAGAGTCATAGAGATGTACAGCATGGAAACAGACCCTTCGGTCCAACTCATTCATGCTGACCAGATATCCTAACCTAATCTAGTCCCATTTGCCAGCACTTGGCCCATATCCCTCTAAACCCTTCCTATTCATATTCCCATCCAGATGCCTTTTACATGCTGCAATTGTACCAGCCTCCATCACTTTATCTGGCAGCTCATTCCATACACACACCACCCTCTGCGTGAAAAAGCTGCCCCTTAGGTCTCTTTTAATTTTTTGCCCTCTCACTCTAAACCTATGCCCCTAGTGCTGGACTCCCTCACCCCAGGGAAAATACCTTGGCTTTGTACCTTATTTTTGGCCCCCATGGTTTTATAAACCTTTTTAAGGTCATCCCTCAGCTTTCAATGTTCCAGGGAAAACAGCCCCAACCTATTCAGCCTCTCCCTATAGCTCAAACTCTCCAACCCTGGCAACATCCTTGTAGATATTTTCTGAACCCTTTCAAGTTTCACAACATCCTTCTGGTAGGAGGGAGGTCAGAACTGCACACAATATTCCAAAAGTGGCCTTACCAATGCCCTGTACAGTCACAAAATGACCTCCCAACTCTGATACTCAATGCTCTGATCAATAAAGGAAAGCATACCAAATGCCTTCTTCACTATCCTATATACCTATGACTCCACTTTCAAGGAACTACAAACATGCCCGCCAAGGTCTCTTTGTTCAGCAACACTCTCCAGGACTTTACCGTTAAGTGCATAAGTCCTGCCCTGATTTGCCTTTCCAAAATACAACACCTCACATTTATCTAAATTAAACTCCATATGTCACTACATCTGCTCCTACATCTGCAGTAGTTGATTTTGTATCAAGGATGCAGAGCCTGGGATAAAGTTGACTGTGGTTTCTAACTGAAAGAATTCAGTTGCAATCCCTTCTCACCCACTTTCCTTCTTTATCAGGCATCTAAAATGCCTTATGCAGAACAAGATTTTTCCCTCCATTAATGTGCATGAGGGGATGGTGACATTCATATATCCTTTCATTATAATATTTAAATAATTACATGCAACAAAATAAATCAGAGTAATAAATGTAACATCACTTGAGCAAATAATTATGTTTATGCATTGATAAAGGTTATGAATGGAAATAGTTGCATGCTATATCGCTCAGCAGGTAAACCATCCTGAAGAGAAAACAAACCTTTTCAGTTAGATCTTGGCAACAAAACAAGGCATTACTCAATCTGTGCCATAATTGATTAAACTAAAATAATGTGGTGTATTACCATATTCATAAGTCTAATTTTATAAAGGTCATTATTGAAGTGCTGTCCTAACAATAACATATATTGCAGAGTTTATGACACCCTGGCTCTGTTAATTGAGGTGAAATGTGACTTCATTAATGGCTTTGCAGAACACTATTCCTTAAACCTATTTATGTGCTTATAGTCTGGAAGAACAAGTTGTTAAATGGGGTGTATTGCATTTCTAAAAATCCAAATGGAGTGATTTTTAGGAGTTGAATTTAATGTATGCAAAAGATGTGAGTGCTGCAATTAAGTGATGCTCATGAAAAAATAAATTTCAGATGATCTGATCAGAAAAATTCAAAGGTTTTTTTTCGGGTTGCTATGGCGCGAGACTGGAACAGACTCTAGGGAAACTAGAAAACTGGAATAGACTCCATAAGATTGGACCTGCTCATGTTCGTGCCAGAAGCAGATTTCAGAAAAGAAACAACCAAGAACCATTAGAATATTTCAATTTATTTGTCCTGAGTTGTGTCTAATTTTACAACTCTTTGGAATATCAATCCGTGCCCTTCCATCACCCATTTCAAAGATAATTGGTCCTTTATAAGCTTCCATGAAAAGCTTTAGGACAGTTTTACTGTCATTTTGTTTTGCCTTCAATATTTTTATCAACATTTTGTTTCAGCAAGTTTTTCTATGTGACATTTACCATCGTTATGTGGGACTGAATTGTCTGCTAATTCAGTGGAATGCTACATATAATTGAAGCCTTTCAAATAAATCAGCAGAACAGAAAGAATGGTAAAAACAGGGCAATGGAACAAAGAGCTCTCTCACACGCACAGTAATGAAGGGAGCAATTGGCCCAGCACCACCTTTACACAGTAATGCAGACATGTGTTCTTCTAAGTATCATCAACATTCTATTAATAGATTTTTAAAATGTTTTTAAACACAGAGGCTTTCACTAAGATTTTGGAGAGTGAAAAGATGTTTAAAGTGAACGTTTTGAAGGAAGTCAACAAATTAAACTGGAATTAACATGGGAATTAGTTTTGAAGTGCCTCAAATACGCTGAAGCATTTTAATTACTTTGTTATATGGTTAATAAAGAGATGTAAATGAGATAAATAGACACTATATTCAGATTGTCTACTATTATGCCACCAAACACATCAGCATAGTCTATTAAGTTGCTTGAGATGATGGAAATTAATTTGCAGACTCTGAGTTAACATGGATTTCTGTAACATGGAACCTCAGGGATTAGATGTGTGGTGGACATGGTAGGTGGTGTACAAGCACAAACCTTTTTTATATTTCGAAGTATTTGACATATCACATTCGAGCATTCAAAAAAAAGGCCACCAGCAGAAAGCATTATGATGTGAAGGAGCTGGTGTTGGACTGGAGTGATCAAAGTTAAAAATCACACACAACACCAGGTCATAGTCCAAATGGTTCATTTGGAAGCACTAGCTTTCAGAGCGTTGCTCCTTTATCAGGTAGCAGTGGAGCAGGAACATAAGACACAGAATTTATAGCAAAAGATTAATTCAATCTTGCTCACATAGATGCTGCGACAGGATTAGGGCTAGGGTTGATGTTGAGTATTTACAGTTTTTACTGCTTTTATTTATATTTGAGAATTGCACAGTTAATAAAGAGCCAAGCTCATAGCCACGTCTTGAAGTAGTTGTCACTTTCAAACCATTGATGGATCGGTGGCGTTACAGGCAGAGTTTTAAGCAGTCCTGCTTAGATACTTCAAGGGAATGTTGATTATCGAGGGCACAATCAATGTAAAGCTTATGAGAAAGAGATCCTACCCATAGTGATCAAGATAGACAATAAACATTAACTCTCATGGAGCGGTCCATCAAGCATAACCAGACTAACAATGAAATCCCGGGGGATACGGGGATTAAACTCAGGGAAGGGAATTAGGAGATAAGTCACAAAGAATACATATAATATATTCATTCCTTGGGTAGTTTCAAATTTAATGAAAAGGATAATGTAATTGTTTCAGGTAAAAAAGTTAGTATATCAAATTGATTGCACGTCCTCTGACAAAATCTTCTACAATGAAATAATAGGCTTTTGCATTTCATTACTGAAGATGATTTAATATTCATTAAACAGATTTTGTCTCACTAAATTAAACATTAATTTTTAATTTAAATCTTGTAGAATTAAAGTACTACTCATTACAATTAATGGTTTATGGCAGCTGTTCCAGCATCCTTTACATAGAGAAATTAACAAAAAAAATCTATGCTGAACCCCAAGAGCTGACTGACAGCTAACAGGGTAACAAAAGTTTCATCTTAAAGTAAAGGTTCAGATATCGAGTCTTGGTATATAAAGTAAGCAGTTTCAGAGAATTTTAGTCAAAAGGTTTAAACTGTGAGCAGTTGAACTTCCAATAAAAAGAGTGAATATTTGTCATAATGCTCTTAGTAACAATACAACTTTGCGACGATCCTGACACCCTGTGTTCAGTAAGTTGGTGTCGTCTACCTTTATAAAATATATTCTTTCTTGGAATATGGGTGCAATTTTGCTGTCATTGATCTGAATCAATCACTTTAAAAGGATGTGATTAGGCACCAGTGTTTGAAATGTGCAGGCAAAATTCCATTAATAATTTCTCTCTTGACTTTGTGGAAAATCCTTGTTATTGTCAGCACCAGTAATTTAAGCCTCAAACTTCACAAAATTGACAACCTTAAGCTGTAGAAACTTTATGAGGGCTGTGATACGGACATTTTCTTTTAAAAAAAAAACATATTTGATCACAATAGTACACCAAAAGGTGTCTGTTACTACTGATTTCTCCTTTTTAATTACCCATTCATGTCACTATTTCTGCCATTAAATAAAGGGATTTATTTAACCAGGATTTGTTGCAATGAGAAGTGCATGCATTTAATCATTTTTAAAACTGATTCTGAAATCCTTTGATTGTATTCCTCACTTGTCCCAAGCCAGGATCTGATATTTAACATATATCCTGCATGTGCCATTAGACCAGTGTCCCTTTCTTGAATATATCTCCTATCACTTGAACAAATAGCTGCACTGAATCTGAACCATAGAAGGAATAACCCTCAAATATAAAAAAAGGGAAGATGTCTACAACAATAGAAGTAACAACAATTTGATCTTTTTAAATTATTTGCATAATTCAAGGCAGCAACTTCTAATGTTTATTTCAAGTCACAAAGCGATGTGACTGTCATGACAATGTTTGATTTATTGTTGTAAAACAATTTAAATTCTAATGTAATGTTATAGTCTAATTAGTAAAATGTTTCTCTTCTTCAAAATACATAATCATAATGCAGGCAAACATTTTAACTCTGCTGAATACGGTTCATTTATTTCATGCATAAAAAATAGACTATCGTGCATCCTTGGAATTGCAGACTGGCCTTAAGATAGATTTATGCACAGAACAAATAAAAAGAAGCATTATTGTCATAAATCATAAAATAAATCGCAAATATAAACACACGATTGAATACTGCAGTAAAAAAACAGACTTACTATTCAGTGACTCAGGTAGAACAGAAGTGATAAAGTCAATAAGGCAATCACTAGCAAAGGCCTCTAACAGCCTTAGATTAATAATTAGTTTAATTGCCGTTCTCCTGTTCGATAAAGGGTACAAACTGCCCTGTAGAGAAACTATTAAATAACCTGAGAAAGAACCTTACAGCTTCTTGGTTAAAGACCAATTTTGATGGCAATTCTGCTACTTTTAGGATACCTCAAAGCACAAAGATCTGCTATAGGTAGAGGGGAGAAAAGACGTTGGAACAGAATTAATTGATGATCCTTGACAATTTAAGCTTTAATTATTAAAATTGACTGACCAATGCATGTTCTCTTTTTTAACTCCCCACAGCTGATCTACATAAGAGTAGATTGTAGAAGTCACAACTGCAGGTGGAGAAAAAGGTATTAAAGGAGCAAATGCGATTCTGGATGATGTGCCTTAGTTGGATCACAGTTGAAGTGATGTGTGGGTCTTGACCATTGAGGAAAAAAATATGGAAAACTCATGTATGAGTTATACTAAGAATATTTGTTTTTTTAAATTAATAAAAGGCATTTTACATAAAGGAAATGGAAAATGTGTGGAGAGAACACAAGTCAGGCTCTTGTAAACTGAGATCTGAAATATTAACCAAATGCTTTTTTATCAGTAATGGGGAAAAAAGGGAGAGAATCCAAAATGAGCATGAATGAATATTTTCTAACCTGTTTAGATTAAGGGGTTATCAGCTGATTGGATGTGTAGAATTTTTCAATGACAGAAAGCAATAGTAAAAATAAAGATTGGGGAACTGATTGTCTGAATAGGTATGGTAGGAAGAGAAAAAGGTGATATGGGGGGTGGGGGTTGCATAAAAGTCAAATCTAAATTATCAAGATATGGTGTGAGCTCCATAAAGGGGGAGGTGAGGATTGGTGAACACATCCTTCTGCTATTTTGACAACATTTTTCCTTTGACTTATATGGAAATTCTATTTTCTTTCTCGTGGACTAAAAGAGCTACCTGCAGCATCTTAATTAAAATGTAAATTCAGTTTACATTGCCAGGGCAGCACGGTGGCTCAGTGGTTAGCAACAGGGACCCGGGTTCAATTCCAGCATTGGGCGACTAATGTGTGTAGTTTGCACATTCTCTGCGTGGGTTTTCCAGTTTCCTCCTATAATCCAAAGATGTGCAGGTCAGGTGAATTTGCCATGCTAAATTGCCCATAGTGTTTAGGGATGTGTAGGTTAGGTGTAATAATCAGGGGTAAATATAGGATAATAGGGGAGAGGAATGGGCCTGGGTGGGTTACTCTTCAGAGGGTCAGTGTGGACTTGTTGGGCCAAAGGGCCTGTTTCCACACTGTAGGGATTCTATGATTCTAAAGTTTTGGTTTGTCAAAGCAATTTTCAGGCAATAGAGTTTAAGAACTACTTGGGAATAAATAAAAAACTGTTATTGTTGAAGCTGGTGTTGCACTTCAATGGCCTTGTATCAAATTCCAAAGACTGAGATCAGAGTAGAAATAGGAGGGGTATTGACATGAGGAGCCATGGGGTGTGTACACTTTATATTTACAGATTGAGAACGTGTATAGCTAAGTGATCACTCAATCAACGGTTGGCCTCACCAATATCGGGAGACTAGACTGTGCTTCAGGCTATTGAATGGGAATAGATTTGTGAAACGACTGGCTCACCTTTGTGTTTTGAGATCCCAAACAGTGATATTTATGGGCATTGAATGCAGTTTGCAGTTCAACAGTAAGGTGACAGCAAAACGTTAGGTGGAAGACCAACTATGACTTGTGTTGATATAAACCTGGAGAAAGCTGGGAGAGAAGTTCTTCTTGATAAGGATATTATATACATTACGTAGAAGTCATGGTTTGGTAAATATGTAGACTGGGACTGATTGTGTGAAAAGTTAGGGCTGTAAGCAAGAGATCCTTGTCAAAGTCCATGGGAAGAAAGGAAGTGGGAACAACAAATAGGAAAAGGGATCACTGTCTGCAATGGTCAATGAACTTTTTTTTAGAATCCTGGGTTGCACCAAATAGGAAATATTTACAAAATTCAGGATGCCAACTATGATGTGATAAACAGTTGTCAGTATCCTATGGGGAAGGAAATCTTCCGTTCTGACCCAGTTTGCTGAAGTTGAGCTTAGTGAATGGCAGACTTGTAATTTAATTTGCTATGAGCTCCTCTGGTTTGTTTGCCTCCTTACTTATATGCTTCAGTTGCCTAAAAATAAATGTGATGATGTTGAAATTTAGCACCAACCCAGTTAGATGGTAAAATGGGGTCAAATGTCTTATTATACGTAGACACCTTCATCAGGGCTGTAGACTCAACACGCAGCCTGAGTATCTACAAATTAGAAATAAACACAGAACTGCAGATGCTGGAAATCTGAAACTAGAACAGACGCTGCTGGTGAATCTCAGCAGGTCGAGCAGCATCTGAAGAAGGGTCACTGGACTCAAAACATTAAAGCTGTTTTCTCTTCACCGATGCTGCCAGACTTGCTGATATTCTCCAGTAATTTCTAGTTTTGTATCTGTCACAGGATATTCACAGTCACCGTGAAAAGCAATATTTTGTTCCACCAGGTCTCCAGGTATGCTGCTGGGCAAAATCCCCATAAACTGCACCTATGACCTGAGAATGCTTCATCTCAGCGAGCTATAGCATCTGACCCGGAGAACTGAACAGGGGGATGGAGAGGAGATCCCTCTGCGTAGTGGGAAATGCCACAAGGGGAATTCCCAGTCAAAGTTGAGGTGGAAGATCCCAGGAGCTGTTGAATGAGGGTTGAAATTGAATTGAAATATTTGAGAAACAGGCTTGCAATTATTTTTCCTTTCTCAGCTGACTGCCTGTTCAAACATGTTCCCATCCTTTTCCAAGAACAACTAGAGCGTTAGTTATTGGAGGGAAGCTGTCCTTTTGACAGATAACTGGAATTACTATATTATTAGCCATCTGCCCCAACATAATCACAAGCAATGTAAACTGATAGTTTCTCAAAGACAGTTAATAGTTGCCATCATATAAGCTGAAACATATCTCTTGCTGTTAGTATTGACAATAAAACAACAGCAGCAAATTAGAATTAGCTTTATTGTCATATGTACTCACATGAGTACAGTAAAAAGTTTACAAATCGCCAACTCCAGCACCATCTTAGGGTACAGTTTCTGTTATACATAGACTTTGGGGAAAAGAAAAGAAAAAAACAAGAGAAATTATAAAGTCCAGCAGTACGTTGGAAAAATAAAGAAATAAGAGTTCAGAATAACAATCCTTCCAACCCAGACTGCACCGGACTTCACCTCAGGGCCAGGAGATCGAGTCCACGCCGAGGCTGGTGGTCTGTCTTAGCTTTCATCCCAGTCATTCCCACTGCCACCCGAGGATGGGAGGTGACAAAGAAGGCCAAAAGAAACAGATGAGTTCCGGATCAGCTGTTCTACTCTGACACTATCTTGGAATATTGTGATTTAAATGCCAACCAGATCCAACATGTGGATTTTTTTTTACACTGTTTAAATTAATTATGAATAGGGAGAGGCTCTGATTTAAACTGTTGTTAATTTATATTGTGTGCTCTCCAGCTCTTCACCATTTAATACTGCAGTTAGTACATTGACTAGTAGTCTGCCAGGGCTAATGAGACAGTGTTTGAAGGCAACAGCATTGACCAATTTATTTTTGACCACAGCAGGAGCAGTACCGTTAAATGAGTTGGAGTCAGAATAATATGCATGATGAATGAAATTACACAAAAGGAGAATCAAAGTACTTCTCTTTGACTATCCACACATCCCTGTGTCAAAAGAGGGAAGAGCAAGTGTCTGACTCTACCACGATGGAGGATCTCTTTTTATGTAAATCTGATGTTCTGACAGGTGTCACATGCCAGTGGCTTTTTATGTTATCCTCACACACAAGACATTACTCGCTCATCAGCTGCATGTCAGTATGCCTAGAAAAATCAGAGGGTCTTTTTCTGCAAACTGACACTCACATCATGTCAGTGTTCACGTAGCATTCAGTAATTTGCCTCTGTTGCACAAGATTCTCATCTTCCAAGTAACTCTGAGAAGAATATCAAAAAAAATTGTAAGTCATTTGGTTACAGGCCTTGCGAGATTTTTGGCTGATTTTAGATCTCCATGTGACAGCTGATAGATGATGGTCATGAAACTTTTTTTGACATCTTGAACAAAGTCAAAAAGGTGATTCAATTCCCATTTTTCTTGCAGGTCTTTCTTATACTTCCTACATCTCAAATAGCTTCACATGGTTTTAAGAACTTTCCGTGACTAGGCTGCTACAATGGGCAGAACAGCAATGGTGTCATCCTGAGAGACATGTATAGTCAGTAAACTGGCTCCTATTACAATGTAGATGCTGTACTTAAATAGAAAATTCACTTCAAATGGGACATTTTTTCAGGAATACATTAACAATGACAGAGTCTCGTGCACCAGTTAATATAATCAACTCTCAAAGTTGACATCGTCATTACTAAAATGACAATGACAATTCTCATTACTAAAATGATGGGATAAAAGTAGAGCATGTGGGATCTTGTTTTGTACGAGAGTGACCCTACCTTTAGGCCCGAAGATCCAGGTTGAAATCACATCTGTCCCTGGAGTTGTGTCATGACATATCCAAACAGCTTGATATAAGACTACTTTATAAAGAAAGCGGAGGAACCCGAAACTTTATTCTTTAAAAAGGTGATTATGGCGATGTTCTAAAATGCATTTGTGACTTCAGCATAAAAGACAAATCATTCATCAAAATCTCATGCTGATATCCATAAGATATGAGTCGACTGGTGGAGAGATTGTTAACCATTTAAAAGATAACATTTTCTTAGCCCAAAAATGTGCTGGATAATTGTTGCAAAGCAGTTTAAGTGGCAATGGGCAGGGATGCCTTCCCCACAGTGCATATATTTCACACAAAATATGTCAAAGAGTAAATTTCAGGTTAAGGCTGAACACGGCCTCCTTGGAGTCATACAGTGCAGAAGCAAACCCTTCGGTCCAACCAGTCCACGTCGAACATAATCCCAAATGAAACTAGTCCCACCTACCTACTTTTGGTCAATAGCCCTCTAAATCTTTCCTATTGATGTACTTATCTAACATGTCATTTAAATGTTGTAACTGTGCCCACATCCACCACTTCCTCAGGAAGATCAGTCCACATGTGAACCACCCTCTGTGTAGGGAATTTAAAAAATGCCCCTCGTGTATTTTTTAAGTCCCTCTCCTCTCACTTGAAAAATATGTCGCCTCATCTTGAAATCCCCCATCCTAGGGAAAGGGCACTTATCATTAATCCTATCCAGACCCCTCTGATTTTATAAACCTCCATGAGGCCACCTTATATTTTAAAAAACTTCCAATGAGATATCTCCACTGGGGCCCCTTGTAACATTACCACCTGATGTATCCCACTGTACTTCCAAGACAGCTACTCTTCTTACTGTTGGGTACTCTGCTATTAGCCTTTTCTCAGTTCATTTAAGTTGCAAATCCAGGAGAGGAATTCTGACCCAAAAATGCACAACATTTTATTGTTTTCATTAATAATTTATTTCTGAGTATCTAATTCACATTAGGATTGTGGACTGAATAAAAGATTTGTAGTTCATTCTTTGAAATTTCTCATACCCTCTCTTTTATTTAAAATGTAAGCATTTATGTCATTTGTAACTACGAAACTGAATGAATAACTGCACAGGGGACAGTGACATAATGTTTATATCACTGGACTAGTAATCTAGAACATGGGTTCAAACTCACCATTGTAGATGGTGACATTTGAATTCAATAAATACCTGGAATTAACAGCTAGCTTACCATTGTTGATTGTCAGAAAAATGTGGAAAATGTGAAGACTGCAGCTGCTGGAGATCAGAGTTGAGAGTGTGGTGCTGGAAAAGCACAACAGATCAGGCAGTATCCGAGGAGCAGGAGAATTGACATTTCAGGCATTAGCCCTTCATCAGGTACATTCCTGATGAAGGGCTTATTCCCGAAACTTCGGTTCCCCTGCTCCTTGGATGCTGTCTGACCTGCTATGCTTTTCCAGCACCACACTCTGTCAGAAAAATGTATCTAGTTCACTAATGTACCTTTATTTTTCGGGAAGGGAATCTGCCTGCCTGACCTGGTCTGGCCCTGCATGTGATTCACAAAAATATGTTTGATTCTTAACAGTCTGTCAATTGGAGGACAGGCTTGCCAATGACATCCCAGGAAGAAACAAAAGCAACAGCCTACATTTGCAAGGTAGAAGTATTGATAATTGTAATTACATTTGATAATCTATTTCTTGTACAAAAACAGGTGCTGCAAAGTACAAAATAGTTTTAAGCAAGTTTTATATTAAAGCTTTAATTATTTGATCATTTATAATCAACCCACTGATATGTTATGACAAACCCCTGCAGCAGGTAGGACTTGAACTCAGGCCTCCTATCTCAGTTGTAAGGACACTACTACTGAACCAAAGACCTTCGCTGTATTTGATTCACTTGAAAGTCTGTCAATGGAAACAGCAGTGACATCCAATAGATTGACTGATTTGCAATTAGTTGAGAAATGGGACTAAATTAATTAGCTGCTGTTGGTGCTGAAACAACATTGCTTCTTATTTAAAATGCAGCGTTGACCTTGTACAACTAGATCCCATGTACAAATTTTTTTTAAAAAAATGAGCCAATTAGTCTTCTTTCCTGACAGCCACACTTCGACTCTGGGTGATTGCACTGAAAGTATCTTAGCCACTTAAAATTTTACTTGGGAATGTAATTTTAAAAATATCACACCTCCTAAAGTTATGGTGAGCTCTAGTGATCATCTTGTGAGCCTCTTCTACTCATGTTTCCAGTCAGCTAGAAATAAATTATTTTCCATTGTGAGGATTTGATTTTTTAAATGTTTATTGTCATTACTCAACAAAAAAAAACCCACTACAGACAACACTTTCAGTATGAAAAACGCCTGAAATGTCTCCATCACTTGAAAGCAACAATATGACAAAGCTACACAATTAGTCCAATGTTGCACAGATGGTCTGACCAGAATTGGACTGCAGTTATTGTGTTTCCAAGTATTTGTTTTATGTTGGCATCCTTGCCTTCTTCATGAACGATTAATCATTCCCTGTCTTTCAAATAAGAACCTAATGCTGACTATTCCCAAAAGAATTAAGTGCTCCTGCTCAACAGCTCTTTGAGAAAAGAAAGTGATAATCTGATAATTCGGCAGTTGCCAATTGTTTGGTTCCCTTATGTTGTGCTCCGTTGATCATTATGCTAAGTGAGCTACTCGTAGCAGCATTTACCTTCCATTTCTGATTGTTAATCCATGCCTCCTAGCACTTCAGACATTAAATTACTGAATATTTTCATAATTGGGGAAATCCAGCACTAATGTGATGGAAGGGATTGAAATTGCTCCTAATTCAGAGTACCATGAGGACAATATAATTTAGTTATCCATATCTGTTTAGCACTATGAACCTAAATGGAAAATTTGTTGCTTGACACAACTTGACTTGAGGGAATAGTGGGTTACATAAGCAGCTGCGGAATAATATATTTTACCATTTGCCAGATGTATGGTGAAGATCTAAGGATTATAATGAAAATATTTCAGAGGGACTGCAACAGAAATGTTATTTAAAGTGTTGGTTTAGGTCATTGAATTATAACAGAATCAAGTCTACATGGTTTTATTTTCTTAATGATTTGAAAGTTAACTGTATTGTTCCTCAAAAGATGTCTTCTATTTATGAAAATTCTGTGGTGAATAAAATTTAAGATTGGCATTTATACAGTGCATGTCACAATAATTACAAATACTGAAGCACATTCCAGGGAATGAAGTGCATTTATTGCTGGAATGCAGTGAGCATTACAGCTTTGCACACAATTTGTGCACAGCAAGCTACCAATAACAGCAAGGTCATAATGACCTGATAATCTTTCCTTTTTTTGTGATCATTGATTGAGATTCTTTATGCTGTGCTTCAAGCCAATTCTGCTACCTACACATTGAAATAATATTCCAGAGAAGACCAGCTGTTTGTCACAAGCAATGGAACTCTTTCCTTGCGTCATGTTTCAGGAATAACGTGATGGAAGCTGCAACAGATTTTCCTTTACACTTAGTCAGGGAATGGATGCTGTTTTCACTGAACTACAAACTGTTCAGACACATTACCTTGCACTTCCAAAACAGGTGGGACTTGAACCTAGAACTTCTGGTCCAAAAGCAGGGACAGTACCACTGTGCCACAAAGTTCCAGGGTATCAGTGGGGTTGCCATTCATTGCCGAGCTTGAGCAGGTAGCTTGCTAGGCTACTTAAAAAGAGCAGTCCAGGTCAATCACATCAGTTCATTAAGGTTGATTCGCTTAAAACATGAGAAGGTATGGAACAGTCGACAGCTGATCTCCTTTATAACTCTTCTCCTGAACGTTGACCAGCACAATGATCTTCAATCCCTTCAATCCCAATGCTTCATACACATCATACTGAAATCACAGAGACAGTACAGTGTAGGAGCACAGGGAAAAGACACTTGGATAACACTGGTGTTAACTACACCTTATGTGGAATCTGGTAAGAATTTGGAGTCATTGAGTGTTTTCAGATGGCACGTTTGTATGTGACTTGTGTGCTTAATCTTTCAGAAGTGGGGGGATAGGAAGATACAAATCTTGGTCGAGAATTGAATTTGGTGGAGGGTTGAAGGGAACTTTGTAAATTGCTTCTGATATTGGGTTGTCTCCATCAACATGAGCTGCCAGCTGATACCGTTAGCTGCCTGCCTTGTTTTTTCAGAGCCAGAGTTTGCTTCACGTTTGCTTGCTACTTTGCCCACCCTCAATTTGAATACTGAATGATGATTCCTGCTAGGGCTAATTGGTTGGCAGCCCAGTCCGATCAATTGTATGGAAATGACCTCAATTCTAAGCATAGCCAATATGGTTTCAGGATTAGGCTTTATTTCATGCATTGCTCCTTTTTAGGGTCTATTTCTACAGATCGAAAACAAAGGTGGGATTTTTCCAGTGGCTTTCAGGACCCCAACATTAAGACCAAATGGAGGCCCTAAGGCTGAACTTGCTGGATCCAAATCAATGGATCCTAACTGGCTGCTTCTGCCCTCCATCCTCTTAAGAATAGTAGGTAGATTTCCAATATTCTCCTAATCACAGTGCCAGGAGGTCTACTATCTTGGGATGCCACCATGAGAAGTGGGCACCGCTGAGGTAAGTCTGAGAATGTGAGGGTGCTTCAATGAGACATCCTCATTGGAGAAATGATTTCCAGGGAGGAAGGTTCCCACAGAGTGGAAAGCCCACTGGGTGAGAGTTGGACTGAATCATGGGGCTCGGGGGCTGGCCTTTCTTTTGTGTAGCCCCCTCAGTGGCCTTCCAGCACTGTCTACTGCTACCTACACTGCAAAATGCTAATTTTACATTTACGGATTCACAACATCAAAAACATTTCTCTTTTTAAAAATTATTTCATTTTCTATATTGATACACTTTCATGTATATTAGGTATATTGGCCTTGCTAAATTGCCCATAGTGTTCAGGGATGCGTAGGTTAGATGCATTAGTCAGGGTAAATATAGGAAAAGTAGGATAGGAGAATGGGTCTTGGGGGGTTATTCTTCAGAGGGTCAGTGTGGACTTGTTGGTCTGAATGGTCTGTTTCCACGTTGTAGGGATTCTATGATTCTATGATATTGAGCTGACAGTGTTGTCTCATGGCAGAGGCGGGCAGCACATTGCTGCTAGGTGCCAGTGAAGTCCAAAAAACTCACCATTTAATGGGGACTGGTGCAGTACATGGCAAAAAGCACACATCCAAACACTTTGACCAATATATTGTTTAAACAACTCCCACCCAGGTACCTTCTACTATTGAAGCCAAAATGCAGACACAAGCCGAATACCAATAAAACAGTTGTAATTCTATGAAAGCAATGCTCAAAAATAAGCAACAATTTTAAAAAAAAACAATACTAAATGATATAGAATTTAGTTTTTAAGTTCTCCCAGCATGGTACGTCTGCAATAATCAGTTTATAAACATTGGATTTGAGAAAGGTGTGGGTTGTTTTAGGAAAAAATGTGAGTAATTTTAAGGGGCAATTTTGACAGAAAATGGCGTGGTATGCTCCTCCTGTTGGATATGGGAGATTGGGGAAACACTGAGTGTCCCTGGAGACTGTCTGCCATTGATGGGTTTGGATCCATCTCCAATTGGGCTGTTTGGAGTGGTTGGAAAGGCAGTTAGAGTCACTGAGGAGCATACAGGAGACACAGAGCGTGATGGTTAGTAGACTTAGAGAGGTGGCTACACTGCAGGTTCTGTCAGATAGATGGATGACCGTAAGGAAAGGTAGGAAGGTAGTGCAGCAGTCTCCAGTGACTGTTCATATTTCAGACAGATATACTATTTTGGGTACTGTTGAGGGGATAATCTCTCAGAAGAAGATAGAACTGGCAGCTAGATCTTCAACACCAAGAATGAATCTTATGTTAGCGAGATTTATCAAGATTCAAAAGAATAATTGTGATAGGGGGCTGTCCTGTCAGGGGCACAGACAGGAGATTCTGTAGCCATGAGCATGAATTCAGAATGGCATCTTGCCTCCCTCGTGCCAAGGTAAAGAATGTTTCGAAGCAGTTGCGGCATATTGTCAAAGGGAGAGTGAGAAGATGGAAGTTGTTATACATATTGGTAAGAACAACATAGGTCGGGAAAGGGTTGAAGCTTTGCAAAGTGAAGTTGGGGAGGAGATTAAAAAGCAGAACCTCAAGGGTAGTATTCTCTGGATTACTCTCGGTGTCACGTGTTAGTTAGAATAGGATTAAGAAGATAGGGCAGATAATCAGTAGCTGAGGAGATGGTGCAATGGTCATGTTTTCAGGTTGTTGAATCATTGGGATCTCTGGTAGAAAAGAGATGGGCTTCACCTGTTCTGGAAGGGGACCTATATCTTGGTGGGGAGATTTGCTCATGCTGTTCGGGAGCCTTTATACGGGGGAAGAGGGATCTTAAATAGCAGTGAGACTAGAAAGACAGAGGAGGATGATTCTGAATTTTAAAAATGATGGAGTTAATTAGAAAAAGCAGGAAAGAGCAAGTTGGAGAATGAGATAACTCTGAAGAACGAAACTGCATTTATTTCAATGCAAAATACTTTACAGGTGTGGTGGATGAACTTGGGTCATGTATAGAATTGGGTCATCATAGCTATTACAGAAACATGGCTGAGGGAGGGACAGGACTGGCAGCTTATTGTTTCGGGGGTAGTTGCAGTAGGAAGGATAGAAAGGGAGCAAAAGGGGAGGGGGAGTCATGTTTTTGATTAAGGAAAACATTACTGCTGTACTTAGGAAATTTCTGAGGAATCATCTAGTGAAGCTATATGGGTGGAACTTAGTAAGAAGGGGATGATCATCTTGATAGGGTTGTACTATAGGCCCCCAAATAGTGAGAAAGAAATTGAAGAGCAAATAAGTTGAGAGATCTCCAATATCTGTAAGAATAATAGAGTTGCAATAGTAAGGGATTTTAACTTTCCAAATATTGACTGGGACTGCTATAGTGTTAAGGGTTTGGATAATGATGAATTTGTTAAATGTGTTCAAGAAAATTTTCTTTATTAATATGTAGATGTACCCACTAGAGAATGAACAAAACTTGACTCTGTCTTGTCAGGGTAAGTGATTGAAATGTTAGTGGGGTAGTATTTTAGGACCAATGATCATAATTCTAATAGTTTTAAAATAGTTAAAAATCACACAACACCAGATTATAGTGTTGTATTTGGAAGCACTAGCTTTCAGAGCACTGCTCCTTCATCAGGTAGCTGTGGAGCAGGATCATAAAATTAATCTTTTGCTAAAGAAGTTCTGTTTTATGGTCCTGATCCACAGCTACCTGATAAAGGATCAGCGCTCCAAAAGCTAGTGCTTCCCAATAAACCTGTTGGACTATAATCTGGTGTTGTGTGATTTTTAACTTTGTCCACCCCAACCCAACACTGGCACCTCCACATCAGTTTTAAAATAGTTATGGAAAGGGATAGGCCTTCCATAAAAGTTAAAGTTCTTAATTGGAGTAAGACAAATTTTGACAATATTAGATTAGATTCCCTACAGTGTGGAAACAGGTCATTTGGTCCAACAAGTCCACACCGACCTTCTGAAGAGTGACCCACCCAGACCCATTCCCCTACATTTACCCAAGTAATGCACCAAACATTCTGGGCAATTTAGCATGGCCACTTCACCTGACCCGTACACCTTTGGACAGTGGGAGGAAACAGGAATACCCGGAGGAAACCCACACAAACACGGGGAGAATATGCACAAACACTCACCCTGAAGCAGGAATTGAATCTGGGTCCCTGGTATGAGACAAGAACTTCCAAAAGTTGAGTGGAGTAGACTGTACACAGGTAAAGGGATAACTGACAAGTGAGAGGCTTTCAAAGGTGAGGTAACAAGAATTCAGAGGCATTATGCTATTGTTAGAGTGAAGGGTAAGGCTGGTAAGAATGGGGAACAATAGATGAATAAAGACATTGAGGCTCTGATCAAGAGTAAGAAAGAGTCATAAAATAATCATAGACAACTGGGACCAAGTGAATCTCTTGAAGAATATAAGGGGTATAGAGACATTCCTGAGAGGGAAATCAGGAGGACAAAAAAAGGGATATGAGATAGCTTTGGCAAATAGGGTTAAGATTAGAGTGGTGCTAGAAAAGCACAGCAGTTCAGGCAGCATCCGAGGAGCAGTAAAATCAACATTTCGGGCAAAAGCCCTTCATCAGGAATTCAGGCTGTATTCCTGGTGAAGGGATTTTGCCTGAAACATCAATTTTATTGCTCCTCGGATGCAGTCTGAACTGCTGTGCTTTTCCAGCACCACTCTAATCTAGACTCTGGCTTCCAGCATCTGCAGTCATTGTTTTTACCAAATAGGGTTAAGGATAATCCAAAGAGATGCTGTAAGTACATTAAGAGCATAAGAGCAACTAGGGAGAGAATAGGGCCCCTTAAAGATCATCTATGTGTGGAACCACAGGAGTTGGGAGAGATACTAAATAAATATTTTGTCAGGTTTTACTGTGGAGAAAGAAATAGAAGCTAGGGAACTTGGAGAAATAAATATTAGTGTTTTAAAAGAGTTATGGAAAGGGATAGGCCTTCCATAAAAGTTAAAGTTCTTAATTGGAGTGTCTTGGGACCTCTACAACCTGAACCAGAAGGGCACCAATATCCTGGGGATAGGTTTGCTAGCACTCTTCGGGGAGGGGGGTTAAACTAATTTGGCAGGGGGATGGGATCCGGACTTGTAGTCCAGCAAGTAGGCTAGCTGTTTGTCAGGATGTCCAAGAATGTAGGGAGGCTGTGAAGAAGGTAGCACTGACAGGGAATACTTGCGGACACAGAGATGGGTTCAAGTGCGTATACTTCAATGCAAGGAGTATCAGAAATAAGGTGGGTGAACTTAAGACGTGGATCGGTATCTGGGACTACGATGTTGTGGCCATCACGGAAATGTGGATAGAAGAGGGACAGGAATGGTTGTTGGAGGTTCCTGGTTACAGATGTTTCAGTAAGATTAGGGAGGGTGGTAAAAAAGGAGGGGGGGGTGGCATTGTTAATTAGAAATGGTATAACGGCTGCAGAAAGGCAGTTCGAGGGGGATCTGCCTTTGGAGGTAGTATGGGCTGAAGTCAGAAATAGGAAAGGTGCAGTCACTTTGTTTGGTGTTTACTATAGACCCCCCAATAGCAGCAGAGATGTGGAAAAACAGATTGGGAAACAGATTTTGGAAAGGTGCAGAAGCCACTGGGTAGTAGTCATGGGCGATTTCAACTTTCCAAATATTAATTGGAAGCTCTTTAGATCAAGTAGATTGGATGGGGCGGTGTTTGTGCAGTGTGTCCAGGAAGCTTTTCTAACTCAGTATGTAGATTGTCCGACCAGAGGGGAGGCCATATTGGATTTGGTACTCGGTAATGAACCGGGACAAGTGATGGGCTTGTTAGTGGGTGAACATTTTGGTGATGGTGACCACAATTCTGTGACTTTCACCTTGGTTATGGAGAGAGATAGTTGCGTGCAACAGGGAAGGTTTTACAATTGGGGGAAGGGTAATTACGATGCTGTAAACAGGATCTGAGGAGCATAAGTTGGGAGCATAGGCTGTCAGGGAAGGATGTCGTGGAAATGTGGAACTTTTTCAAGGAACAGATACGACGTGTCCTTGATATGTATGTACCTGTCAGGCAGGAAAGAGAGGGCCTTTTGAGGGAACCTTGGTTGACGAGGGAGGTTGAATGTCTTGTAAAGAGGAAGAAGGAGGCTTATATAAGGTTGAGGAAACAGGGTTCAGATAGAGCAGTGGAGGGATACAGGATCGCCAGAAGGGACCTAAAGAAAGGGATTAGGAGAGCTAAGAGAGGGCATGAAAAATGTTTGGCGGATAGGATCAAGGATAACCCAAAGGCATTTTATGCGTATGTGAGAAACATGAGAATGACGAGAACGAGGGTAGGTCCGATCAAGGACAGTAGTGGGAGACTGTGTATTGAGTCAGAAGAGATAGGAGAGGTCTTGAATGAGTACTTTTCTTCAGTATTTAAGAACGAGAGGGACCGTATTGTTGAAGAGGAGAGTGTGAATCGGACTGGTAAGCTAGAGGAGATACTTGTTAGGAAGGAAGATGTGTTGGACATTTTGAACAACTTGAGGATAGACAAGTCCCCCAGGCCTGATGGGATATATCCTAGGATTATGTGGGAAGCAAGAGAGGAAATTGCAGTACCGTTGGCAATGATCTTTTCGTCTTCACTGTCAACGGGGGTGGTACCAGGGGACTGGAGAGTGGCGAATGTTGTGCCCCTGTTCAAAAAAGGGAATAGGGATAACCCCGGGAATTACAGGCCAGTTAGTCTTACTTCGGTGGTAGGTAAAGTAATGGAAAGTGTACTGAGGGATAGGATTTATGAGTATCTGGAAAGACACTGCTTGATTAGGGACAGCCAGCACGGATTTGTGAAGGGTAGGTCTTGCCTTACAAGTCTTATTGAATTCTTTGAGGAGATGACCAAGCATGTGGATGAGGGTAGAGCAGTGGATGTAGTATACATGGATTTTAGTAAGGCATTTGATAAGGTTCCCCATGGTAGGCTTATGCGGAAAGTCAGGAGGCATGGGATAGAGGGAAATTTGGCCAATTGGATAGAAAACTGGCTAACCGGTCGAAGTCAGAGAGTGGTGGTAGATGGTAAATATTCAGCCTGGAGCCCAGTTACAAGTGGAGTTCCGCAGGGATCAGTTCTGGGTCCTCTGCTGTTCGTAATTTTTATTAATGACTTGGATGAGGGAGTCGAAGGGTGGGTCAGTAAATTTGCAGATGATACGAAGATTGGTGGAGTTGTGGATAGTGAGGAGGGCTGTTGTTGGCTGCAAAGGGACTTAGATATGATGCAGAGCTGGGCTGAGGAGTTCAACCCTGCCATGTGTGAGGTTGTCCATTTTGGAAAGACAAATAAGAATGCGGAATACAGGGTTAACGGTAGGGTTCTTAGTGAGGTGGAGGAATAGAGGGATCTTGGGGTCTATGTTCATAGATCTTTGAAAGTTGCCACTCAGGTGGATAGAGCTTGTAAGAAGGCCTATGGTGTATTAGCGTTCATTAGCAGAGGGATTGAATTCAAGAGTCGTGAAGTGATGTTGCAACTGTACAGGACTTTGGTTAGGCCACATTTGGAGTACTGTGTGCAGTTCTGGTCGCCTCACTTTAGCAAAGATGTGGAAGCTTTGGAGAGGGTGCAGAGAAGATTTACCAGGATGTTGCCTGGAATGTAGAATAGGTCGTACGAGGATAGGTTGAGAGTGCTAGGCCTTTTCTCGTTGGAACGGCGAAGGATATGGGGTGACTTGATAGAGATTTATAAGATGATCAGAGGAATAGATAGAGTAGACAGTCAGAAACTTTTTCCCCGGGTACAATAGAGTGTTACAAGGGGATATAAATTTAAGGTGAAGGGTGAAAGGTATAGGGGAGATGTCAGGGGTGGGTTCTTTACCCAGAGAGTGGTGGGAGCATGGAATGCGCTGCCTGTGGGAGTGGTAGAGTCAAAGTCTTTGGTGACCTTTAAGCGGCAATTGTATAGGTACATGGATGGATGCTTAAGCTAGGACAAATGTTCAGTACAACATCGTGGACCGAAGGGCCTGTTCTGTGCTGTATTGTTCTATGTTCTATGTTCTAAAACTGTCCACATTATAGAAGAGGAGTGCTGAAAGTCTTTAAAAAAACATAAAGATGAATAAATCTCCAGGACCTGATCAATTTTATCCCAGGAACTTGTAGGAAGGTAGGGAAGAAATTGCTGGGCTCCTAACAGGGATGGTCAGTAGCCATGGGTAAGGTGCCAGAGCAATAGAGGGTGGGTAATGTTGTGCCTTTATTTAAGAAAGACTGTAAGGAGAAGTCTGGGGACGATAGACCGGTGAATCGGACATCAGTGATGAGTAGGTCGTTGGAGGGGATTCTGAGACATAGAAATCACATGCATTTGAAAAGGCAAGGACTGACAAGGGATAGTCAGCATAGGTGCATGTTTGGGAAATCATGTCTCAAACTTGATTGAGCTTTTTTGAGGATATGGGCGGAACAGTAGATGTTGTCTACATGAAACTTAGTAAACCTTTGACAAGGTTCCACATGGTAGACTAATTAATAAAGTTATATCACTTGGAATTTAGGGAGAACTTGCCAATTGGATCCAAATTTAACTTGATGATAGGGGACAGACAGTAGTGGTGGAAGGTTGCTTTCCAAAATGGAGGCCTGTGACCAGCGGTGTTTCATGGGGATCAGTATTGGGTCCACTTTTGTTTGTCATTTACATAAACAATTTGGATGAGAATTTAGGAGGCTTGGTTAGTAAGTTTGCATATGACACCAAAATTGGTAGTATAGTCGACAGTGAAGAAGGTTATCTAAGATTGCAAAGGGATCTTGATCAATTGGGCCAATGGGCTGAGGAGTAGTGACGGAGTTTAATTTGGATAAATGCAAGGTATTGCATTTTGGCAAAACAAGCAAGAACAGGAGTTATATGGTTAATGGTAGGGCCCTGCATAGTGTTGTCAAACAGAGAGAGCTAGGGGTTCAGGTACATAGTTCAATAAAATTTGCATCAGAGGTAGGCAGGACAATTAAGAAGGCATTTAGCACACTTGCCTTCATTGCTCAGACCACTGAGTACAGGAGTTGGGATGTCATGTTGAGGTTGTACAGAACATGGTGAGGTCACTTTTGGAGTGCTGGGAACATTTCTGGTCACCCTACTACACAAAGGGTTTTATTAAATTGGAGAGGGCTCAGAAAAATTTTACCAGGATGTTGTCAGGACAGAAGGGTTCAAGTTATAAGGATAAGCTGGGATTTCTTTCACTGCAGCGTAGCAAATTGAGGGTTGACCTTATAGAGGTTTTTAAAATGATGAGGGGCAGATATAAGGTGAATAGCCAAGATCTTTTCACTGTAGTGGGTGAGTTCAAAACTAAAGGTCATAGGTTTGTTGTGAGAGGAGAAAGATTTAAAGGGGACCCGAGGAGCAACTTTTTCACACAGAGGACAGTTTGTACGTGGAATTAACTGACAAAGGAAGTGGTAGATTTGGCTACAGTTACAATGCTTAAGAGACGTTTGGATATGTCCATATATAGGAAAAGTTTAGAGAGATGTAGAACAAATGCAGGCATTTGAGACTAGGTTAGTTGGGAAACTTGGTCAGCAAGGACAAGTTGGAGTGAAGGGTCTGTTCCCAAGCTGTACGACACTATGAATAACTTGCTTATACAGTCAATGTTAAGTTACTTTGCATACTTGAACTTGGAGACAGGCTGGTGAAGTTCTCTATTTCTCCATCTGTCTGTCTGTGTTTCTGTCAGAGTTAATTTTGCTTCTTCAGTCTTTTTTAAGACCAAACCCAGGGTTGTATACCTTTCTGGAAAGAATAAATTATATATTTCCAGAAAGTTCTGTCGAGTCTTCTAATCAGATTACAGTCCTTAATCATCAGAGATAGTTTCTAGTGCCTTTCTGTTCCGGGGAAGAGTTGAAATGCAACGTCTCCTTTGTTTCCACTGATGCCAGGTCACACTTGTGCTCATTAGCATCTCTTTAACTCAGAGGTACTTGTTCACACCCTGATGTTACGTCCTTGTGGTATTTTGCAGAATCTCTGCTTTTTGCAGGGAATTTATTCGAAAAGGCTTTCATAATTTCTGCTCGGATCCCATCATTCCATTTGGTTGACTAATTCTTCGGCCTGGGAGCCCAGCAGCCTCCTGACCACACTCCATTATCTAATTTGTCTAGTGAGTAGAAGCTAGCAGCCAGCCGCGCTGTCCACCCTTGAAATGTTCCATATCTTTTTGGAAATGTGTTAGGAGCCTTTCCACACAGCTCCTTGCTACTTACCCCCAACCCTCCCCCTGACCTTCAAACCCTCTACCCCAATGCCTGAAACAATCAGTATTGAGTGACCAACACTCTGAAGTAGGATAACGTGAGGACTGCAGATGCTGGAGATCAGAGTTGAAAAGGGTGGCACTGGAAAAGCGCAGCAGTCAGGCAGCATCTGAGGAGCAGGAGAATCAACGTTTCTGGCATAGGCTCTTCATCAGGAAAGGGCTGATCAGCAGTCCTGATCAGAGGTTTATGCCCAAAACATTGATTCTCCTGATTCTCACATGCTGACTAACCTGCTGTGACACTTTTCAACTGTGAAGTAGGGTAGCGCAAAAGAAATTATAGAAAAGTTTAAAAAAGCATTTAGTGATCAGTGATGGTTGTTTTGGATTGATTTAATAAAAGGCCTGAATTATTGGCTTTAACTACATTCCTTCAAAAAGGACATCTTTGTTAAGCAAAGGGATGTAGAAGCTAAGCTCTCTGATTCTGTCTGTCATTCATGTCAGAGTCAGACAACTTAGCAACGATGCTGTAAATATGAGTCACATATGTTAATACAGTTGGCTCCAAATCCATGACTACAGTATTTGTTTTAAGAAATTTATTTATAACCAACACAGTTTAAATGCTTCAAATGTAAGCATTTCAAATAAAGTTGACACCATTCCAGGCAGCCTGTTTATTCCAACCACCTAGAATTCTCCAGACAAGTGTTTTTTTCTAATGTAGAACATTAAACAGTACAGCACAGTGCAGGCCCTTCAGACCTCGATATTGTACTAACCAACATACTCTTCATTGTACTATCTTCCATGTGCCTATCCAAGAGTCACTTAAATGTCCCTAATGTATCTGACTCTGCTACCACTTCTGCCTGTGTATTCCACGCACCCACCACTCTCTGTGTAAAGAACCGACCTCTGACACGTTCCCTAAACCTCCTCCAATTACCTTAAAATTATGGCCCCTCATCATAGCCATCTCTGCCCTGGGAAAATGTCTCTGGTTATCCACTTTATCTCTGCCTGTCATCACCTTGTACCTATCTTTCAAGTCACTTCTCATCGTTTTTCGTTCCAATGAGAAAAGCCCTAACATCATCAACCTTTCTTCATAAGACGTGCCCTCCAGTCCAGGCAGCATCCTAGTAATTCTCCTCTGCATCCTCTCTAAAGCTTCTAAATCTTTCCAATAATGAACTGAACACAATATTCCAAGTGTGGTCTAACCAGGGCTTTATAGAGCTGCAGCATAACCTCGTCACTTTTAAACTCAATCCTCGGCTAATGAAAGCCAACACACCATACGCCTTCTTAATAACCCTATCAACTTGAGTGGCAACTTTGAGGGATCTATGGACATGGACACTAAGATCCCTCTGTTCCTCCACACTGCTGAGAATCCTGCCTTTAACCCTGTAATTTGCATTCAAATTCAACCTTCCAAAATGAATCACTTCAGTTTTCCAGGTTGAACTCCATCTGCCACTTCTCAGCCTAATTCTGCATCCTGTTAATGTTCTGTTGCAACATACAACAGCCCTCCACACTATCCACAACTCCACCAATATTCATGTCAATGGCAAACTTACTAACCGATCCTTCCATTTCCTCATCCAAGTCATTTATAAAAATCACAAAGAATAGAGTCCCAGAACATTACTGGCCACTGAGTTCTGGGCTGAATACTTTCCATGAAGAAAGTGAGGACTGACTATTCTGAAGACCAGAATCATTCCAGATGAAGGGCCTACGCCCAAAATGTTGATTCTCCTGCTCCTCGGATGCTGCCTGACCTGCAGTGCTTTTCCAGCACTACACCCTCGACCCTGAATACTTTCCATCAATTACCTCTCTCTGTCTTCTATGGGCCAGCCAAATTTCTCTGTGTCCTATGCCTTCTTATTTTCTGAATGAGCCTACCATGGTGAACCTTATCAAATGGCTTGCTAAATTCCATGTACATCACATCCACTACTCTACTTTTATCAGTGTGTTTTGTCACATCCTCAAAGAATTCAATGATGTTTGTGAGGCACGACATTCCCCTCACAAAGCCATGCTGACTATCTCTAATCAAACTATAGTTTTCCAAGTAATCATAAATTCTGTCTCTCAAAATCCTTCCCAATACTTTGCCCACCAACATAAGACACACTGGTCTGTAATTCCCAGGGTTATCCCTACTCCCTTTCTTGAACAAGGGAATAATATTTGCCACCCTCCAATAATCTGGTACTACTCCAGTGGACAATGAGGATGCAAAGATCATAACTAATGGCACAGCAATCTTTTCCTTCACTTCCCATAGTAACATTAGGTATATCCCGTTTGTCCCAAGGGACTTATTTATCCTCATGTTTTTCAAAACTTCAAGCACATCCTCCTCCTTCACATCAACCTGTTCAAACACATCAGTCTGTTTCACACTGTCCTCACAAATGACAAGGTCCTTCTCAGTAGTGAATGCTGAAACAAAGTATTCATTAAGGAACTTCCCTACCTCCTCTGACTCCAGACACGAGTTCCCTCCACTATTCCTGATCAGCCCTACCTTCACTCTGGCCATCCCCTTGTTCCTCACACCTTGGAGTTTTCCTTAATCCTACTCACCAAGGCTTTTTCCTGTCCCCTTCTAGCTCTCCTAAGTCCATTCTTCAGTTCCTTCCTGGCTACCTTGTGACCCTCTAGAGCCCTGTCTGATCCCTGCTTCCTCATTCTGAAGTAAGCTTCCTTCTTCCTCTTGTCTAGCTGTTCCACGTCTCTTGTCACCCAAGGTTCCTTCACTCTACCGTCTCTTCCTTGTCGCAGTGGGATAAACCTATCCAGCACTCACAGCAAGTGCTCTCTAAACAAGGTCCACATTTCTGTCGTGCATTTCCCTGAGAATATCTGCTCCCAATTTAAGCAGACCAGTTCCTGCCAACTTGCATTGTAATTTCCCCTCCCCCAATTAACTACTTTCCCATACTGTCTGCTCCTAACCCTCTCGATGAGAATCGTAAAGGTCAGGGAGTTGTGATCACTATCACTGAAATGCTCTCCCACAGAGTGATCTGACACCTGACCTGGTTTGTTGACAAGCATGAAATCCAATATGGCCTCCCCTCTAGTCAGTCTATCTACATATTGGGTCAGGAATCCTTCCTGGACATAATTGACAAATTCTGCTCCATCCAAACTATTTGCATTAAGGAGATACCAATCAATATTAGGGAATTTGAAGTCACTCATGTTACTTCTGCACTTTTCCAAACTCTGCTGCATAATATGTTGAATTTTCACCTTTAGAAAGAGCAGAGTGCAGATTGATCACCGTTTTTGTTCTAATTGTAGAAGTTCCAGTATTCTATTCATGTTATTGTTGGTTTTTGTTTCAATAAAGTTGCTAAATGTACACTTCAATGGGCTAAGGCACATTTACAAATTGGTTGTTTGAATTTGCATTTATAGAGGAGTATGAAAAATAGCTGCTGGAAAACAGAACACTGGAAATACATGGCAGGATCACCACATCAGCAAAGAATAAGATGGATTTAAAATGCCTCTACTTTAAAATCTGTATCATCCTGTTCCAGTCTCAATCCCTCAAATTGCCTTGGCACCACATTATCTTTGTACCTCCCCCAGTGCTTCAACACTGTGGGAAGTCTTCCAATGTTGTTGTTTGTTGGTGCTAAACTGGAAACTCCAGCTGTTAATGAGAGCTGCCAGGAATCTCAGAGACATGGTTATTTGCATCACATCTTGCATCTCTTCCCTGCTTTGCATAGGCGGCATAGTGGCTCAGTGGTTAGCACTGCTGCCTCACAATACCAGGTTCGATTCCAGCCTTGGGTGACTGTCTGTGTGGAGTTTGCACATTCTCCCTGTGTCTGCATGGGTTTCCTTCGGGTGCTCCGGTTTCCTCCCACAGTCCAAAGATGTACAGGTCAGGTGAATTGGCCATGCTAAATTGCCCATAGCGTTAGGTCAAATAGTCAGAGGGAAATGGGTCTGGGTGAGTTACTTTGGAGGGTCGGTGTGGACTGGTTGGGCCAAGGGGCCTGTTTCCAAACTGTATGAAATCTAATCTAAACATTTGCTCTGCACCCCCCTCTCCTCCATCCTCCCTTTACCAATTTATCCCACAAAAGCTATGGTTTCACCATGACCAACAATCTCTTGCCTCATGCTCTTTTCTTGACACTTGGATTTCATTTTAACATCTAAAATCGTGGATGGATTGGGATCAGTTGAATATTAAAATTTCCAAACAACCCATTTCCAATTTTGAAGGATCTGGAATAGAGGTGGGATGATCAACTGACCAACCACGCCGTTCTGATATTCGCTATGACCAGGTGAGGGGTGAATCAGTCCTGATGGAAACAGTAAAGGTCATCAAGCTGCACAAAGTCTTCAGCACCCCTGCAGATGGAGTGCAGCATAGACATTGGTCTGTCCGACCGCGACCAGCTATTTGAGTTCCTGTTTGCATCTGGCACATTCTCGGTCAGATGACCATCACCAAGCCAGTGTTCTTTTCTGACCATTGCTTCTGGCAGCTGACTGTAACCTACAAGATGACTAACAGGCTGGCAATGGAATGTGGAAGCTGAACATGAAACTGTTGATCCAGAACACATTGAGGATCTCAAAAGGGATTGCACAGTTTGGAGAACCATCAAGCCCCTCTTTGAGTCTCCACTGGACTGGTAGGAAACAGTCAAGGGGAACATTGAGAGGTTTTCTCCTCAAAGGTGTTCAGAAGGTGAGAGAGAGAGAGAGAGAAATGGAGAAAGCCATCGAAACTCCAGAAAATCATGCTGAACCCACTCCTGCAGCAGACAATGGGGTCGATATCAAGGGAGGATTTCCAGGTGGTGAAGAGCTAACAAACCTCACTCTTTGCCTTGGAGGTTTCCAAGATAATCATACAGTCAAGAGCCCACACTGTGGAGGAGGATGCAACATGCTCACATTTCTTCTTCCAGAAGGGGTGCAGGAAGAGCTCTGTGGTCAGCAGCCTGAAGGAGGAAGATGGCTCTGTAACGTCATCCCAGTCTGACATCCTGAAGCTCAGCCAATCCTTTTATGCCAGACTGTATCACACAAAGCCCATAGACAGTGCAACCTCCCCATCATTCTTGTCCTTTATCATGGAGGGTCTTGAACAACAGCACATGGGTAACATGTGCAAATCTATAAGCCAAGGTAAAATCACTTCTGCTTGTAAGTGAAGGTGATGTTACCTTCTAATTTCCATCCGTCTGGAAATTAGAAATTGGAGACCAGTTTCACTACTGGGTGCAGATTACAAAATCCAGTCTAAGGTCATCACCAACCGGGTCAGGTCTGCTCTGGGATTGGTGATGTCACCCTGATCAAACCTGTGCTGTACCAGGCAGGATGATCTCTGAAAGCCTCACACTCTTTAGGGATACAATTGCCTAGGAGCAGGATGGGGGCGGGGGGGGGCGGTTAGATACCTGCCTTATCAGCCTGGATCAGGGGAAGGCCTTCAACAGGATATCGCACACTTACATGTGGGACTGCTCTCCAAAAAGGACTTTGGGGAATGAATCTGCAGTTGGATCCGACTGCCCTATACCAACATCATTAGTGCAGTCTCAGTCAATGGGAGGAAAGCAAGGCTTTCTGATCAGATCGGGAGTCAGACAGGGCTGCCCACTTTCTCCTGCCTTGTTTGTGTGTTGGAAAGAGCCATCAGGAAGGATGCGATCCTGAGAGGAGTGACTATTCTAGGCAGCAGAGGCCTGCAGGTCAAAGCCTCCCTCTACATGGATGATGTTGGGTCCGCTGCTTGGGTCCGCAGTCAGTGCAAAGACTCATGAGCATTTGTGACCAGTTCGAACCGGTCTCAGGAGCCAAGGTAAATCGAGGTAAGAGCGAGGCCATATTCTTTGGGAACTGGACCCAAGCAATTTTTTATCTCTTTCACCGTCAGGACGGATTACCTGACGCTGATGGGAACATTGTTCAGAGACATCTTGGGAGAAGCACAACGCCAAGGTGAGGAAGAAACTGGGCTTCTGGGAGCACTACTCCCTCTCCATAGCAGGCAACACCCTGGTCATCAGGTATGAGACACTCTCTTTGTTGTTGCATGTGGTGCAGGTCTGGCTCATTCCCTGGGCCTATACCATTGCAGTCACCCGAACCAACTTCTACTTCATGTGGAGAGCAGGTGGACCATGTCCATATGGACACCATGTATAATTGGGGGAAATATAGCCAACACCACCCTAATTTTAATGGCCACCTTTGTGTGTGGCTGCATCAAGATGTGCATTGACCCACAGTACACAAATACTAAGTACTTGTGTTCTACCTCTCCCTGGTGGTGCAGAAGATGGGTCTGGCCTTGTTACAATGGAATGCTCGAATTAGTTGGATCATTCCATATCACCTGTCCTTTCTGGAGAAATTTGCGAAGAAAGATACCCTTAACCACAAGTCCTTCAGGAAGTGACCCTGTGGGAAAAGGAGAGGGTGGATTTTTGTCGGCTTGTTCCCTGAAGTCATTTGGCAGAATGCCCCATCTCCAGAACTTTCCAAGAACAACCAAGACATCATTTGGCTGGTGGTGAAAAGGACACTACCTGTGAGAACCTTCATGTACATCAGGTCAGTCTGCAGGATAGAGACTGTCACATATCTCCTTCTAGAATGTTTCTTTACAAAGGGACTCTGGAGAGAGATGCAATGGCTTTTATTGAGGTTCATTCCGGGCAGCTCTGTGACACAGGACTCAGTGCTCTACTGACTGTTCCCCAGATACACACAGAGCTGAACATTACCTACGGCCAGAGGACCATCAGCTCAAAATGAAAGATGCTCTTTGGTCTGCCTAAAACTTGTTGGTCTTCCAGAGCAAGGAATTAATCCCAACCAAGCAGTGCCGACTGGCACATTCCAAAGCCTAGGACTATGTGCTGAGGGATGTATTAAAGCCTGGGGTAGCTGCCGCTGGGAGAAAGATCATCTAAGAACTTCCTGCCAAAGTCAAATGGGGGTCCATTCAGTTATTGGACCCTTCCAATGCTTCAAATTTGTAAATATAGCCTTGTACAAGTAAAAAATGCTTTTGGTTTGTTTATTGGTTGGAGTCAAGCTCCAATGCTTGTTTGTATCTTCATATGATACTGTACAGAACCAAATTTCTTAAGTGACGCTTACCCACACACACACAAAGAAATTTTTATGAGTAAAGTATATTTTGAAATAAGAAAAATGAATCGCTCCCCTTTTTTCCAATCTCCACAAATGGCCACAACAAAGATTAATGCCCTTTTAGCATGAAGATATAGCTCTCTGTAATTAAAATGCAGTTATCCAATTTCTACCATATTAGTAAAGAGATAATTATCAGTTTTTTGGATGAAAGAATGAACAGTTTTACTGTCTGTTATCTCCGAGGTAAAAATAATGAACTGCAATGTCGCATGCACAAGTTTAAAGTTAAAAAGGAACACCGTCCAACATAAAAGGAAGATTAAAGGGAATACAAAGCTTAAAATTCTTCAGGTGTAGCGTTTGATCTTAAGGCTATAGTTGTTTTAATTGCTGTCTCATATCATCAGCAGTAGTGAACATTTCAGTTATACTTTGAGATTTCCACATTTTGAAGTTTCTTTATAACCTGTATTGTTATTGGACAATGTTTTTTTTCTTTCTTGAGAGGTACTTTCTACTCCTGGTTCCAGTTCTGTGGAAATGACTCCTTGAAATATGGTAAAGAGTCATCTAGACTCAAAAAAATTGGCTTTCTCTCTCTCTCTCTCCATGGATGTCACCTGAACCACTGTGATCTCAAGCATTTGTTGTTTTCAGCCTTGTATTATCACCTTGTGTTGAGTATTTTGACAACAGAAGTTTTTTTTTAAGGTTTGCTAATTGTAGGTGAGGTTCCGTCTCCAATTTGTGAAAATTCCCAAACAGGAGATGAGGTTCTTTCTCAGGCTTTTGATAAAATGTTAATTTCAATTCGAACAATTTTGTTTATTTCACATTGGTTTTATGAAGTTTGGCCCATCTTTATGATCAGGCAGGTGAGTGCTCTGGCCAGTTGAAATCTGTCTATGTTTTATACCTTTTATTAAAAACCTTTTAATTTCATTAAAGTGCCAGATGTTGAAATCAGATGATAGCATTTGAAATCCAGTAGTTCATATTTTATCACTATTGTGAGAATTATAATGAGTACATTTAAATATTATGACAACATTTAACCTGTCTTCCTGAGCCCTGGGGACACTGTCAGTGAAAGGCAGGTGAGGACAATTTGCAGAAATGTAAAGGAAGCCCAATCTTCCTCCACCCTACACAAACCCTTGCTCTATAATGCTCCACAAACCGAACCCAGTAAAAATCAGTGCCTGATGGCATTGGAGCATGACACGTACATTTCGCAACTCTGGTACCTGGTTAAGGAGATGGGTTTGAATGCTGTCACTAAATACCAAATCCTTCGGGTGTCTTGAGATCAGAACTCATTTGCCCTTTTTTAATTATAATTGACTTTGTTGGCACCTTTCATTACAAGTAACAGATTTCTTGTGTTCCATTTATTATTGATTGTGTTTGTGTATAATTTGCTTTATGCTTATAACTTGGTCAATGCGTAGCACAGTTTCTACAGTCGAGACCAATTTGTTGTCACTTTCAATTTGCCAGACAAAACTTACCATCAGCATTAAGAAGAGGTAATAGGGTTTCAGCTCAGTATGATGGAATTTTCTTCAGAGATGTTCAACATGAATCACTTTGCAATAAAATCCCTGAAATGAGTAAATTCCATTCTGCAGTTGATGGTGCTACCCTTTTTTGCAGAAAATTGAGATTAAATTGCCCATTTAGCAGAGAGCTGTGAACATTTGCTTCTAGTTACTGCTGGAACATTGAACAGCAAAATGCATGGAGCTTTTGCACCTGGATAGAGAGTATGAACCGGGCTGCAGTACATTTCTTAATTTCAGCCAGGAATGTTGTCGATTACAGCGTCATACTTAAAAATAATTGTTCACTTAGTCCTGAATAAGTGACACACATAGAATATACCAAAATTAAATGGCACCTCCATCATCTAAATAGCCTATTATTATTAATATATCAGAGAGTGCAGCAGCAAACATGCTTATGTCATCTCAAAACTCGAAAGGTTATATTTGTAAATACACCAAAAGAACATACTATACGTTCAGAAAATGTTGGAATTTGGGAGAAAAGTAAAAGAGTTAACTGCATTGAAAGGATAAAGTCTGGCTTGCAGTGAGAGAGGAGTTAACTCCTTGAGTCTGCACAATCCACTTAAGTGAAATCTCCAGTCTCCTGCTTCTCCAATAACATCATAATGACTTGGAGCAAGACATTGTTTAGGTCAGATTTATATTCTTTTGGAAAGTACATTTATGTAAATTTTAGCAATTTGTGTTTTATTTATTTCAGAGAATCAAGTCTTTCTAGAGGAATCAATTTCGTCAACAAAGTAAGTGAGTTACAATTTTTTTTCTCTCCCTTTCTCTTCCCTGTCTGGGTTTCTCTCTCTTTGTCTCTCTATGTCTTTCTCTCTCCCATCTACACACACTCTGGTGAAAAATCACAACATCCTTCCGGGTAAAATTTTGTATTGTCGACAAAGCGTTTGTCTTGGTGAAAGCAGTGCAGGAGTATCTCTGTTCCAGGTGACAGAGAAGAAATACACTCCCAGGGTGGGAGGGAAAGTGTTCTCACCAATTACAGGAAAAGTCAACACACCATTTAGTGCATTTTATGCAAAACTGTGAACTATTGAAGAAAACACATCTTTAATCAGCCTTATAATTTTAATTGTGTAATCTGAAATGCTTTTTTCTTAATGAGTCACAAGAGGCTCCAAAATTAATCAATGAATTGTGATGTAGCTTAATCCAAATAAAGTCATAAGTCGTCTGGTGCAGAAATGTTCATTAACTTGCCAAACAAACTGTGCATTGAGAAAACTTGACATGGAAATCAGGGTGAGCAACTGCCATGTTCACCTCAGCAGTTGCTCCAAATGACCTCCACATTAGATACCAGGTATCATTACTTCAGGGCATGCTGCATGGGCACCAACCATGAAGCCCAATTTGTGCCAACCTCCAGAAATCCTCATGGCACATATCCCTCTTACTTATAAGCTGCTGCTGCACCTTGGACTGCACTGGCAACTCTCATCGTAATGCTGAAGGATCCCTGTGTGCCCAGGGACATGCACCCAACCCATGGACTGAACTAGGCTGTGTTTCATTTGGTGGTCTGGTTTAAGATCGTAATGTAATTTTGTTACCTCATCCAGAACAATAATAACATTAGTGGTTGCATTGTAACAATTGTAGCAATTGCATTTTCCTTATATCAATAGTAAATACTGCTCAATATGTTTGGAAATCTGTAATCAGATGGTAATGTATTTTTGTTGTATGTAATCCATAGACCAGAATAATTTTCATTTCTTTATTCTTTCCTGGGATATGGGCACCTTGGCACATCCTTAATTGCTCTTAAATTGAGTGGCTTGTATGGCCACGTCAAAACAGGAAGTGAGGACTGCAGATGCTGGGGAGTCAGAGTTGAAAAGTGTAGTGCTCGAAAAGCACAGCAGGTCAGGCAGCATCCAAGGAGCAGGAGAGTCTAGGTTTCAGGCATAAGCCCTTCATCAGACATGTCAAAGGGTGGTTAAGAGTCAACCACATTGTTGAGAATATGGATGCCAGACTGGAGAAGGCTGACAGATTTTATTCTCTAAATAATATTAGTGAAGCAGATAGGTTTTGACAAAAATTGATATTGATTCTATGGTTTCCATTACTGTCCATTTCTGGGACACTATACCCCATATCAATACAGCTTCCTGCTAGCATGGAGCTGCTGGAGAGGACAAGCAATAAATCACTTAACCGATGTCACCTCAAGTCCAAAACTAAGACAACTTCAACCTCGATCACAGCTGCAGTACTCATACTGAGAGGCCAAGTTCCAGAACTCATATCAGTGAGTTCACTGAGTCATACGAGGAACAAGATGTAGTTAGATGACAAAAACCTCAATCCCAACACCAAGCTCATGCTCAACAGGGAAGCAGATTAACCTGTCCTCCTGTATGCATCAGAGACATGGACAAAATACAACAGGCATCTCAAATCCCAAGAGGAGTGTCACCAGCAATGCCTCTGCAAAAGCCTAAAAATCTACTGTCAGAATAAATGAACAAAAATCAGTGTCCTTTCTCAGGCTCACACCCTCAGTATCGAAGAAAGACCTTCTCAAACCTGCCTAAGAGAAGAGAAATTACTGAGACCAACTTTCACTTGCAGACTAATCAATTGATTTTTGAACTCTATCAGTGGCTATGGTGTGAGTTTTAATTAACTCTTTTGTTTTTGTACAGTTTACCTCTGGTTTATAATTGAAATCTTAAATTAAAACCAATGTAGTTTGGTGCAAAGGCATTTCTTGGAAATTGCAGCTGGTTCGTTTGGTAAAGGTATACCCAAATGAACCATATATGCTTTCGTTTCTCAAGTTTTATCTCAGCAAAAACCAGGGACTGATCTTGGACAGGGTGAAAGTGGGTACTGAAATCGCCATTTTGGGCAAAAGCCCTTCATCAGGAAACCTTCCTGATGAAAGGCTTTTGCCCAAGAAGTCAATGCTGCCTGACCTGCTGTGCTTTTCCAGCACTACTTTAATCTTGGACAGTCAGGGTATGGAGTTGTACAATTGATCTTTGGGATGGTTCCTGCTACTGGCTTCTTTCTATCACTCCATGATATAATGGCTATATGGTAAGGATAAGGTGAAAACCAGACTACTCAACAATCTTTTGGTCTTTATAGACTATTATTGAATGATATGAAAGATGTAGGTCATCCAGCCAACTGGCCAAACTTTTGTCGGGTAAGAAATCAAAGGTGATTGACCATAAACTAATTAGACATAAAAAGGCTTAAATTAAAATGACCTGTGGCGAAAGTTAAATTCTGCATTGTCGAAAGACTTTTTTTAAACCTGACTTATTGGCATTGCCTAATTTTAGTCATTCAATTCAAATATTAACTTCTCTCGGTCAGCAGATAAATTATTCAAACATGTAGTTTGCTCATTAATGGGATAGTTTCATGATTTGTAAGGGGGCGTTGTTGAACTGCTTGCCTCTGTAGTGGCCTGAGTGAACATTCCTCAATATTCCTGTAGCTGTGGCTGTTTATACTCGGAGGTGGAGTAAATTACAGCTATTAACATCAAAACAACCCCCAGGACTTTGATTACTTGTTTGAAGTGTCATCTCCCGATACACAGAAAGCTTAATTGAGACTTAAGGTGCTTCATCCAAACACCACATTGTCCAGTTATCGAAGGAATAATTTAATTCTTACCTCCTAATCGTGTTGAAGGGGAAGTTAGTAAAATTATTGGAAATGGGAATCTAAACCTAATCCACTATCAGAATTCTTTCACTTTTCAGTTTAATCAGGGCAAATTTGGTATCTGATAACTCAGTCCATGCCTGAAAGGTGGAATTCGAGCTATAATATTTAAATGAAGCTCCATGTCTCAGGTTTTATCAATTATCATGACCCATTTAGGAAAGTGTCATAGAGTTTTTACAGCTCCGGTCATCAGACATCCATCCACTCTAATCCCATTTTCCAGCACTGTTATGATTTAATTTATTTTGTCACACGTAAAAGAAAGTGAGCACTGCAGATGCTGGACATCAGTGTCGAGAGTGTGTTGCTGGGAAAGCACAGCAGGTCAGGCAGCATCCAAGGAGCAGGAGAATCGACTTATGCCCGAAATGTCAATTCTCCTGCTCCTTGGATGCTGCCTGACCTGCCATGCTTTTCCAGCAACACACCCTCGACTATAGGCACATGGGAAATGAGAACAGTTGGTTATGTTCCAATTCGTATCACCTTTCTGCAAGGAAAGAGAGGATTTGTTTTGGAGCCTGGAGGGTTTTTTTTGCTGCTGTATTGTTCACACCCTGGTTGTCAACCTGCCCAGGAGCCAATCAGGGGTTGTCAGGCTGAGCTCTCCTGACCACATACATGCTGAAAAATGTGTTGCTGGAAAAGCACAGCAGGTCAGCCAACATCCAAGGAGCAGGAGAATCGACATTTCGGGCATAAGCCCTTCTTCAGGAATGAGGAAGGTGTGTCAAGCGGGCTAAGATAAAAGGTAGGGAGGAGCGACTTGGGAGAGGGGGGTTGGGAATGTGATAGGAGGAAGGAGGTTAAGGTGAGGGTGATAGGCCGGAGAGGTCGAGAAGAAGATTACAGATCAAGAAGGCAGTGCTGAGTCCAAGAGTTGGGACTGAGGTAAGGTGAGTGCGGGGGTGGGGTGGGTAGGGGAAATGAGGAAGCTGGAGAAATGTGCATTCATCCCTTGTGGTTGGAGGGTTCCTAGGCAGAAGATGAAGTGCTCTTCCCCCAGGCATCATGTTGCCATGGTCTGGCGATGGAGGAGGCCAAGGACCTACATGTCCTTGGCGGAGTGGGAGGGGGAGTTAAAGTGTTCAGTCACGGGGCGGTTGGGTTGGTTGGTGCGGGTGTCCCAGAGGTGTTCTCTGAAACGTTCCGCAAGTAGACGGCCAGTCTCCCCAATGTAGAGGAGGCCACATTGGGTGCAGCGGATGCAGTAAATGATGTGTGTGAAGGTGCAGGTAAATTTGTGATGGATATGGAAGGATCCCTTGGGGCCTTGGAGGGAAGTGAGGGGGGAGGCGTGGGCACAAGTTTTGCATTTCTTGCAGTTGCAGGGGAAGGTGCCGGGAGTGGAGGTTGGGTTGGTGGGGGGTGTGTGGACCTGACGAGAGAGTGGTCTTTCTGGAATGCTGATAGGGGAGGGGAGGGAAATATATCCTTGGTGGTGGGGTCTGTTTGGAGGTGGCGGAAATGACAAAGGATGATACGATGTATCTGGAGGTTGGTGGGGTAGTAGGTGAGGACCAGCAGAGTTCTGTCCTGGTGGCAATTGGGGGGGGGTGGGGTTCAAGGGCGGAGGAGCAGGAAGTGGAGGAAATGCGGTTGGGAGCATCGTCAACCAAATCTGAGGGGAAATTGCGGTCTTTGAAGAAGGAGGCCATCTGGGTTGTTTAGTATTGGAATTGGTCCTCCTGGGAGCAGATGCAGTGGAGGCGAAGGAATTGGGAATATGCAATGGTGTTTTTACAGGGGGCAGGGTGGGAGGAGGTGTAATCTAGGTAGCTCTGGGAGTCGGTCGGTTTATAGTAAATGTCTGTGTTGAGTCGGTCGCCCGAGATAGAAATGGAGAGGTCTAGGAAGGGGAGGGAGGAGTCTGAGACGGTCCAGTTAAATTTGAGATCGGGGTGGAAGGTGTTAGTAAAGTGGATGAACTGTTCAACCTCCTCATGGGAGCACAAGGTAGCGCCGATACAGTCATCAATGTAGCAAAGGAAAAGGTGGGGGATGGTGCCAGTGTAGCTGCGGAAGATGGACTGTTCCATATATCTGACGAAGAGGCAGGCATAGCTGGGGCCCATGCGGGTGCCCATGACTACACCTTTCGTTTGGAGGAAGTGGGAGGATTGGAAAGAGAAGTTGTTCAGAGTGAGGACCAGTTCAGTCAGTCGAAGGAGGGTGTCAGTGGAAGGGTACTGATTGGGTCGGTGGGAAAGGAAGAAGCGGAGGGCTTTGAGGCCTTCATGATGGGGGATGGAGGTGTATAGGGACTGGGTGTCCATGGTGAAGATAAGGCATTGGGGGTCGGGGAAGCGAAAATCATGGAGGAGGTGGAGGGCATGAGTGGTGTCCCGAACGTAGGTGTGGAGTTCTTGGACTAAGGGGGACAGGACCGCGTCAAGGTATGCGGAGAGGAGTTCGGTGGGGCAGGAGCAGGCGGAGACAATGGGTTGGCTGGGGCAGTCAGGTTTGTGGATTTTGGGTAGGGGGTACAAACGGGCAGTGCGGGGATGTGGGACTATGAAGTTGGAGGTGGTGGATGGGAGATCCCCTGAGGTGATGAGGTTATGGATGGTCTGGGAGATGATGGCTTGGTGGTGGGAGGTGGGGTCATGGTCAAGGGGGCAATAGGAGGAGATGTCCGCGAGCTGGTGTTTAGCCTCAGCAATGTAAAGATCGGTGCGCAAAACTACCACCGCGCCTCCCTTGTCTGCCGGATTGATAGTGAGGTTGGGGTTGGAGCGGAGGGAGTGGAGGGCTGCCCGTTGTGAGGGTAAGAGGCTGGAGTGGGTGAGAGGGGTGGACAATGTCGCGGCGGCAGTTGGCTATGAAGAGATCGAGGGCGGGTAAGAGGCCAGCACGGGGTGTCCAGGTGGATGGGCTGTGTTGGATGCGGGAGAAGGGATCGTCAGAGGGTGGGCAAGAATCTTGGTTAAAGTAGTGGGCATGGAGGTGAAGGCGGCGGAAGAATTGTTCGATGTCTCGCCGCGTGTTGAACTTGTTAATCCGGGAGTGCAGGGGAAGAAGGTGAGGCCTCTGTTGAGGACTGATCTTTCATCCTCAGAGAGGAGGAGGTCTGGAGGGATGGTGAAAATATGGCGGGTCTGGGAGCTAGGACCTGGTGTGGGGTTGGAGCTGGCAGTGGGGGTGGGGTTAGACGTGGGAGTGGGGTTAGGCATGGGGGCGGAGATCGGCATGGGGCGGATACGCATGCGGCGTGGTCGTTGTGCAGGTGAGTGACATCACTGGGGGCGGAAGTGGCTGCGGCAATGGCAGAAACGGTGTTGCTCCCAGTGGCTGTGGACCCCGCGAATCTGTCGGCGATGGTTTTTCTGGCGATCGCGGAGGCGGTTATCTGGGCGGCAATCGCGGAGGCCGCATGGTCGGTGGGGATGGAAATGATGTCATGGTTCGTGGCGGCGGTTGCTACAGCGGCCACATGGGTAATGGCGCCCCAGCAATTTTTCCCAGAGGCCAATGGAAGACACTGGAACGGTTGAGGAATCCGGAGTGTGGGGTTAAGTAAATGAAAGGTTTTGGTACATACTGTCTTTAATTTCCAATATGGCTCGGAAGAACTGTTTGTTTAGTGTATGGATTATTCTGAGGATGAAGAGTAGAGGTCCTTTGCAGGTCTGTGAGAGTGTTGTCCTGAGCTGGGGTAGGGCTGACTGTAGGGAGTGTAGGTAGCGACGCACGGCTGCAAGCGTGGAGCGGAGGATCCGGAGGGAGGTCTGTTGCTGGAGGCTTCGAATTTGTTGTAGGTACTGGTTGTCCCGTTTGGGTCCAAATTTTGTTGGTCTGAACGTAGTCCAGAGTCCAGGCGGGGTCAGTCAGTTCCATAGACAGGTGTTGAAGAAGGAGATGTGGCTGTGGTAACACGTCTGTTTGAGGACACAGCTGAAGAGCTTCAGGGCAGAGGAGATGACCTGGGGTGTGCAGTGAGAGAGGGACTCACTGAAATCCTTATAGACGGAGGAAGACAGCTTCTTCAAGGAAGGCATCCTTGTAAGAGGATTCGCAGTAGGTTAAAATCAACTAGGAGAAAGTGAGGATTGCAGATGCTGGAGATCAGAGCTGAAAAATGTGTTGCTGAAAAAGCGCAGCAGGTCAGGTAGCATCCAAGGAGCAGAAGAATCGACATTTCGGGCATAAGCCCTTCTTCAGGAATGAGGAAAGTATGCCAAGCAAGCTAAGATAAAAAGGTAGGGAGGAGGGACTTGGTGGAGGGGGGTTGGGAATGTGATAGGTGGAAGGAGATTAAGGTGAGGGTGATAAGCCGGAGAGGGGGTGGGGGCGGAGATATCAGGAAGAAGATTGCAGGTCAAGAAGGTGGTGCTGAGTCCGAGGGTTGGGACCGAGATAAGGTGGGGGTAGAGGAAATGAGGAAGCTGGAGAAATCTGCATTCATCCCTTGTGGTTGGAGGGTTCCTAGGCGGAAGATGAGGCACTCTTCCTCCAGGCGTCGTGTTGCTATGGCCTGGCGATGGAGGAGGCCAAGGACCTACATGTCCTTGGCGGAGTGGGAGCTAAAGTGTTCTGCTATGGGGCGGTTGCATTGGTTGGTGCGGGTGTCCCAGAGGTGTTCTCTGAAATGTTCCGCAAGTAGACAACCTGTCTCCCCAATGTAGAGGAGGCCACATCGAGTGCAGCGGATGCAGTAAATGATGTGTGTGGAGGTGCAGGTGAATTTGTGACAGATATGGAAGGATCCCTTGGGACCTTGGAGGGAAGTGAAGGGGGAGGTGTGGGCGCAGGTTTTGCATTTCTTGAGGTTGCACCGCCTCCAACCTCATAATCCCACAACCCCACACGACCCATTTCTACCTCCTGCCCAAAATCCACAAACCTGACTGCCCCGGCCGACCCATTGTCTCAGCCTGCTCCTGCCCCACAGAACTCATCTCTGCATACCTCGACACTGTCCTGTCCCCCTTAGTCCAAGATCTCCCCACCTACGTTCGGGACACCACCCACAATTTTCGCTTCCCCGGCCCCCAAAGCCTTATCTTCACCATGGACATCCCAGTCCCTGTACACCTCCATCCCCCATCATGAAGGCCTCAAAGCCCTCCACTTCTTCCTTTCCCGCCGGCCCAACCAGTACCCTTCCACTGACACCCTCCTCCGACTGACTGAACTGGTCCTCACTCTGAACAACTTCTCTTTCCAATCCTCACACTTCCTCCAAACGAAAGGAGTAGCCATGGGCACGCGCATGGGCCCCAGCTATGCCTGCCTCTTCGTCGGATATGTGGAACAATCCATCTTCCGCAGCTACACTGGCACCTCCCCCACCTTTTCCTCCGCTACATCGATGACTGTATCGGCACTACCACGTGCTCCCATGAGGAAGTTGAACAGTTCATCCACTTTACTAACACCTTCCACCCCGACCTCAAATTTACCTGGACCATCTCAGACTCCTCCCTCCCCTTCCTAGACCTCTCCATTTCTATCTCGGGCAACCGACTCAACACAGACATTTACTATAAACCGACCGACTCCCAGAGCTACCTAGATTACACCTGGTCCCACCCTACCCCCTGTAAAAACACCATTGCATATTCCCAATTCCTTCGCCTCCACCGCATCTGCTCCCAGGAGGACCAATTCCAATACTGAACAACCCAGATGGCCTCCTTCTTCAAAGACCGCAATTTCCCTTCAGACGTGATTGACGATGCTCTCCACCGCATCTCTTCCACTTCCCGCTCCTCCGCCCTTGAACCCTACCCCTCTAATCGCCACCACGTAAGAACCCCACTGGTCCTCACCTACCACCCCACCAACCTCCAGATACATCGTATCATCCTTCGTCATTTCCGCCACTTCCAAACAGACCCCACCACCAAGAATATATTTCCCTCCCCTCCCCTGTCAGCATTCCAGGATGACCACTCCCTCATCAGGTCCACACCCCCCACCAACCCAACCTCCACTCCCAGCACCTTCCCCTGCAACCGCAAGAAATGCAAAACTTGCGCCCACGCCTCCCCCCTCACTTTCCTCCAAGGCCACAAGGGATCCTTCCATATCCATCACACATTCACCTGCACCTCAACACACATTTACTGCATCCGCTGCACTCGATGTGGCCTCCTCTACATTGGGGAGACAGGTTGCCTACTTGCGGAACATTTCAGAGAACACCTCTGGGACACCCGCACCAACCAACCCAACCTCCCCGTGGCTGAACACTTCAACTCCCACTCCCACTCCGCCAAGGACATGCAGGTCCTTGGCCTCCTCCATCGCCAGACCATGGCAACACGACGCCTGGAAAAAGAACGCCTCATCTTCCGCCTTGGAACCCTCCAACCACAAGGGATGAATGCAGATTTTTCCAGTTTCCTCATTTCCCCTACCCCCACCTTATCTCAGTCCCAACCATCGGACTCAGCACTGCCTTCTTGATCTGCAATCTTCTTCCCGACCTCTCCACCCTATCACCTTCACCTTAACCTCCTTCCACCTATCGCATTCCCAAACCCCTCCCCCAAGTCCCTCCTCCCTACCTTTTATCTTAGCCTGCTTGGCACACCTTCCTCATTCCTGAAGAAGGGTTTATGCCCGAAACGTCGATTCTCCTGCTCCTTGGATGCTGCCTGACCTGCTGCGCTTTTTCAGCAACACATTTTCAGCTCTGATCTCCAGCATCTGCAGTCCTCACTTTCTCCTACATGACCACATACATGGCCTTGATTGAAAAACATACCTACATCTTGTCTTTGGGCAAAACTGTCCTAAAGACTCAGCAGTGAGTGGATGACTCCAGAAATTCTTCCCCAAGTTGAAATGGCATCAATGTAAGTATAATTTACAAAGAGTTTTATTAACTGGTTTCAAAACTGTAACATCTCCTTCCACAATTTCTTTTGTTTAAAACAGGGTATTCTGTTTTCTTATTTTGGTACACAATTCAAATATAAAGCAAAATAAACAGATGTTGTCTTTACAAGCTAAGTGTATTGGGCCAGATTTCTCAAGGCCAGGGACTGAAGGGAGGTAGGAGCTGTCAGATCAAGCAGAAAGGTGCTTTTCCAGGACTGCTGTGGACCAAAAGGAGCAGAGAGTTCACTGCTCACCACCCCAAAGCCCCTCAAGCTAACCTACCATGAATTTACATTCTTCGCTGCACACCCTCACCCACAATAATCTAACTCATTCCACGTGATCTCTCACTATCTCTCTCTTATACCGCACATTCAGCAACTCCAACTCCTGATCTCCTCAACTCTTGGACACTATTCCAAGGGATTCACAGCTCCTGCCCTGCAGTGTAGACTTGTTGCTGGGTAAATGACCATAACTGTTGTTGTGTGTTACATCTTGATAATCATTATTTTCATAATTTTTAAAATACACAAAATATTTCTGCACTCAACCATTCGTAAAACTGTTGGAGAATGCTGTGGGAAATCTGTCACATCTTTGGTATACATGTAGCAGAGAACCAGGTTAATGTTTTGTGGTCATGGGTTCAAATCACACCATGTCAAATTATGAAATTTAAATTGATGGAAATCTGTTAACTGATGAAGAAGCAGCACTCTGAAAGTATTCCAAATAAACCTATTGGACTATAACCTGGTGTTGCGTGATTTTTAACTTAAACAAAAAAGCCAGACTAATATCTACCATGTAGCCATTGTGTTTTTAAAACAATCAACATCTAATTCACTTAATGTCCTTTAGAGAAGCAAATCTTCATCCTTACCTAGTCTGGTCTATTTGTGACCCTAGACCCATAACAATATGGTTGACCCTTAATCACCCTCTAAAATAACTCTAACAAGCCACTCTGTTTGAATGGCAATTAGGGATGGGTAATAAATGATGGGCCAGCCAGTGATGCACACATCCTGTGAAGAATCAAAAAACAAAACTTTTAATTCATCCAATTTACTGGTCTTTGCAGGAACTGCTGAGGTTACATTTCTTGGACATCATGCTACTAACAATGCCTCCAACTGCATATTGCTGTTGTTAATCATGAAATTAAGACCAATCTTTATGCTGTGAAATAATAGTGTGGAAACATTTTGCTGTGATCTCATGAACTTCCTTCAAGCATTGGTTTGAGGAAGTTTTAACCTCCCTACACTAAAACTATATAAGTTCCTTTAAGGAACAGAATAAATAAATTTTCTTAATCCCCAACCACTTCAAATAATCACAGCCCATTTGATAGATGTTATCAAAATGATGAGCGAGCTGTGCAAAGCAGATAAGGAGGAGAAGGTGTTACCATTCGTAAAAGACAAAAAGAATGGGAGGGCATAGATTTAAAGTGATGTGCAAAGAAATAGGGGTGCTGTCTGAAAAAAAATGAGTAGGTACTGGAGGTCTGGAATGCATTGCCTAGAAATGTGGTGGAAGCAGGTATTTAAGAGAGAATTGGATGATTTTTTAGATAGAAGTGATGTGCAGGGATATGCGGTAAAAAGATGGGAAATACACACTGGGATATAAAACCTGAGCAGGCACGGTGGATAGAATAGCTTCCTTCTGCAGTGTAAGAATTCTGTGACTCTGTGCTAACAGTTACACATTACGACAAGAGTATCTAACAGCATCATTATCAAGATCCAAATTCCGATTCTGCGGTCAGCTTCCAAACAAGTCATCTACTGGAGCGGACGACTGAACTGCAGCAGCTCACCAGAATACCTAAACATTTCACTAAGTGCAGGGAAAATGACCCATTTGTCACCAAGTGGCCAATCCATCTGATGCAGCATAATATTGATAGGAATTGATTAACCTGCCAGCATCCAGTACTCAAATTCTGATCCATATCTACAGTTCATGGCAATGTCAGAAAGACATATTTTTTCAGCTGGTCTTCCTTCTTCTCTCTAAAGATTGTTCAAATCACAGTCAAAGCAATTATTTAATTCCAATTAATTAAAGTGCAAAGAATGAATCTACTCTACATATCTTCTTACCATTAGAGAATATTTATACTCATGAGTCCAGTGAGTTCAATTATTCAGTCATAATGCCTGTAATATTGAAATCAGTCCCACTAACTCATTTGAATTAATATCCGCTGAAGCACAATCATCCTTTTGGTTAAAAAAAAATAGCAATGAGGACTTTTGTGAAATGTTAGTCGGATTTAATTGAAACACTTTTTAAAGAAATTTCAACTTCATAAAAAAAGTACTTTACCTTTATTAGCCAAGTCAGTGATATAATGATCTAAATCACATGCAATGCCTCATTGTTTTGCTTTCACTCATCTCTTCTCTCCCTTTTGGACAATAGTTCTTTCAGAGAAGATAGCAGAAAGTGGAGCAGTTCAGAACATGACCTGACCCACAAGTAAACTCTGTTCAGTACAGAATAATGGCTGAAATTTTGTATAACTCCAGCTGATTGCGGGTTGGGTGTTTGTAACATTTTTATTCATTCTCTCTCTGCCCTGAATATGTTTAGGAATGGATCCAAAGAAGATCACATTTAAAACCTGCAAAGAAGGATTATGTGATGAATCAAGAACAATGAACTCCAATGGAACAAATATGACTGAATTGCTTTAAAAGATCAAATCATTTTGAATCAGTTCAGAAGCAGGTAAAGTCTCAGGTACTGGAGTTCCTCAACATATTACACAGATATGGAGAGACAATGGAGGGGTCCATGCGGTACATGTGCTCGATGATGTCTTCAGGATTTGAACACATGAACTTCTCCACTGAGAAAGAGTATCCATCCTCTTGCAAGACCATTCTGAATGGGTGTAGGAGCAGCACAATGACATGCACAGTAGGAGTAATCGTAATATGATCAGGGTTGCAGATGAACTGGAGGTTGTTTGGACTGGATATTAGCTACGTTCTGGCTTCTGGTCTTATCCTGTGACACAAATCTATCATGGTACATTGCTAATTAACTCTAGATGTTCAGTTTTCCACTGCTGACCAGTGAGAGATCTTTAAATACCACATTGTGATGCTGAAAGGAAAAAACTCTTTTAAGGTGACTACAAAAGGTATATTATTGGGCCAGAGTACTAAATTTACTCTGAATTGCAAATCTGCTCCAGCTGTTCTTGGCAGATTTGTCAGTGCATAAATGTAAATCGAACACATTTCCTTTGGCAACCCTTACATGCCCTACAATGATGAGCACATCAAATTGTTGAAAGCAAGGCTAGAAATAAAAATAACTCATTTATGATTTGCTATTTTTGGAGCAGTAATGGTGGCTGAGTTATACTGCCTACTCAGTGTCTCTGTAAATACAGGCATGTAGTTCTGTGCATTAAACTCCGACTCCTGACAAATGCCTGGCAATGTGGAAGATTAACTAAAACGCTCATGACAAACTTAAAATTAGTCAGCTTCAAAATTTTAAATATTGCAGAAATGCTGCAGCTGATGAGCGGATATCTAATAAGCTGTTTATTAATATTTAACATCAAATGCCAAACCACCATAAAGTTTCTTATAATACTAAATACCCTGTAGAGTTTTTAAAAACTACACACTGAGATAGGATGTTCAACATTTCTGAAACATTTTATTAATTGTATTATATTGCATCACCATAGTATTACCAGACCCTAGGGCTGTTCTCTCATTAGAGGTGGTGATTTAACCTGAGGGCCACCAGACCTCAGGCAAGGGAAGAGATTGAGAAGGAGAGTCGCTCATGGTAACCTCAACATGCTGATGGGAATTTAACTCACTCTGCTGGTATCACACTGCTTTGTAAACCAACAATCCAGCCAACTGACATAAACTAATTCCATTTTGTTAATAGAACTTTCAATATCTTTACTCTTTCTTTTATTTAATTAGGTTGTATCTTTGATTGTCATAAAGCCTCTGATTACATACCATTTTATGAATTGTGATCCCCAGTGGTGAGAATATTGTTTCCTAACATGATCACACTCGGCTGTCATAGGGAAAAAAAAACGAAGATAATTTCTCTTTACTGTAACATTTTCATGGATTGTTCTTTCCAATTGAAAGAAGTGAAAAGATGTGTAGGCTGATGTTTTGCAAGTAAGTTACTTAAAGTTTCACAACTGGTGAGACAGTATTTACAACTACAATAGTTCACAATGAATTTAGATGATTTTTATTCAGTCTGCGAGAAAGCTATATTGATGCTTATCTATATTAATATTCTGTTTATTGCTGACTCTGCAAGAATGGAAAAAATGCCTGTCCTTGTTCTGAACCCTGGTGTACATCATTTATGATGTGATGCATTTTGCACACTTTATTCCTTTGGTTGACATACAATATACATGACTGACACTTAAATGCATCCGGTCAATGCAGTGCAGCCTCTAAATAGGATGATTGAGATAATGTAATGAACTTTAATTGATTTATGGAAGACAATAAATGTGACAGAAGTGCTTATGGACTTTAGGGATGAATAAAAGATAAGTAATAACCGAAATTCGAGGCATGTCAAAACCACACTTAGTTGCAGTAACAGATTGTTAGGCAATTGTGGAAATACGTGACTGCTTTGAATTTGTCACAATGTTACAAAAAAAATTCTGTTTCCATGGATTTCAATCTATTAGTGGTTTCTCAAAAAAAAAACCTCATTACTGTTAGTGATGCTGTGAATCCAGCATGGGCTTGACTTCATGCTGTTAAATCATTCTTTTAAATACTTACTGCAGACAAACTCAAATTTGCTTCATTTTGTTTGAAGCTTCGAATGTGCCTGGTGGCACATGATAATAAATGCCAATTGGTCCAGATTTTGTGCTTGTAATAGTCAAATTGTCAGTGCCATGGTCATCACTTCATCTGAGAATGTTGGCAACTGCTGGACTTTGTACATAATGAAATGCAGAACTACAGGAGGTTGCTGTCAGTGATTCTACACCTCTATATAGAATGTGCAGTCTGCACAGACTAATCAATTAGAGAAAGGCTGATTTGATGAGACATTCCATTGTTATTAACATTCTCCATAAAATATTACACCCTATTATTGAAACGTTATTAGGTTTATCATGACCTACTAAGCTAAAACAACTGTTGGAGAACTCCTCAGGCCTTAGAAAATAAATGTAACATTGTAATGTCAAACATTCCAATTCTCATTAAAATTCTAAGCATTTAAAATCATTGCCTATACTAATAGTTTTAGTTTCTAATTAATATCAACCATGTCCCAATAATTTGTTGTCCCCATTTTATAAAATATGATAAATCCCTTCATTTCTCATTCTGCTTTGTTAACTTTGAGAATACCTAAATGTGATTGGCGGCTTGTTCTAATTGATGATATTTCCCTTGGAAATGCCCATTGAATTGAAAATAACATTGAGAAAGTGTAAATCCATGCCATGGTGATAGTTAGATCTTTATAGGCAGCTTTCTTTGGGATCATTAGTAAACAATGTAATTTCATTACTGACCACAAAAATCAGGCCAATACTTTCTCCAGAAGGTAACAGCACACAAAAGGTGTTTATAATCCTAAACTATTACAATCCATTGAGTTTATACAAGGCTTGTGCCCAATACTGTCTAACATTATTGTACCCACCGGTCAACAAGATAGCATTTAATACCTAACTTTTACCAGTTGTCATTTTACTTACCTCACTTCAGATTTAGTTCAGGTCCACAAAAGTGGTCATTTATCTTCCAATTTCTCAATTTAATAAAAGATCTACACCAAAAAGAGAGTGTTCATTTTTATTTCATGTACTACCAACAGTTGCAATCTTCCTTTTTACTTTTGTCTCAAGAGGACTGTCACATTGTATTATCACATTGCACAAGATCTGACAATCAAGAAGTGTTCAAATTTATTTTTGTCTTTGATCCTTCTGTCAGTTCCAAACTTATAAGAAAGAAGATTCTATAATTTATATCTACCCACAGAGTGTATAATCCATCCTGACCCATATAGACGCTTCTGTTTGCCAGCTTTGTCATTCAGATAAGATGTTGAGCAATCTGCCAGCTCAGCTCATGCAAAAAATTCCACGTAAAAAGTTCCACGAAAATCTGCAAAGTAATGGGGGCCATCATTTCTCTCTCAAATATATTCTAAGACTCCACTGACTGATCAAGCATTCATTTGATGACTGTGACATCTTGTTGGATACAAAAGGATGCTGAATTTTCCTGCATAACAAAAATATCTGCAGTTCAAGAATAATTAGTTGATTGTAAACCACTTTAACACATCCTGAGAGCCTGATATAGTCCTATATATTCTGTCTCTCTCTCCATTACTATCTATTTCTCTATATTTTTGTCGATCTCTCTTTCTCAATGTTTTTCTCTCTCCATCTCTGACACTTCCCTCTCTCTCGATCTCTCTCTGTCTACCCCTCCTATCATAGTGCTTATTTTACTAAAAATAGAAATTGGTGTTAAATATGCTGCTACAATATCCATAAAGGATTCATTTGTCTAATAACTATACACTCATTTATGGAGTATGGTATGTATTTTAGATGACTTCTGGTTGATTTGCAGATTACTATGTCTTGAATCCAAGACTGAGGCATCTCTGCTTCTATTGCAGAATTTGAAAATAGAGCTATTTGCTCTGATTCTTGTCTGATTCAGCCTGCTCTGAGCTCTGCGCATTGCAGTCAGACAGAGACATCCACTCATTAAAGCAGTACGTTAAGATAAATTAAGTATTGAACTGCTCCCTCAGTTTAGCACATATTGTATGTATCACATAACAGACTCTCTTTCAAGACTTAAAAATCACCGTCTGTATGAAGTATGGCACTCCTTCGATAAGACACCATAATACATGCTGTTCTATCAAAATTTACAGTCATTGACACATACAGACTTTATAATCTTCTAATTTTTTTTTGAAAAATCCTAGTTTCAGAAAGGTTCAAGTTAACTGACCAAGCAAAAATAGCTTATGTATATCATGCTTCGAAACTCAAAAGAGGAAGGCAATGGCTTATTGATAATTTCACTGCATTAGTAAGCCAGTGACCCAGATAATGTGGGCAGGATAGATTCGGTAGAGGTGGTGACATAATAATATACAGGTAGGAGTCCTCCACATCAACTCTGGCATTTGGTCATATATGGGCAAGGGAATCTCCTGCCAATTACTATTTAATACTCCCCCATCAGCTCATGAATCAGTACTCCCCAGATTGAATAACAGTTGGAGGAAGCACTGAGAATGGCAAGGGTTCAGAATGTACTTAGATTAGGGCCTTCAGTGTCTACCACTAGGGTTGGCTCAGCAGCCTAACTACTACTGAGAAAACTGATAAAAGGCATTGCTGTTAGAATAGATGTGCAACTGGTAGTGAAGGAAGCAACAAGACAAAAGAAAAAGCATACTCGATCTCTTCTTCGCCAGTCTGCTTGCTGCAAGTGCAGCCCTCCATATTGATATTGGTAGGAGTGATGATTGTACAGTCCTGGTGAAGGCAAAATCTGTCACCCATACTTTGAGTATATCTTCGAACATATTATGTGGCACTACCACTGTGATAAATTAGATAGACTTAAAACAGATTAAGCAGCTCAAGACTGGGCATCCATGAGAGTCATCAATAGCAGTAAAACCATACTTCAACATAATCGCAACCTCATTGTCCAGAAAATACCTTATTCAATCATTACCAGCAAGCCAAAGGATGGTTCAATGGGAAACAACAGCACCAGCTACACTTAAAAATGAGGCATTGACCTTTTGAACCTACAAAACCAGAGAAATTACATACCAAGCAGTGAAGGATAGACAGGGCTAAGTAATTTCATAACCAACAGATTGGATTTAAACTCTGCAGTTCTGCCACATCTAGCCTTGAGTGTTGGTGATCAATTAAACAACTAATTGGAGAGTGAAGCTCCACACATCTTATTTGCAATAAGGTTTAGCCAGAAGTGTCATCCGGATGATACATCTTTGCCTCCTTCACAGGGCCCCAGCATTACAAATACCAGTCCTCAGCCAATTTGGCTCACTCCATGTGATATCAAGAAACACCTGGAGATACTGAATACTGCAAAGGTTATGGGCCCTGACAGCATTCCTGCAATAGTACTGAAGACTTGTGCTCCAGATTTCACTGCATCCAGTACAGGTACAACACCATCTAGTCAACACCATCAGAAATATGAAAAAGATATGTCATGTACAGAAAAAGCAAGACAAATTCATCCCAGCCAATTACTGCACCATCTTGATCATTAGGTGGAAGGTGAAATGGTGGAAGAGATCAAACAGCAGTTGCTGAATAATTAACTTGATTATTGACCATTAATTTGGATTCCTTCAACACCACTCAACTCCTGACCTCATTACTGCCTTCATCCAGACATGGCTGATAGAGTTGAATTTCAAAGATGAGATGAGAGTGAGTGCCCTGGGCAGAAGGCCACATTTAACCAGGTGTGACAAAGCGTTCCTGGAAAACAGGGGGAAGGTCTCCGCTGATTAATGTCTTACCTACCAGTAAGGAAGAGAGTTGTGGTCATTGGAGTTCAGTTACCTGAGCAGTGTCATCAGCATACAATAGACAGGATTAATATTCCACAACTAACAGATCAGATTGCAGTCTTGCCAGTGAGAGTAATGGGCAATTAAATAACTAACAAGTGGCAGAGGCCTCACATATGTTCCCATTCTCAACAATGGAGGAATCCAACACATCAATGCAAAATACAAGACTAGATTATTTATAATAATCTTCAGCTAGTGGTTATCCATATCAGTCTCATCTTGAAATCACAGCATCACAGATGCCAATCTTCAACCAAATCAATTCACTCCACACAATATCAAGAAACAGTTGGAGGTACTGGACACTGGTGAGGCTATGGGCTCTGCCAACATTTTGGCAATAATGCAGGACCCATTTGGCTCCTGAACTCATTTAACCTTTTGCCCAAATTCAGACAAAAGAGCTGAATTTCAGAGGTAAAGTGACAGCAACTACCCCTGACATCAAGGTCGCATTTGGCCAAGTGTAACATCAAAGAGCCTGAGCAAAACCAGAGTCACTGGGAATCTGTTGGTGGAAGGTGTGGGAATCTACCCACCGATTGAAGTGATACTAAACACAGAGCACAATGGTTATTGTTGGATGTCAATCATCTTAGCACCAGGACTCAACTGCATAAGTTCAACAGGGTAGTGTTCTGCCCTGGTAGCCAAAGAATCTTCAGTTATCTCATCAATGACCTTACCTCCAGCATAGGATCAAAGATAGGGATGTTTGCTGATGAATACATAATGTTCAGCGCCATTTACAACTCCTCAGATACCAAAGCAGCTCTAAAACCGAAGGGTCTGTTTCGGTGCTGTACATCTCTATGACTTCATGACTCTAAATGCAATGATACCTGGACAACATTCAAGCATAGGCTGACAAGTAACAAGTAACATTTGCACCATACAAGTGCCAGGCAATGACCATCCTTAACATGTAAGAATCTAATCATAACCCCTTGATGTTCAATTGCATTACCATCATTGAATCTTCCACTCACTTCATTGACCAGAAACTGAACTGTCAGTTTGTGAATGCAGCAGATTAGAGGCTAGAAATTCTCAGGTGAATAACTTGCCTCCTGTCTCTTCACAGGAATGTGGTGGAACACTGTCCACCTGTCTGGATGGTGCAGCTCAGCAACACTTGAAGCTTCACTCCATCCAGGACAAACTAGTCCACTTGACTGGCATCTAACCACCATCTTCAATATTCATTCCCTTTATTATCAATGCACAGTAGCTGTCATGTGTTCAAAAATCTGCAAAATATATTGCAGTAATATACCAAAGTTCTTCCAACAGCACTTTACAAACCTGGAACTATATGCTCTTCCTTCATTGTTGCTGTTTCAAAATCCTGCATTTCAGCAGTGCAGGTGTCCTTACACCCCTGGAATTGAAAACGGTTGAGAAAGAGAGTTCACCACCAGCTTTTCCATAGAAATTAGGGATGGGCATTGATTGCAACAATAGCCAGAGATCTATGCATCTCAAAAAAAAATTCTTTGGCTGCAAGTGCATAGATCAAAATTTAGGCAAAATAATTTAACAAATGATCAAACTTACAAATTACATTTTCCTCAGCACGTTAGATTTTTATTTAACATTCACAGTAACAAAATTTAAAAGTTTAATGCCACTTATTATTCTCCATTTGACCCTACTCTGTATAAAATGGCTGCCATGTTTGCCTCCAGTCATTGTACTCCATTAGGTTCTTGATGTGCAAAACGTTTTGATAAAATTGATACTTCCAAATCACATTTTCCTTCTAGTTTTATCAATAAAAGAAGAATTCATCAGATGAGAAAAGTTGTCACTATTGAGTTATGTGATTTAGTCTTTGACTAAATATATTCATTTCCTAAACACAGAAATTATTAATTTTCCCTTTTGTAACATTTTGCTTCCCTTTCAACTGTTTTGTTTGGTCTTGTTCATAGTATAAATAAGCAAAAGCTCCAATACTGTCTGAAGCTAACTATCAGCTGATATATAAACACATCTAGATGACTCTCCAAATGTTCTATTCTTCCCTCGGAAATAACCTGATTGTACAGATAAGACAGGAGCAACTTATCCTGTTAGCCATTAGAAGTGCAAGCTTCTGTCTTTGCACTAGATATAGATAAACAGCGTTTATGCAAATTCCCTGCAGCATGAATTGTAAGGAAATATAATAATCTCACTTGCTCAAAACATTTTTCTCCATTCAAATTTTTTTAGTGAAGGCTGAGTCCCTAATATGTTGCAAAAATATATTAAGTGATTTTCTGACATGCTGTGCACAAAACAAAATGCTGCAATCATCAAATAACAGTTTTTCTTTTCTGAGTTGATCATTTTCTTTCAGATCAGTCAGTCAATACGGTTGACATTCCAACTATAAGCACTAAGATCTTTGTTTGCAAAGACAGGCTGAACATACAAGTTTTTTTTTACTTTTGATCTGTGGCAAAGGATGTACAAACCAAATTTTCTACAACCTTGAATGGACTACTAAATCCTGACATTGCACATTGATTATTTGAAGAATGCTACTTTTAATTCTCTTGAACACTCTTCAGTGTGACAGAGCTTTCTGACTATATCTGGCCAAACAATGAAGGGTTTTGAACATGTTAATATTTGAATAACCTTTCCAGGATAATTGTCCATTAACCATTTGTAATAATTCCGGTGTTGCGAAGTGTGTTGAAATGAAGACTGTTCTTATACTGTTATAGGTTATTATATTTAGTGGGAGTCACTAAGCCATCCACTTCATCCATTTGACACCAGCTGTGAAATCAGCATGATTCATTGTGTTTGCAATGCTTTTAAGTACTGTTTGTTAGCTTGATTGATTAGCAAATAATTTGTGCTATGTCATGATGGAATTGAAGAGTTCATTTTTTTTTCTCTCTGTTGCTTTCCATTAGTTCAAGTAATGCACAAGTAAGAACTTTTCCAGTTTAGCTTAATATATGACTAACCAATTTAGGTTGGGGTTTTCATGTTGAGTCAGACCATGGTGTTGCTGCCAGATTCTATGCAAATTCATGTTACTGGATTGTTTAATCATTATCTGATGTGTGAAAATCCATAATAGTTACTTACACAGCATCACAATAGCATTAGACAGCACTTAAGTCATAGAAATAAGCAATTTAATCCAATAGGTCCAGATGAACCTTAATGCTCCAACATGTCTCTCCTCACTCTCTTCCACTAAAACCAACAACATATCTTTCGCTTTCTTTCTCCTTCAAAGTGTCAATGTTGGTCACCTCCACTACATTACTCTGGCATTCTCACTAGTCTTTTGTACAGAGCTAGATCAAGAGTCAAGTATGTATCTCAGAACTCCTACTTCACAACGGTGGAGTATCTGGATTAATTTAAGAAAGAGTTGGATAGAGCTCTCAAGGATTGTGGAATCAAGGGTTATGGAGATAAGGCAGGAACAGGATACTGAGTAAGGATGATCAGCCATGATCATATTGAATGGTGGTGCAGGCTTGAAGGGCAGAATGGCCTACTCCTGCACCTATTGTCTATTGTCTATTAGCAAATGTAGTAAATTTAAATAGGCATATTGTTCTCACAAGATTTCCTCATGTTTTCAGATTACAGACAAAGCAAATTAAGTATTTAACATTTTAATTGTTACCATATATAATTGACATAAGCTTACGCTTTGAATACTGTCACCTTATTAGGAAATATTGTTGCTACAATGAAACAAGTCGTCACAATATTTTGGTTCACAGTCATCAGGACTAGGACTAAAGATACCTACTTGAAGAAAAGGACACCAATTAATCCAGTATAAGAAGAGGGTGCTGAGTGGTTGGGCTATCATTAGCATGGAGATGCAGCAGGAACAGTTATCTTTCAATCTTAGTTCTCAGACCAGTGCAGTATATACACAAATTCCGAATGTCTACATAAAACAGGGTCCGGTGTATTAATATATATTGCTCTAACACACTAACAAGACTGAATGTTAATCTTAAATTTGTTTCCAATGCAATCCTTAGCACACTTTGGAAGATTTATTTAATGTTGTCCCAACAGCAGAATTATATCTAATGGTTACCGTAACGTCCTAAGGTTTGCAAGCATGGGTTGGATGAATGTGATCATCAAGCAATATCCATATCAGGCATACCAGGTTTACTCAGGTTTATTGATATGATACTGCAGTTGTGTTATTGTGATGATAAAGAGATTCATTTTTCACCAAAACATACCATAAGTCCACCACATGTGCTGCTACTGGAGCCTGTGTGGCTTGAAGGCGTAAGCCTCACTCAGGACTTGATGGCCAAGGAAAGTGCCTTCATAATGTGGCCAGACAGGTTGGGCTCAATTTGAAAATCCTCTCAAAACATGCCAATGATAGGTGAGAATGGAATGAATTACTGGCCAACCATTTGATGAAAAGAAAGATGTTTAAGAAGGGCAGTAAAGACAAGCCAGGGAACTATAGACTAGTGAGCCTGACCTCAGTGGTGGGCAAGTTGTTGGAGGGAATCCCGAGGGACAGGATGTACATGTATTTGGAAAGGCAAGGACTGATTAGGGATAGTCAACATGGCTTTGTGCATGGGAAATCATGTCTCACAAACTTGATTGAGTTTTTTGAAGAAGTAACAAAGAAGATTGAGGAGGGCAGAGCAGTAGATGTGATCTACATGGACTTCAGTAAGGCATTCGACAAGGTTCCTCATGGGAGACTGATTAGCAAGGTTAGATCTCACAGGATACAGAGAGAACTAGCCATTTGGATACACAACTGGCTCAAAGGTGGTGGAGGGTTGTTTTTAAGACTGGAGGCCTGTGACCAGTGGAGTGCCACAAGGATCAGTGCTGGGTCCTCTACTTTTTTGTCATTTACATAAATGATTTGGATGTGAGCATAAGAGGTACAGTTAGTAAGTTTGCAGATGACACCAAAATTGGAGGTGTAGTAGACAGAGAAGAGGGTTACCTCAGATTACAACAGGATCTGGACCAAATGGGCCAATGGGCTGAGAAGTGGCAGATGGAGTTTAATTCAGGTAAATGCGAGGTGCTGCATTTTTGGAAAGCAAATATTAGCAGGACTTATACACTTAATGGTAGGGTCCTAGGGAGTGTTGCTGAACAAAGAGACCTTGGAGTGCAGGTTCATAGCTCCTCATAGGATAGTGAAGAAGGCGTTTGGTATGCTTTCCTTTATTGGTCAGAGTATTGAGTACAGGAGTTGGGAGGTCATGTTGCGGCGGTACAGGATATTGGTTAGGCCACTGTTGGAATATTGCGTCTAATTCTGGTCTCATTCCTATCGGAAAGATGTTGTGAAACTTGAAAGGTTTCAGAAAAGATTTACAGGGATGTTGCCAGGGTTGGAGGATTTGAACTATAGAGAGAGGCTGAACAGGCTGGGCTGTTTTCCCTGGAGTGTCAGAGGCTGAGGGGTGACCTTATAGAGGTTTACAAAATTATGACGGGCATGGGTCGGGGAGTCCAGAACTAGGGGGCATAGGATTAGGGTGAGGGGGGGAAAGATATAAAAGAGACCTAAGGGGTAACATTTTCATGCAGAGGGTGGTATGTGTATGGAATGAGCAGCCAGAGGATGTGGTGGAGGCTGGTACAATTGCAACATTTAAGAGGCATTTGGATGGGTATATGAATAGGAAGGGTTTGGAGGGATATGGGCTGGGTACTGCAAGGTGGGACGAGACTGGGTTGGGATATCTGATCTGCATGGACAGGTTGGACTGAAGGGTCTATTTCCATGCTGTACATCTCCATGACTCTATGATTCTTGTCTACAATTATTGTCCGTAACTCCAGACTACAACATGTCTATGAAAGTGTATGTTTTTTGTAGTGATTAGGAGAAGGATCAGATGGATCTCATTGACTGCACTCCCTGATTGGCCCAGGTTAACAACCTCAATTAGGGAGTCCTGATTGACAGATATTAACAGAAGATCCCTGGAGTTGCTCAGGGAGAGGTGGGTGCTGTGGGGAGTGGAGTGCAGTGCAGTATTTCCCCCTCCAACTCTATTTTGATTTAGTCCCTACCCTCCCCTTCACTGTTTTGATCACACAGCATTGCCCTTCGATGTGAAGGGCACTGCTTGTCACTGGCCACTTGGGTGTTTGCCTATCTTGAGAGTTGGATCAGTGTGAATGTGCACACGTGCAAGGACTCTCCTCCTTGAAGGGGACTGTCCCTGGACTAGCTGCCCTGCATCGAGAGGAAGGAAAGAAGAAAAAGAGGAGGAGGCAGAAGCAGAAGGAGATGAGAGCTTTTGAGTCTAGGGCCTACTTTTCAAGCTGCAGCCTAGGCCTCACCCAGCTCAAGGCAGTGTTGCTGCTGACCTGGGGTGCACTCCCACTGCTGGTCTCTGGGACCCTGCCCGGACCTGCCTCAGCTGTTGCTGCTTGGGGCCTGCCTCTCTGCTGCTACCTGGGACTTGCCTTGTGGCCCCTCCCAGGACCTCCACCACTGCCGCTGTTGTTAGAGGCCCACCTCCACTGCTGCTGCCTGGGACTCAATTTTGGGGTTGCCTGGGACTTGCATTGGAGACCCTCACTGTCGGGTCTGCCCCCCACCGCTGCGACTAAGGAACTGCCTGGGACGTGCCGGAGGCCTGCCTCCACCGCTGCTGTTGCCTGGGGCCTGCCTCCACCGCCGCTGCCTGGGACTTGCCTTGGGGACCCTCCCTAGCAGGTCTGCCCCCCACCGCTGCGACCAAGGGCCTACCTGGGACTCGCCCGAGGTCTGCCTCCACTGCTGCTGTTGCCTGAGGCTGGTCTCCACCGTCACTGCCTGGGACTCACCTTGGGCACATCCCCAGGACTTCCACCGCTGCTGCTGCCAGAGGCCCATCTCCACCGCTGCTGCCTGAGGCCTACTAAAAGTAAGCAGTAGAGTATGGCGAGCCCGAAGGTCGTGGGGCCCAGCCGCACCTATGCCGGGGTAGCCGCTGCCTTAGGCTCGGCTGTCCCAACCCCGGCCGCAACCACGACCCCCTTCAGGCACTTAACCAAACGCCTGGGGTTAAAGGCCTATCCCCACCCCAATATGACCAAGGAGGCCTGCAGCAAGGCCATGGCTAGTGTGCTCGGCCCACTGGCCATCGTCGCTGTGGCCCGGATGTACGGGAAGACCGTCTTTTTTCTTAAGACCGAGCAGGCGGTCCACCTGGCTGTGGAGAGGGGGCTCACTGTGGGCGGGACACATTTCCCATCGACCCTCTGGAGGTTGTGGCCCAGAGGGTCGTGATCTCTAACGTCCCGCCCTTCATTCCCAGTGAGCTCCTTCTTCCCCACCTCAACACCTTGGGGGGGAGATCCGGTCGGGTGTCCAACCGCTCCTGCTCAGTGTTAAGGACCCCGCCCTCCGATACATATACTCCTTCCGGCGCCAGGTGTTCATTTGCCTGGCCTGGGAGGAGGTCACCGAGGGCTCTTTCACACTCCTCCATGAGGGCACAGCCTACCATGCCTTCTGGACAGCAGATGGCAGCAGTGCCACCTGTGCCACAAGGTGGGGCACATAAGAAAAAACTGCCCCACCCAGAAGGCTGGCCAGCCCATGCCAACAGCTGATGGTGGTGCCACCGCACCCACTCCCCCTCCCCCAAAGTCAACACCACAAGCCCCAGCACCGAAGGCTTCCAATACTCCAGCCTCTGGCAGGGAGGGGGGGTGAGTGTCCGGCTGGCCAGAAGGCGCTGAAGAAGACGCGACGCGTCAGGCCCGCCCACGGGGAGACCACCCTATCCCCTTCCCCGACATTTAGCCCACGACCTGCCCCGCCCCAGCACAACAATGCCCCTGCGGCACGGGAATCCTGACCCCCAAACCCCCACCTGATCCTGGTCCCACTGACCCCAGATCCACTCCCCACCCCGATAGAGAAACCCCTGAGGCTTCAACACCTGCCCCTGGTGCTGTAGAGCCAGAGCCCGAGCCCAGCCACACCCTGGCACTAACCTGGGGGAACCACCGCTGCCCCACCTTCTGCAGCGACCGTGTCACTGGGCCCCTGCACTGCCCTGCCCACCCGCCGTCACCTGATAAACCAGGGGCGAGGCAGGAAGTGACACGGCTGACCCTCCCCACCCTGGCCACGCTACCTGTCTTCCCCCCCCCAGCCAATCGTATTCCGGGAAAGGCTTGGGGGCGGGATATCGGGCCCCATGACCACCAAGGCGGGCGGGGAGGGGAAGGCCCATCAATTCCCCCCTGCTTCTCTGGGGAAGAGGCACTCTAGCGCACCAGCAGTGCTGCCCCTCTCCAGGGGATGAGCCAACAGTGCCTCTTGACTGTCCCGCACCGAGGCCCGACCTACCTGAACCACAAGGGGCCTCCTGCTGAATCGACTCCTCTGGCCCCTGGGGAGGACTTTAACAACCACACGGGCCACGGTTCTGGCGATGACGGAGGACCCTCTGCTGGGTCATCGAGCCGTGGAGGGGAGGAAGGTTTTATCCTCGCTCCTCCCTCCCAGACTGTTTTTCTGGGGGCCTTGGGAAAAAAAGCGTGGCACCCATCAGCAGCTCCTTGTGCTGCTGGCCAATGACGGGTCCCTCTTCTCGGATCCAGAGGGCATCAGGGCCCACATCCGAAACTATTACACGGCTCTGTTCTATCCGGATCCATCCAGCGAGGATGCTCGCAGAGTTCTGTGGGAGGACCTGCCGCAGCTCAGCCTGGAGGACGCCGGAAGGCTCGACGCTCCCATCACTTTAGAGGAGCTGACCAGCGCCCTCGACCGGCTCTCGAGGGGCAAGTCCCCGGGGCTGGACGGGCTGACTGTGGAGTTCTTCAGGGCATTCTGGGATGTCCTGGGGAGCGACTACGCACAGGGCCTGGGGGAGTGTCTAAATGCTGGAGAGCTGCCCTTTCTTGGCGCAGGGCGGTCATTGTCCTGCTGCCAAAGAAGGGGAACCTTCGTTCCTTGAAGAACTGGTGTCCGGTCTCCCTCCTCAGCACAGACTTCACCAGGATGCTGTCTTCTCACCTGGCTTCCGTGCTGGCCTACGTGATTCACCTGGACCAGTCCTACACGGTTCCGGGCCGGAGGATACATGACAACGTCACTTGGTCTAGGACCTGATCCATTTCTGTCGACAGGCTGGTCTGCCGAGCGCCTTCCTGTCTCTCGACCAGGAGAAGGCGTTCGACAGGGTCAATCACAAGTACCTGCTCGGGACTCTGTGGGCATTCGGGTTCGGGACGCAGTTCGTCGCCCGGATCTGACTTTTGTACGCTGCCGCAGAGTGTCTGGTTAAGTTAACGGGTCCCTGACGGCGCCCCTTTGCTTCGGGAGAGGAGTACGTCAAGGCTGCCCCCTGTCCGGCCATCTGTATTCCCTGTGCGTGGAGCCTTTCCTGCGCCGCTTGTGGAGGAGGTTGTCGGGGCTGGTTCTGCGCGGCGCGAGCACGGCGGTGGTCCTCTCGGCCTACGCCGACGACATGCTCCTCACTTTCACCGATCCGGCTGACCTGGGGAGGATGCGCGAGTGCCAGGCCGTGTACTCGGCAGCGTCTTCCGCCAGGATCAACTGGGCCAAATGTTCCGGACTACTGGTCGGCCCGTGGCGGGTGGACTCTCTGCCGGAGGAGTTACGGGGGTTCAGCTGGAGTACCACTATCTCCTCTACCTGGGGGTCTACCTCCTCCCGGCTGAGGAATCCTGGCTGGCCAACTGGCAGGAGCAGGAGGCCAAAGTCTCGGCTCGTCTAGGCCGCTGGACAGGACTGCTCAGAGTGCTATTTTACAGGAGTCGAGTGCTGGTCATAAACCAGCTGGTGGCCGCCATGCTGTGCTACCGGCTGGTCACTTTGGTCCCTCCTCCTCCTGGCTTTGTCGCTAACATCCAGAGAACGTTGGTCGACTTCTTCTGGGACAAAAAGATGCACTGGGTCGCTGCGCAGGTTCTGAATCTCCCTATTGATGAGGGCGGTCAGTCGCTGGTGTGCGTGCGCACCCAGGTCGCGACGTTCCGCCTTCAGACCTTGCAGCGATACCTTTACGTCGAGCCTCCTCCTAGGTGGTGCGCCCTGGCGACGTATTTTTTCTGCCAGGTGCGTAACCTCAACTACGACACGCAGCTCCTGTTCGTCGACTGTGACGGTTTGGAGGTCGCCCTCAAGACACTGCCTGTCTTTTACCAGGACCTGATCACTGTCTGGAACATGGTCGAATCGCGTCGCGCCTACCGTCCGGCTGGAGTAGAGGCTGTCGTCAGGGAGCCGTTGCTCAGGAATCTGCACCTCCTTACTCGCGGGTTCAAGTGGCTGTTGGAGGGGAGGGCCATGGCGGCAAGGGTGACCAGGGTCGGGGACGTGCTGGGTGCCGGGGGCCTGGGCTGGACGCTGCTGCAGGACATAGCAAGCAGGGCAGCGGTAGACGTCCGGTACGTGGCCACCGCCATCTGACGCCTTAAACGGCGGTGCTCGGACCCGACGTAGTGCACCAGTTGGAGGACGCTCAGGTGTGCGGTGGGATCCCGTCCGCGCTCACCCCAGCCCGGACGGAATTTCACATTGGGTCCCAAGGTCCCGTACTTCCCGCGGGAGCCTGTGCCCCACAACCTGAGCCGCCTCCGGAATTTTAATTTTGTTCCCTTACAGGGGTAAAACGGCGGGCCCTATATAGACTGCTGCTGCACACCATCCACCTCTTCTCCCTTATCCACCGTCTGGACACGCCTTGGCGTGCCCATTTGCCACCGGGCGGTGGGGATCCCCAGTGGAGGGCTCTCTACGCGGGAGTCCTCCCCCTTTCTCTCGGGGATCTGGGGTGGAGGGTGCTGCACGCAGCAGTCCCCTGCAACCGCAGATTGCAGTGGTTCACGGACTCCCAGCCCAACTGCTTGTTCTGTGGAGTCCGTGGACCACGTCTATATTGGGTGTGGGCGTTTGCACTCCCTTTTTGATTTTCTCAAAAACCTCCTCTGCTTTTGGTTGCACTTCAGTCCCACACTCCTGATCTTTGGGCACCCGGTACGGAGGAGGGAGGTCAGGTCTGAAGACCTCCTCGTGGGTCTGCTCCTGGGCCTGGCCAAACTGGCCATCAACAGATGGAGGCAGCGGGCTGTGGAGGGGGTCGTTGGGGCCGACTGCCTGCCCCTCTTCCACGGTTACGTTAGGGCTCGGGTGTCCTTGGAGAAGGAGCATACGGTGTCCACCAACACCCTGGAGTTGTTCAGGGAGAGGTGGGCACCGCAGGGAGTGGAGTGCATTATTTCCCCCTCCGACTCTATTTTGATTTAGTCCCTGCCCTCCCCTTCACTGTTTGATCACACAGCATTGCCCTTTGATGTGAAGGGCACTGCTTGTCACTGGCCTCTCGGGTGTTTCCTTTCTTCCTGGTGGTGGAAACCAAGTAAAGATTTGTGCATTTAGTGTCTTTCACTGTGTCCCACACAAAAAAAAATTAACAGAAGATTCAGACTGTCTCTTCATTCTAGACACTGGCTTTGAGCTGGCTGGTCAGAGCCCATGTATAGTGCACACGTAGATAAAGAGTAACTTGGTGAAGGGATACCAGTCTCTGTATCACAGCAATTTAGACTTCCTGACTTTTCTGTAAAATATCACCAACACAAGCATTACCCCACAATGATAAAGCTTTATATATAT